>NC_134407.1:48249583-48585833 GCF_038048845.1 Mixophyes fleayi
ATGCACTGAGATCCCTGGAAAGCAAATAGCTTGAGGACGGACCAATGATGGCAAGGGGTTCTTGCAATAATACCACAGGTCTTGATCATGGAACAGATAACACAGGATATCGATGTGAAGAGGGGAGCCAGAGAGAACAATGTCCTAACAGGTAAGGAGACCTGAAGATCTGGCATCTTAGTAGAGAAGCCGGTGCTTTAAATAGACAGAGCTGACAGGCAATTAGCCAATCAAGAGAATGCAGGAAGTTTTGAAATGACCAGGGTGTAAATGTATCAATCTGAGAGTTTTCCGCCGGGTTTGAATAGTAGAGATGTTGCAACCAATAAGATTCTAGCTGTCATTTTGTAGAATGTACTAAATAAATTATAGCTAGAATCTGATTGGTTTTACCAACCAGCTGGAAAACTCTCAGCTTGATACATTTACCACCAGGTGTGCGCATACTCAGTTCAGACCAGCAAGTGAATGCAGGGAGTGAGAACCAAGGGAAACAGGTAAGAAAAGTGACCAGAATGAAAGGTAGCTGGTGCAATGTGTGACAGTCATATTCTGATTTCGGATCAAGAACAGGACCACTGAGAGTTGTCTGGTATATTCCTTACTTTCTTTCTCTCAGTTATTATTTAATTGACTAACTGATAAATTTCACTATCTACCTAGTCATTTTGATAATAGCAAGTAGACCGTTATAAATAGGTCATAACTATTTATTTGCAACAGCACTTTCTGTATTTTCAACACCTTTAGTCTTATTATTTAGTTTTCCATTCAGGCTCTTAAGTGATGTTTTCGCTGTATTATTATTTATATTATATTACATTAAATGTATTAATTTACTAAACAGGCTTTTTATTATTATTTACTTTCATGAACTGGGGTTTGGGGTTAACATATTTATTTGCTGTAGCATGTTATTTGTTTTTACAGTCAATATTATTATCCATTGATTTCCTTTTATTAGAGTATAAACACAATTTTTATTTTATATAAATTATGTTAATAAGATCCAATACATCACATAGTTTTGGTTCCGTTTTCTTTTCATGTTATTGTGATTCAATTAATTACAAGTGCACATATTGTAGCTTTATTTCAACATTTTGTACATAATCCTTTTGGTGTATTTTTGGTAATTATAATTTTTCAGGACAGTAATGTTTCTCATTTTCATTAAATATATTGCTCAAATTATATCTAAGAGGGATACATTTCTCACTATAAAAACTATAAATAGGAGCTATATAAAAAAAATTGTCAATTGTGTTGTTTTCAATTCATTAAATAAATGTACTACATTTTCATTGTTGGTCTTCTCAGTGCATATTGTGGTTATATTCTCTGTTTTATGTATCTTGTAATTTATTTACTCTATTTCTAGCCCTGTTTTGCATTATTGTTTTAAATGAGTGAGTTTGACCAGATTAATTTTATTTACTCTGTAGCCCTATTTATTCTTCGGGAGGGTAGCCACAGCTGGTGGGTAGGTACCAAGCCTCCCAAAATACTGCTGCAGCAAGTAGAGATAGAGAACAGATATTTTCACTTCTCTATGCTGCACATGTGGCAGGCCGGCTGTACATACATTCATGTGCACACTTGTGATCATGTGTAGTGTAGAAGTAGAAGTCACTTAACCACCGTATCCTCTCCCTGGTCAGGGGGGTCACAGAGACAAAAACACAAGGTTTCAATTAGAAATGTTTTACTAAATGATTGCCCCAGGGACACTTGTTCAATTGCATTTACCATTTTCCACAGTATTGCCTGTAGATGGCAAACTATGCTTACCCACAGCAGGCAACCCAGTCCTGTCCATAGCTGGCATACTTATTCTGCATGAAGCTGGCAGCAAGAGGAGTCACTGCACCATGAATCACAGACTATTCCCCCAGAGGAAAACAGTCTGTCAGACTCCTCTCATATTGTAGACTGGGAGTCTGAGAAGGTGATAAAGACCTCCACATCATTCATCCATTTACGGTGGCCTTAGCATGTACCACCAAGATATAGATACAATCCCTAGACTAGGGGACACAATAGATGATCTGACAGCTTTGCAGGAAAGCACTTAAGAGATCATAAGTACCTTCAGTAAATGGGATAACTTTTATGATACCTGTCTACTCTGTGATCTACTTGATAATCAAGAAATAATGTAACAGAGCATACAGTTAGTTAATGCAATTAATACAGACATTGATCAAACTAAATAGATGAAGGTGGCCTGCACCTTTATCTATTTATGTACTGTGCACTTAGGGTTGGGTAGAGTATTTACAGGGAGAGCCAAGAGTAGAGCTTTCAAACACCTTCTTTTACTACTTTTACCATTTTGTATTTAAATGTAATATCTCTGGATTGGAACCTCTCCTGTTTAAACAACTCTGTGAAAAACCACTCTGCTGTATAGCCACAAAACAACACATGTCCCTAATTGTATCAAGAGTGATCCATATGCTATCCCTTTGTCTGCATGTTTGTATGTTCTCCTCATATTTGGGTGGGCTTCCTCTGGGTGCTCCAGTTTTCTTCCTCACTCCAAAAACATACTAGTAGGTTAATTGACTGCTGACCAAATTAACCCTAGTCTGTGAATATGGGTTAGGGAATTTAGATTGTAGGCTCAAATGGGGCAGGGACTGATGTAAACTACAAATATTATCTGTACAGCGCTGCAGAATTGGTGGCACTATATAAATAAATAATGATGATAGTGCATGCTAGCACTTGCAGTGACACATGTGTGCAGTGTAAATGGGGCCCCGATATGAAATAATAAGTAATAAATAATTTTTGCCTGTTAGCAATCAAATAGATGTGTCCCCTTAATATAATGTTTTTTATATATATATATATATATATATATATATATATACACACATATATATATGTAGGTAGATGGATAGATAGATAGATAAATATATGTATATATATATAGATATATATATGGTATATATATATATATATATATATATATATATATATATATATATATATATTATACAATAATATCGCCCCCTTGCCCATCATTATCCACAAAGACTGTCTCTCTCTAAACAGCAGAACAGGGGCCTCACGGGGAGCAAGAGGCCTCAGAGGTGGCTACTCAGCATTGCACTCTATCCCCTGAGCCATATCATGTCCGCACCCTCTACAGTGGTGGTGGTAGTTCCACTTTGGCCCCATTTTGGGGCCAAAATGATGCGATTTTTGGAGCCCCGTCCCCTGCACGCCCACCTTCCTTTCCCCTCCCTTCAGGATGTAAGCTCTTATGAGCAGGGCCCTTCTCCCTCCTGTCTTTCTACCTTCTCTTCTGCTCCTTCTCCATTACATCTGCTTTGCCTGGAGCCTCTGAAGTTTTGGTACTAGTTGTTTATTGTTCTGTACTGTTATTCCCTGTACTGTCCATTGTTTGTACTGTGTTCGGCGCTACGAAAACCTTGTGGTGCCTTATAAATAAATAATAATAATAATAATAATAATCTTGCACACATTTATGAGCATTTGCTTAAATATGTGTGTGTGTGGTTGTGGACCTCCCATGTGCGGTATCGTAAATGTATTTTCACTTTCTTTTCTTGTCACAGCACTATTTTGGGAGGCTTGCTACTCACCCACCAGCTGATGCTAGGTAGCTATCCTATTTCCATAGAACAAAGCAGGTTTGCAGGTCATAAACTCTGTAATACCATCTTATTTTAAAGAGCACTATTTTTATTTATTCTATCGCTAAACATTTAACTTTCCTACAGCATAGTAGCAGATTAGAAACCAATACAAATGTAGGAGACAAGTCACAAATGCTTGCAGTCTAGAACAACAATGGATATTTAATTGGACATTTGTTAATATCTTAGAGGCTGTACTTTAGATGTGTGAAAAAAATCATTGAGGCTTACTATATAATATGCTGCAAATAGGAATGATATAATGCAATACACAACAAGCAATAAGATGTCCGATTTTTGTATCCAGATTAAACATAGCTAATTGATTACTGGATGCTATGGGTTACAGCACATTTAGCTTGCATACATTCATTGCATAAGCCTTATTATGTAATGCATAAAGATGACCAAAACTGTCATCATGCTCTTCTATTAAGATTACAGTCC
Organism: Mixophyes fleayi; assembly: GCF_038048845.1. Taxonomy (NCBI): domain Eukaryota; kingdom Metazoa; phylum Chordata; class Amphibia; order Anura; family Limnodynastidae; genus Mixophyes; species Mixophyes fleayi. Next base: position 48,253,702 of record NC_134407.1, read on the forward strand.
CATATTGTTAAATATATGCTGCATAATATTCTGAATGTACGCCATCCTAATATTGATATTTAGTCAACAATAAAACCTTTAGTTAATCTAGTAGTAAAATCCCAACTACACCAAAAATTACACACAGGCGCTAATAATTGTTTTATACCAATTATACAGTCATGGCCAAAAGTTTTGAGAATGAGAAGTATTGGTTTTCACAAAAATTGCTGCCTGTTTTTATGATGGAAATTTGCATATACTCCAGAATGTCATTAAGATTGATCTGATGAGATGCAATTAATTTCAAAGTCCTTCTTTGTCATGACAAGGAACTTTATCTCAAAAACAACATTTCCACTGCATTTTAGCCCTGCCACAAAAGGACCAGCTGACAGGTCAGTGATTCTCTCGTTAACACAGGTGAGAGTGTTGATGAGGACAAGGCTGGAGATCACTCTGTCTCACTGAGTTAGAATAACAGACTGGAAGCTTTAACAGGAGGGTGGCTCTTGAAATCATTGTTCTTCCTCTGTTAACCATGGTTATCTGCAAGGAAACATGTGTAGTCATCATTGCTTTTCACAAAAAGGGCTTCACAGGCAAAGATATTCCTGCTAGTAAGATTGCACCTAAATCAACCATTTATCAGCTCATCAAGAACTTCAAGGAGAGAGGTTCAATAATTGTGAAGGTTTCAGGGTGCCCAAGAATGTCCAGCAAGCGCCAGGACCATCTCCTAAAGTCGATTCAGCTGCAGGATCGAGGCACCACCAGTGCAGAGCTTGCTCAGGAATGGCAGCAGGCAGGTGTGAGTGCATCTGCATGCACAGTGAGGCAAAGACTTTTGGAGGATGACCAGCAAGAAGCCACTTCTCTCCAGAAAAACATCAGGGACAGAATGATATTCTGCAGAAGGTGCAGGGATTGGACTGCTGAGGACTGGGGTATAGTCATTTTCTCTGATGAATCCCATTTAAGATTGTTTGGGGCATCTAGTAAAACACTTGTCTGGAGAAGGAAGGTTAGCGGTACCATCAATCCTGTGCTATGCCAACAGTAAAGCATCCTGAGACCATTCATGTGTGGCGTTGCTTCTCAGCCAAGGGAGTGGGCTCACTCACAATTTTGCCCAAGAACACAGCCATGAATAAAGAATGGTACCAAAACATCATCCAAGATCAACTTCTCCCAACCATCCAAGAACAGTTTGGTGACAAACAATGCCTTTTCCAGAATGATGGAGCACCTTGCCATAAGGCAAAAGTGATAACTATGGCTCGGGGATCAAAACAACGACATTTTGAGTCCATGGCCAGGAAACTCGCCAGACCCTAATCCCATTGAGAACTTGTGGTCAATCCTCAAGAGTCGGGTGGGCAAACAAAAATCCACAAATTCTGTTAAGCTCCATGCATTGATTAGGCAAAAATGGGCGGCTATCAGTCAATTTGTGGCCCAGAAGTTGATTGACAGCATGCCAGGGTGAATTGCAGTGGTCTTCAAAAAGAAGGGTCAACACTGCAAATATTGACTCTTTGCATAAACTTAATGTAATCGTCAATAAAAGCTGTTGACAGTTATTGTAATTTTACTTCAGTATACCATAGCAACATCTGACAAAAGGGTCTAAAAACACTGATGCAGCAATTTTTGTGAAAAGCAATACTTGTGTCATTATCAAAACTTTTGGCCATGAATGTATGTACTTTTTAACATTTTAATGTAAGCACTATGCACTCTTAACCAGGAAGGATTGTTGTTTTTAGGCATTTATATTATCTGTGAACCATTTCTCAATATGACCTAGCATGTAATTGGCCAATAGCATCTAGTGTGTGATTGACCATTTTTCTTAGTTTAAAAACTGAAAGCAGAGAAAGTCGCACTGCCTTGAAAAAGACTTACTGAGAAGTTGAAACTCGTTGGCTGAAGACTGTGGCTCCTCTCATTGATTGACCATACACACAATCTGCTTGGCTTTTGATCTGCATATTCTCTGCTATGCTATATTACCATCTTAATCTGGTAGGAGGCCACCTTTCATTTGATGATTTTTATTTTATGTATATGTTTTTTAATTAGGGGTGTGCACCGGGCACTTTTAGTGTTTTGGGTTTTGGGTTCTGATTAGCTTGAGGTTTTGGGTTCTGATTTGTTTTGCCAAAACACCTGACGAAACGTTTTGGTTCTGATTTAGGGTTTTGGGTTCTGATTTATTTTTAAAAAAGCATAAAAAGCGCTAAAATCCATTTTTTTGTTTTTTTTACACTCCTACGCTATTATTAACCTCAATAACATTCAATAACAATCATTTCGGGTCTGAATTCCACTGCACAGCAGCCTGCTCCTACATCCTCTGCAGCATATACAGGGTGTAGTTCGAGCGCGTCAATACCTCTTGTTTTTGACGATCACAGGTCCTTTTCATTAATTTTGGATTTGGCCCCAACACTGAATGTAGTTGATACGCATCTATCTGGACTGCGTAGTGGAGTGGCCCCGGTACCCAATTTGGTACTGTGGCCACAATATATCATCAAAGCGTACGAAGGGCTTCATCCACAAGAGCTACATGCTTGGTGGAATCGCAATGGTTTACCAGCTCCTCCCTCACTTTCTCTTGTAATATAGATTGCAGTACCTATTCTCTTGCACTGCTTAAAAATTGAACGTATTAAATGTAATATAGATTGCAGTACCTATTCTCTGGAACTGCTTAAAGAATGAACGTAGTAAATGTAATATAGATTGCAGTACCTATTCTCTGGAACTGCTTAAAATTGAACGTATTAAATGTAATATAGATTGCAGTACCTATTCTCTGGAACTGCTTAAAGAATGAACGTAGTAAATGTAATATAGATTGCAGTACCTATTATCTGGAACTGCTTAAAAATTGAACGTATTAAATGTAATATAGATTGCAGTACCTATTCTCTGGAACTGCTTAAAAATTGAACGTATTAAATGTAATATAGATTGCAGTACCTATTCTTTAGAACTGCTTAAATATTTTTTTTTTATTAATTTTGTATAATTTTTAAAATAAATAGTTTTTTGTAATTTTGAAGAGATTTCAATAATTATAAAATGTTTATGGACTTAGCACAACTAAGCACAGGACTAAAGCACCACTGGACTCAGCAGGACAGAGCACAGGATAAAAGCACCACTGGACTCAGCAAGGACAGATCACTGGACACAGGCCTAAAGCACCACTGGACTCAGCAAGGACAGAGCACTGATCACGCAGGAGCACCACTACCCTACACACCCTCCCTCTTCCCTGATGTCAGGCGAAATGAAGATGGCGGCCGCAAGGTGAGTATTTATGACATCCGAGTCTCGCGAGATCCGACGCGAGACTTGGATGTCATAGCCTCGGTTTGGCTTCATTTGGCGCCCGGAAGTTCCCGAACAGTGCTCGGATCCCATCGGATCCGCACTGTTCGGGTGGGCTCGGATTAGCGGAATCCGAGCCTGCTCATCCTTATTTTTAATTTGTTTGATTGCCATTAAAAATGGTAATACACCATATGGGGCCTCTTTCCTCTTTACTATAAATTGGCATCTATTCTTTGAGAGAGAGCAGAGACCTTTATCTAGAAAGAATACTGTGTCGTACATGTACTTTAAGTGCCCACACATTATATGACTGATATTGAAGAGTTCTATTATTACTACCCAAGAAGATTCTGTACATCATTTGAAGATCTCATTAAAGACCTATTCCATTATTGGAATCTTATGGAAGGATCAATTAGTTGATCTTCTCTTGATTGATACCATCATTGGACCTCTAAATAACATTTTCATCATCAAAACTGTGGGGAAGTATTTATTTATTAGGTTCATCTTGTTCCCTATATATGTATTGTTTTACATTAGGATCAATTTGAAGTAGTTGGCATTTAGTGGGATAATTCATAGAATAAGACGTATGTGAGAGGAACAATATTTAGCAATATTTCCAATTACTAATTATAATTTCATAATGTATGGATTATGTAGATTTTGCTTGTTATTTAAAGATAAATCCATACATTACCATATTACCACCCATTACACAATTTCACACAAGACAACTACCCGCTGACCAACATTGTTGTGTGACAGGATCATTTAGTTTATGAGTCACTTTTAACTTTGCAGTCTGGCTGGACCGAAATGCAAAATGTAGACTTAACCTCATGTATCAAACGCCCATTGTCCCAGAGATTGTAAGCATGTGAGCAGGACCTTCTCACCTCTTTGTCTGTTTTACCCAGTTTGTTTATTAGTTTACTGTGTTTGTCCCCAATTGTAAAGCGCTACGGAATATGTTGGCGCTATATAAATAAATGATGATGATGATACTCTAATCTGAAAAACAGCTGCACGAGCAAACAGTTAACACAGTGATTTATGATTTTCGATGTATCACTTACACAAGTGGATATTTGCATTTGGTAGCTAGGATTAAACAGTCTATGAAATATAGTCATTCTTTTATATATTTGCCATCATTGTTAATTATTTTTGTTTTTTCCTGTGTAAGTTAGTATTACATTTTTAATTGTAAATTATGCTTATATAAAAAAGTAAGTAACCACAAATATGGTATGTCTCGCATGGCACGAAAAACAAAAGATAAGTAAATATAGTATGTAACAAAATAAACTAACATTATCTTTAAAAAACAAAATTACAATAGGAATTCTTATCATAAAACTGGAATTCTATTAAAAGTTTAGAGGGAAATAATTAACTGTCACTTTGAAATGTTTTATTAACAGCCAACAGATTACAGTTAGAATATTAATTCTCTACAGTCACAAGGAAGAAAATATAACCTTATTTTGTGTATAGACTATATAGATCGGTTTATCATAGTTAAATACTATATGATCTTTCAAATTTAGGACGGTACATCATGTTGTAAGAAGTACTCAAGTATCATCCATAAAAAATAGAAAATGCAAATAGAATTATAGAAATAAATGAAAAATGCTCTTCACTTTCTACTAGTGTATACTGTATAACGTATGTATCAATATTTAATAAATACAATAAAGTTTCATTTTAAATGACTTTCAATCCAACTATAGTAGTGTATTAAGATGCACTAAGAATCTAAGAATAAAGAGTTGTGACCTCCCCTTGCAAGAGCCCAATTTTTTCTCCTGCAAAGAAATCTATAAAAGATAGAAAGGGGATGCTCCATAGTGCAAATTAAAACATTTTATTCAGCGATTCACCAGATTAAGTGAAAAAACCATACCAGATCAAAAGTAATAGTTGCTTGTATATACAAATCCAAATAGATGACTTCAGGTTACCACCAGGGAACAGAAGCTCTGGTGCATTTCATACACATTGGCAAGAAGTGCAACAGTGTTGAACTTTCTCCATTTATAGACAATTTATCTTATCATGGACCGATGAACATGAAACTTTACTTTTGTAACACTATCCAGCTTTATGCAAGTCAGCAATTCTTAATTTTAAGTCTTCTGAGATCTCATTTGTTCGAGGCATGATTCACATCAGACAAACTCCAAATGTGTGAATGTTTATCGAAGGGCAGGGCAACCCTAACCAACACCTCCACTCTTGTCTCATTGATCAGACTCCAAGTTAGCTAACTCCTGATACCAATTAGCTTTTCCAGAAGTCATTAGTCTAGGGGTTTGCATACTGTGTCTATCTATTTTTCTGATGTAGATGAACATTTACGACCAATTTATGCAGCCATTCAGGTAATTTCAAATGGTTCACATGCTTTTTCTTGCATATATATATATATATATATATATTTATATATATATATATATATATATACAATTTAACCCGTGCATGATACTCATGCATTCTAGTCAAATCAAGCTACTTAAGGTGTTAAAAAGGTTCTTGTCATCTTCATCGCCACACACACACGCCGCTAGGCTTTTATATATTAGATAATGCTAAGAATTTAGTAGGTCAGTGTAGTATATAACTCCGCCCAGCAGGTGGCGCTGCAGCTTGAGCACTCTGTCACCCGGTAGTTTTTTCCACACACACTAACACACGCCGCTAGGCTTTTATATATTAGATATATACACAGTAGCAGTAGATTTCTGTGATGATGCAAGAGGAAGTATATGATCACCAGTTTCAGAAAAGTGCTTAGGACAAGTAGTTTTTAAGGCATTTATAGAGATACTGGCCACTGTTTATTTGTCTTGAAATAAATTCTAGGCTTTCACCAAAATGTTGAATTTCATAGTCAAACACACTTGTTTTTTGATACTGGGTTTGGAAGACCTGAGACTGCCATTTTATTTTCTCTGCAGTGCTGCAAACATGATACCCAAGCTAATGCCGAGATAGTCGTGAATGACCACAATTTGGAATATATATATATATATATATATATTATATATATATATATATAATTGATTATTAGTATAGTCTGGGGCTACAATCAGAATGCAATTGTATGCAACAGGGTACCAGATTGCACATAATTAAAACATTTTAATATTAACAGTATTGTGCCTTTTAACACACAGCAGGAGGTGGATGTGACCGCAGACAAGTGTGAAAGAAATCTGCCTCTTTGTGACTATCTTAGACCAAGACTTACGGTCACATGATATAAGTGACTAGTGCAGTGGTTCCCAAACTTTTGCAGTTCACGGCACCCTTAGAGTCTCCAAATTTTTTCAAGGCACCCCTCCAAAATAATTACTGAGCAGTCCTGTTTTAGAATTAGTTGGGTCAAAAAATTGTAATAAGTATTTAGGTCAGGACAGAAATACTTATTTAGTTGTATGCAAAAATGCCCCCTCTGCATCCAGACACTCTGCCCTCAGGCACTCTGCCCCCTCTGCCCTCTGATGCTGTGTCCCCCACCACTGCCCCTCTCACGCTGTGTCCCCCTCCACTGCCCCTCTCATGCTGTGTCCCCCTCCACTGCCCCTCTCACGCTGTGTCCCCCTCCACTGCCCCTCTCACGCTGTGTCCCCCCTCCACTTCCCCTTCTCACGCTGTCTCCCCCTCCACTGTCCCCCTCACGCTGTGTCCCTCCTCTGCCCCCCTCCACTGCCCCTCTCACGCTGTCTCCCCCTCCACTGCCCCTCTCACGCTGTGTCCCCCTCCACTGCCCCTCTCACGCTGTCTCCCCCTCCACTGCCCCTCTCACGCTGTCTCCCCCTCCACTGCCCCTTTCACGCTGTGTCCCCCTCCACTGCCCCTCTCACTCTGTCTCCCCCTCCACTGCCCCTCTCACGCTGTCTCCCCCTCCACTGCTCCACCCCCGCTGTCACTCTCACTCTGCCCCCGCTGTCACCCTCCGCTGCCACGATCCCTGTCACTCCTCTGCCGCGGGCCAGACATAAAAAAAAAACAACACAGAAACTTACCAATCCGCCGGGCGCCGGGACCCAGCAGCGTCCTCTCCCCGCAGCTTGTTACTGACGTTGATATTCAGTGACAGCTGCTGCGGGGAGAGGAGGCTGCTGGGTCCCGGCGCCCGGCGGATTGGTAAGTTTCTGTTTGGTTTTTTTTCTATGTCTGGCCCGCAGCACCCCAGTGACAGCGCCGCGGCACCCCTGGACTAGTGTATTTAACTCGGTACTAATCATCATCGAGTTCGAGTTGATGATGATGACTGGCTTATCTAGAATGAAACCTCATTCTTAGACAGTGTTTTGTGATGTACATATCTTATTTTCACTTTAAACGAAGCCCTGTGACTGCATATATGGTTTGAAAATGTATTTTATTCAAATTTGCATCTGAGATGACTATGTTTCATTGCCTTCTTTCAAGTATATAGCTGACACCGTTACTGAAAGTTAAATCGTGAATTATCAGTTTTTAAGACTTGATTGTTCGAAAACTTTCTGGATGTGAAAAGATAACATATAATCTTATAATCTATGAAAACAACTATTGGACATTTTTTTGGAGTAATAGGCATTTATAAGGTAAGCATTATAAGGATAAAATAGATTCCTACTATCTATTTATCTTCAACTGAATCTCTTCAGGTTTCATGCCCAATTTAACAAATTTATACAAATCAACTTACAAAGGATCCACAAGTTTACCAAACAGTTAAAGAAAAAAAAATACATTTAAAATGTTGTAATGTATTAATGCTCTAAAGGTCAAAACAGAGATTGCAAGTCATGAATTATATTTAAATGTATTGCATCTGAGGGTTTTTACATGTCATAATACCTCAGAGAATGATCATGTCATTCCAAAGATCTAGTGTGTGATGATTCTATAACACTTAATCTCAAGATTGACAGCTCATCTTGGAGAAGCCCCATTCCATCTGTATTGCGTATGTACCAGTAATACATGAATACAAGCAGAGAATTTAACCAGATGCTCCTGACAGCCATTCACAGGATAGATAATATTGCATTTCAGGTCTGACACTAAATATCATTAGTTTTGGATGGCAGCACATTTATTTAAAATAACTTTAAAAACTAAAAAAAAACATATGTAAATCAATCTCAAAACTCTAGATCTTAGATGCCATTCTTAAGATATCCCAATGTAATTTCAAGAGTACAAAAAATATATCTGAAAGTCACTTTTGCATGTCAGAAACAAACCTACCAGCAATAACCATCTTTCATAATATCACTAGTCACAATAATTTAAATATGTCACAGTTCTATTACTGTATAAAAGACATATAATACAATAAAGGCTTTATTAGGAGTCAGAACTTCCTTAAGTGTTGTGAGTGAATAACTTCTAAATTAGTGATTGTGCATTTCACGTGCCCATTGCCCCTTATGCAGAGGTGTTTTATGAATTTACTGGACTTGTGTAGAAGAGCAATGCATGCCCCTCCTCTCCCCATTATGTGACAAGGAGAGAATGGCGTAGGAACATATTCAAGAAGGGGAGAGTGGGGAAGACATATGTGACATATGCAGACCCTACTCTCCCCTTGTTACATTAAGTAGTGATGGCAAAAAATTTCACACTAGTTTGAAATTTGTTCTTCACTTCCAATTTATGGTAAAATTTGTGTTTTTAAATATCTTAAATCATTTATATAATAAACAGGAAGTTTAAGGTTTTTTTTTATTTGAACTGTGAACACTACCGTGTTGGAAGTTCATATTCAATGTTTGTCATTCTCAGTTAAAAGGTATACTTAAGCTTGAGCTTGTTTGAGCCTGTTTGCACGTGTATGATCTGAGTTAATTATGTTCAAACCGGTTAGATCATGTGTGAACAGCCTCAAACAAGTTCAAGCACAGATGGAGCAAAAATGGTTGAACCCAGTTTGAATTTCTCAAATTTAGCTACATTTTTTTAATTGATCGAAAATTCAAAAATTGCTTAATTCTACAAAACTATTTGAGAAACTGTAAAAGTTATTTTTGGATGAAGCCAATATATTAATGAGAAATATATATACAAATAGATTTCTTTTGATGTGTTATTTTTTTGATCTGTTCGTGTGAGCTGGGGACAGAGATGTGAGCAGCACTGGAAAGAGTTAATTTGAAGAACAGATGTTTCTAATCAGTGTTGGTGAACAAAGATTGTTTAAGAATTTCTCCAAAATCCCCCTTGTATACAGGAGAGTCTAAAGGACCATGAAACGCCTTTATGCTGTCTCAGTCAATTGTAATATGACATTTGTGAACTGTAATACAGCCTACTTTTGTTACTGATAAAAGAACTGTTTGGTCTGTGATTGGGCAGAAATTCAGAGACTGAAATTTGGACTGATAATTATATCACAGCGCAAGCTTATATTTTGTAAATAAACAATTATACTTTTTTTTTCTTCTTAATGTTTCTTTTGCTGAAGAAATTCAATTATTACTTTAACAGAAACTATATACAGCCAGTTTGATCATCTCTAATGTTAACATTTTGAAAGGATTACAGAAAGCATTAAAAAGAGTTCATATCTAGTCATTATGATGACATCAATCTGAGATATATATGGCAGTGGACAGGAACAAAGAAGTTACACAAGTCCAGGGTTTTTTGTACAACTGGTCTCAGCCCGTTTTATTAAACAGAAACCTCCTCCCAAGGTCTGAGAGACTGATTTGACATCCTGTTTTAAATACACCTTACAGGCGCAGCCACTAATCAGTCTGCTGTCAGACTGGTAGAAGAAAAGACCCGGGCTGGGCCTTGTAAATTGAGCCCATCTTTCTTTCTCCATTTACAACCCCAGGGACACTTACCAGTTTTTACTGAAGTTGAATACACTCTTTGGGAAGCTGTGTCCCATAAAAGACAATCTACCTGGGTGTTTAGTGCATACAAGACAGACAGCCTGGGACATATACCTCCATCAGTACAGCTAGGGGAAATAGGTTTCTGAGCACGCTAAAAGACCATTACATGTTCCAATTAGTAGAGGAACCAACTAGGAACCGGACTATACTGCACCTAGTAATAACAAATAATGTAGACGTAATATCAAATATTCAAGTAAGGGAGCACTTGGGAAACAGTGATTATAATATGGTCTCATTTGAAATTAGTTTCCAGAAGCAATGGTATAAGGGATCAACTAGGACTTTAAACTTTAGAAAGGCAAATTTTAATATGCTAAAGGAGTCTATAAAGTGCATAGACTGGGACAAAGTTTTTGAAGGAAAAAATACGGAAGAAAAGTGGGATATCTTTAAAATGTTGTTGGAAACATACACGCAAAAGTTCATTCCGATGGGAAATAAATGTAAAAGAATTAAGTTTAAAAAATGTGGCTAAAAAAAGGTAAGGGAAGAAATGCAAAGGAAGAAGCATGCATTTAAATTGTTTAAGTCTGAAGGGTCAGAGAAGTCCTTCCGTAGGTACAAGGAATGTAATAAAACATGCAAAAACGAAATTAGATTGGCTAAATTAGAAAATGAAAAGCAAGTTGCAAAAGAAAGTAAGACAAACCCCAAAATGTTTTTTAAGTTTATAAATGGCAAAAGGATTAGAAAAGATAATATAGGACCCCTAAGAAGTGAGATGGGTGAATTGATAAATGATACTAAGGAAAAAGCAGAGGTATTAAACACTTTCTTTTCTTCAGTATTTACAAAAGAGGTACAAATGGTAAGAGTAATACATAAAAATGGTAATGAAACCATACCATTACTTAATACTTGGTTGTCAGAGGAAGAAGTTCAAAGGTGACTGAAGAATATTAAATAAATAAAGCTCCAGGTCCAGATGGCATACACCCAAGGGTCCTTATGGAGCTAAACTCAGAAATAGCTAGACCGCTATTCTTAATTTTCAGAGATTCAATATTATCAGGCTCAGTACCAAGGGATTGGCGGATAGCAGATGTGGTGCCGTTGTTTAAAAAGGGGACGAGATCACAACCAGGGAATTATAGACCTGTAAGCTTGACATCAATAGTGGGAAAACTACTGGAAGGTATATAAAGGGATAGTATTCAGGATTACTTGGTGCACAATAAGATTATTAGTGGGAATTAACATGGATTTGTGAGGGACAGGTCATGTCAAACTAATCTAATTAGATTTTATGAGGAAGTTAGTGGGAACTTAGAACAGGGCAATAAGAAGACAGCAAGTAGATGTAGTCTATTTAGAGTTTGCAAAGGCCTTTGCCACACAAAAGGTTGGTTTACAAAATAAGGGAACTGGGTCTAGGAAACAACATTTGTACTTGGATCGAAAACTGGTTAGAGAATAGGGAACAGAGAGTTGTGATAAATGGAACATTTTCTAATTGGTCAAAAGTTTTAAGTGAAGTACCTCAAGGTTCCGTGCTGGGGCCACTCCTTTTTAATATATTTATTAATGACCTTGGTGATGGTTTAGAGAGTAAAGTTTCTATTTTTGCAGATGACACTAAACTCTGTAAGGTAATAAAATCAGAGCAGGATGAAGCTTCTCTACAGAGGGACTTAAATAAACTGGAGGATTGGGTGGCAAAATGGAATATGAGGTTTAACATAGATAAATGTAAGGTTATGCATTTAGGGATCAAAAACAGGACCGCAAATCTATAAATTAAATGGAATTAATTTAGGAGAATAAAAAATGGAAAAGGATTTGGGAGCAGGGCCGGATTTACTGCTAGGCAACTTAGGCACCTGCCTAGGATCTCAGGGGGCCCAGAAGGGGGGGACAACAGAAAATTGTGCGGGGGGGTAGGGGTGCCGCGAATCAGGGGAGGTGGGGGTCGGGTGCCGCAAGAGGAGGGAGGGGCCAGTGTGTCTAGAGCATTCACGGGATGATTGATGCTCAGGAAGAGCGGCTACATCTTCACTACCCCTCCGGAGAACTAGAAAGGGTTCAGAGAAGGGCGACAAAATTGATAAAGGGTATGGAGTCATTAAGTTATAAGGAAAGGTTAGCCAGTTTAGGCATGTCTACTTTAGAAAAGAGGCATCTAAGAGGAGATATGATTACTATGTACTAATACATTAAGGGTCAATACAGAGAACTTTCATGGGAACTTTTTACCCCAAGGACTATACGCAGGACACGCGGTCACTCCCCTAGGGTTAGAGGAGAGGAAATTTCACAACCAGCAAAGGAAGGGGTTCTTTACAGTAAGGGCAGTCAAGATATGGAATTAATTGCCAGAGAAGGTTGTGATGGCAGATTCAATAGATATGTTTAAGAAAGGGTTAGACAAATTTTTAGCGGAAAAGTGTATCCAGGGATACGACCGTTAATTAAAATGAAGGATAGTAGTGGATTTAGGGTAAAAATAGGACTGCAATATTGGGTCTGGGGGGATTTTCACAATTGAAACAGATTGGCGGTTGCTTACTCTGGATCAATTTCAAATATAAGTGCAGGATCGCCGGAGATCCAAAATAGGTTGACCTTGATGGACTGGTGTCTTTTTGCAACATCATCAACTATGTTACTATGTTTCTTTGTGTGTATATACATATATATTTATATTCTACATCGTACAAGTCTGCAAATCATATGTTTAGTAAAGAAATTTATTTACATCCTAGAATCTGTGTTATGATCCTCCCATTGGCAATCTTCAGCCTTTCTATACAATTCTATTTTCATGTACCTGGAGATAAAGCCAGTAAAGTGCAAAAAACTTAATTTACAATGTTGTACCAATGAGCAAGGAAATTACTGTATAGGTTTAAAAGACGTCCAGGAAAACTGCGTTAGTGTGGAAATATAATAAGTTTATCCAGACCCAAATGTACTTGTGCCTATAATGACAGCAACACAATGCAGATGAGTGAATTTCCTATGGCTAGGCTTGTTGAATAATTTACAATAATGCACCATTTGTTTTATGTATTTTCTGCAAAATAAGTTATTAAAGATGTTTGTATACAAAGCCATTTAAATGTGTAAATGTGTTCATATTTTCTGCATTTTTTTTAGAATTTATTGTTCAAAAGGTTAATTTAAAAAAATTGTTCCAAATTCTGATTTTTTTTCACCTTTGAGGATGTCAGGCTATACTGAATTGTTTAGTTCATTTGAAATTGTTAATAAATAAAAAATAAGGCCAATCAGATATGACACTCATTTGAAATTCTGCATTCAATAATATATTTTAATTTTTGGTTGTGGCTGTATGAGTTCAGCCTATGCATATTTTGCAATAAGGCAGGAAATTGTTTTTCTGGTATTCTTTTATTGCTCCACCTATGTGTTTGCTGTAAACATAACATGGTTACTCAGAATTTCATACACACAAATATTCAAAATGAAACGACAGTATTTTCAAAGATTAGGTTTGTTATAGTTAATAAAACAGGTCATTGGCGATAGATAGAAAAAGAATATTTCCAAGAAACAATTCTAGATTTGTAGTAAATAGGGTTATACTACAGAGTACTTTTGCTTTCCACTGTAAAAAATAACTCAAATGGCAGCTGGTAACTGAGAATTATGGTACAGATGTTTTAAATGCAAATGTGTGAATGATTTAACTAAAACACAGACTCAACAAAATATTCCAAATCAGGCAATTATTTTATTTTTAACTTTTTTATGCTGTGGCTTGTTGCCATGGAACAACTTGCAAAAAGGGCTCTATTTATTATAAAGACATAAGAAGGTAAGTATACAGCAGAGAAATGAATATATATCACTTCTGTATCTCTATTTTTCAAATGCTTTTTGTCTTTCCATGTTAAATAATATTTATCTAGAGACCTCCACTAATCTCTCTCTTATAGTTTAGAGTCATGACACAGTTTTGTTCCCTGCTGCAAGGTCTTTTACAGGATTTAGTTAATAGCTTAATCTCTCACTGTAGGTATAGTGCAAGACTTATTATATTAGTTTGTGCTGGATAATGATTTACAGAATAAGTTTATTTTCCCTCTACAATTGTGTAGTACAAATATTACGACAAATATATAATATTGGTACGTTATACCTTCACCTCAGTTCTTAAGGTGTATTTAACTCTGTGTGCAGTTTGCCATGTACTAAAGTACCATTGTTTTTGCCCTTGTATCATCTCCATATCTCATCTTTAGGCCTAAATCTTATTCATGTCAGCCACTCCTTTCATAACTCCCCAGCTTTGGCCATGGTTATTTATGATATTATGAGAGATATAGGCATGCTTAGGATGGGGGAGCCAGAAAATGACTGGCTAAATATATATACTTGTCAATTTGTAAAGTGTAATTCAGTGACATCGTTGTTAGTTTGAGAGGCATGTTGGTATCAGTAGCTGATGGGGAGTGCTGGTGCTGTATTGTCATTTGTAGGCTTGTGGGGTACCTCTTGGACCTCTCATTTGTGGACATAACCCTTTTCAAGAAGTCATCAGACGAAACTCGTCAAGGGATTATCAGGAGTTCACAGTGTACTTAGCCTAAATTGGTGCTTTCCTGGCCAGAGAGTTTTCTTCCGAAGGTCATTTGCCTGAGAAACCTATTTTCCAGATAAGCTATTGATTTTTTTAAATAATGTACTGGCAATAATTGCTTAAATGAGCTGTCTATTTGTAATACAATATTTTAACTATATATTGAGAGGTTATCATTGGTTTGGAAACGTATTATGCTATGGCAATCATTTTTGCTTGAGTTTCAGCATGCTATTGGATTGACGGTCTGCTTAGGAATCACTGAGGAAGAACTGGGACCTTAATAAAATAAGCTCCTTGTTTACTAATCCTTGGTATGTAGCCACTTTTATGGAATTGTAACTTACTTTATGGTTTACAGATTCACTCTATGTTTGACACTTCTGTTCTTTTGTATTTATGCCCCTATATATTCTAAACTTTTTTCTATTTTTTAATACGTGTCAATTTGTAAAGGGCCATTCAGTGACATCTATATTTAAAAAAAAAAAGGTGTTTGCATGTCAAGGTTAGCAGTAGAACCTGTCCAAAAAAAAGGGTTTTAGCTTGTCAGAGTCAGCAGCAGATCTTGTCAAAAAACTCTATTCTCTTTCTAATCTTTTCTATTTTTCAATACTTGTCAATTTGTAAAGGGTCATTGTCACTCACCGGACTGTGAGTGCTTCTTCCCGGACATTTAGGAACCGTGGTCGTCCTCCATCCTGAGGGACTGCGCATGCGCAGCCCTTTCTAAACCTTCAGTGTATGTTCCTTTAACTTAATTGGCAGATCAGGCAACCTCCCTATATTAAGCACCTGTGGTCAACACCACGTGGCCTGATCTTGGAGTCTCATTCCCCATGAGTCTCTGAAGGTGTTCCTGTGTTTCCTCGTTTATTCAGCCCAGCTGATTCCTGTGGTTTCCAAACCACTTCTACCTCTGTGGTTTCCAAACCACTTCTACTACTGTGGTTCCCATACCACTTCTACCATCTACTGTATCATCGTGACTGTGAGCTGATTCCTATCTGCTGCCTCCGTGCACTACAGTCTTCTAACCACTTCAACTCTACCATGTATTATTGGGACTGTTAGCTGATGCCTATCCGCTGCCTCCGTGCACTACAGTCTTTCATTCACATCCACTCACCTGTTCATGATTGTGACTGCCAGCTGATTCCTATCCGCTGCCTCCGTGCACTACAGTCTTCAACCTGCAACTCGTCTGTGTTTCATCATCGTGACTGCTAGCTGATTCCTATCCGCTGCCTCCGTGCACTACAGTCTTCAACCTGCAACTCGTCTGTGTTTCATCATCGTGACTGCTAGCTGATTCCTATCCGCTGCCTCCGTGCACTACAGTCTTCAACCTGCAACCCGTCTGTGTTTCATCGTGACTGTTTGGCTGATTCCTATCCGCTGCCTCTGTGCGCTTCAGTCTTCAGTCCTTGTCAACTCTTCCATGTTTCCTTGAGTCTGCTGCCACTATTGCTACCCGCTATTCTCCGTGATCAACAGTTCCAGTTCAACTCTGCTCTCCCGTGTCCCATCGTTACTGCACCTGCTGGTTGCTATTGGCTACCTCCGTGTTCCCGCAGAGACCCGCTGCTGTTACTCCTCAGCGCTACTCATCCATCTACTGCTGATCCGCTCTCCACGCCTTCCTGTGTTCCCTGCTGGTCTACCTACCTGTGCGCTGCACCTGCTAGACCACCGCTTCACCCATCCAGGGACTTTGCATCCTGCCGGCCTCCTGCCGTTCAGGTATCTCTGCACTCCTGTCTGACTGCCTTCTCCTGAACCACGGTATGCATACTTCCCATTGACTGTGCTGTGTATTGCATACCTTGCTGGACTGTGTTGGTTCTTCTCTGGAGTGTGCTATCCGCTGAGTCTATTGCCATCATTGACTGTGTTATCTCGTGCTGGATTCCTTCTAGAGACTTTCTATATTGGCAGTGTTGTTCAGTCATCTATACAATTATATTGTGCATATTACTGTGGATCAAAGTCAAGGTGCCCGTGTATATCTTGTGTTGCAGTCTCTCCCCGTGCACCTCCTCACATATATATTCAGTGGTACAACTTGCTGGTGGCAGACCACTGACCCCTGTTTCCAGTTTCACCTATTCCAGTATCCTCTCACATAGCAGTGGTACAACTTGCTAACGCAGACCACTGACTCCCCGGATACCTCCACTTGGATTCTATTCCTTCACTCAGACAGCGGTACAACTTGCTATCCGCAGACCGCTGACTCTCATCACCCCCTCGTTTCTGTTGGACATTCCTCCTCACTATAGCAGTGGTACAACTTGCTACCGCAGACCACTGACTACCTTCACGTGTCCTTTGTCCATACAGTTCCTCGTGTATTACTACCTCCATATTGCCAGTGCTGCTAGTCATAGACTTTCCTGAGCATCTCATCATCTGCTATTTCCTGTTCCGTGATCACCCTGCTACCAGAGTACCATATTACCACCTATACTGCTCTGGTAAGCCTATCACCTGGTGATCCCTGGGTAAAGACTCCTAGTGCCCGTGACAGTAAGATCAGGCCATGACAGACCCAGATTCGGAACCTACCGCTAAAGAGATGCTGCAGCATCTGGTCAGCCGTGTGGAGCAACAGGATGCTCGCCAACAGCTGTTACTTCAATGTTACCAATCGTTGACCTCCCAAGGAACATCTGGACAGACTGTTACAGCTAATATTGAAGCTCCTGTGCTTTCCTCCGTTTCCCCAGTGCCATCCCAGGTGTCTACAGCTCCTACGCTTCACCTGCCTACTCCGTCAAAATACGACGGGGACCCCAAAACTTGTAGAGGTTTCCTTAACCAATGTTCAGTCCATTTTGAACTCCAACCTCAAAATTTTTCTACCCATCGTTCCAGAGTGGCCTATCTTATCTCATTGTTTTCTGGACAAGCCCTGGCTTGGGCCTCCCCTCTGTGGGAAAGAAACGATCCAATTCTACAAGATAGTGCCAAATTCATTTCCACGTTCCGAAGTGTGTTCGATGAACCAGGTCGTGTGACCTCCGCTGCTTCCAGCATTCTTCGTTTGCGACAAGGCTCCCATACAGTAGGACAGTATGTCATTCAATTTAGGATCTTAGCCTCTGAACTTCAGTGGAACACTGAAGCATTAGTTGCCGCCTTCTGGCAGGGGCTCTCCGATAAAATTAAAGATGCACTGACTACCCAAGAGCTTCCTTCGTCACTAGAAGATTTGATCTCTCTTTGCCATCGTGTAGATATGAGATTTCGTGAAAGAGAGTCTGAGAAAACAACGGCTGTTAAAGCACCTCTTCGTTTAAACCCTCAATTTCGTCCAGCTCCATCCTCTGTGATTCCCATGGAGATAGGACGTTCCAAATTATCTTCAGAGGAGAGGAAACGAAGAGTAAAGAATAGACTCTGTATCTATTGTGCTGATTCCACGCATATGCTCAGCTCTTGCCCTAAGAGATCGGGAAATGCCAGGCCCTAACTAGTTCTGGAGAGGTGAAGTTAGGGTCCCTGGAGTCCTCTCCATTGTCTATGAAATCTAAAGTCTGCGCTTTTGATGTTACGATTTCCTTTGCTACCAAATCCTTTGAGTCACAGGCATTGATTGATTCCGGAGCAGCAGGAAATTTCATTTCTAAATCACTAGTGAATCAATGGTCCCTACCAGTGATCACTTTAAAAACACCCATTACTGTGACGGCTATAGATGGATCACGCCTCATCAATGGTCTCATCACCCAGAGTACGTCTCCAGTAACCCTTCAGATTGGTGTACTACACCATGAAGAAATTTCGTTTTTAATTCTTCCAGTTACGACAAGTCCGATTGTCTTAGGCCTTCCATGGCTTCAGTGTCACTCTCCCCAGATTGACTGGCGCACCCCTCAAGTTACGTCTTGGGGGTCTGAATGTCACCATTGTTGTCTCTCTCAAGTTATTCCTCTTAAAGTACAGCAATCTTCCATCTCATCTTCCTCCCCGGGACTCCCTCCTCAGTATGCTTCATTTGCCGATGTGTTTGATAAAGCTCAGTCTGAACGTCTTCCTCCTCATCGTTCTTGGGATTGTCCGATCGACCTTCTACCTGGCAAGACTCCTCCCAGGGGTCGGGTCTATCCTCTCTCGTTACCTGAAACTCAAGCCACATCTGAGTACATACAGGAGAATCTCCAGCGTGGGTTCATCCGACCTTCCACCTCTCCCGCTGGAGCTGGGTTCTTCTTCGTCAAAAAGAAGGATGGATCATTACGCCCTTGTATAGATTTTCGTGGTCTCAACGCCATTACTATCAAGAATCGGTATCCCATTCCGCTGATCACTGAGCTATTTGATCGCATCAAGGGAGCTCGGATATTTACTAAGTTGGATCTTCGTGGTGCCTACAATTTAATTAGAATCCGTTCCGGTGACGAATGGAAGACCGCGTTCAACACCAGAGATGGGCATTACGAATATTTAGTAATGCCCTTCGGGCTGTGTAATGCCCCCGCTGTTTTCCAGGGTTTCATCAATGAGATCTTTCGGGACTTATTATATGTATGTGTCGTTGTCTACCTGGACGACATATTGATCTTCTCACAGGACCTGCCTTCTCATCACCAACATGTGGCAGAGGTCCTCTCCAGACTACGGAAAAACTCATTGTTCTGTAAATTGGAAAAATGTTCATTCGAGTTACCCCAGATTCCATTCTTGGGGTATATAGTTTCCAGAGTTGGCCTGAAGATGGATCCAGACAAAGTAAATGCTGTACTACATTGGCCTCAGCCAACTACTCTTCGTGCCATCCAGCGTTTTTTAGGTTTTGCCAATTACTATAGACTTCATTCAAGACTTTTCATCCATTGCATCTCCTATTGTGGCCCTAACTCGGAAAGGGGCTAATACTAAGCAATGGTCATCTGAGGCTCTCCAAGCCTTTCAAATTCTCAAAGAGTCCTTCTCGTCTGCTCCCATTCTTCGACAGCCTGATGTGACACTCCCCTTCTTCCTAGAAGTAGATGCCTCTAATGTGGGCTTAGGAGCTATTCTCTCCCAACGCTCGGAGCAACAAAAATTACATCCTTGTGCCTTCTACTCTCGGGGTCTTCTGCCCGCAGAGAAAAATTATACTATCGGGGACAAGGAGTTGCTGGCCATCAAAGCTGCATTAGAGGAATGGAGATACTTGTTGGAAGGAGCTCGCCATCCGGTGACGATCTTCACGGATCATAAGAACTTGTCATATTTGCAATCTGCCCAATGCTTGAACCCTCGTCAAGCAAGATGGTCTCTTTTCTTTTCCCGTTTTGAATTAATTATAACCTTCAAACCAGCCGCTAAGAACAAGAAAGCTGACGCTCTATCTCGAGCTTTTGTGACGTCCTCTGATGTAGAAGAGGTTCCCAACCATGCTATTCTAGACCCCAAATGTATTTCTCTGGCTGCTTCATCCACCAAAATGCTACCATTTGGGAAGACCCTCGTGCCTCCTACTCTGAGGAGGAAAATCCTTTCGTGGTTCCATGCCTCTCGTTTTTCTGGACACGCCGGTGAACACAAGACCTTTGAGATTCTCTCTCGAAGTTACTGGTGGCCTTCAATGAGGAGAGACGTCAAAGAGTTTATTGCTTCCTGTGATTTATGTTCTCAGTTCAAATCCTCCCGCAGAACTCCAGCAGGGTTGCTGCGACCACTACCCATTCCGTCCAAGCCTTGGACCCATATTAGTATGGATTTCGTTACTGATTTGCCACCAAGTAAGAATCACAATACTATTTGGGTAGTGGTAGACAGATTTTCGAAGATGGCTCATTTCGTCCCTCTGTCCGGTTTACCTTCCTCGTCTACTCTGGCTGAACATTTCATTAAAGAAATCTTCCGCATCCATGGATGTCCGTCTGAGATTGTGTCAGATAGAGGAGTACAATTCGTTTCCAGATTCTGGCGGGCCCTTTGTAAAACCTTGGGCATACGATTAGCACTCTCATTGTCTTACCATCCGCAATCTAACGGACAAACGGAACGAGTCAATCAAGATCTTGAGACTTTTATTAGGATGTTCTCTTCAGCCAACCAAGACAACTGGGTAGAATTGCTCCCTTGGGCTGAATTCGCCCATAACAACATGTACCATGAGTCATCATCCAAAACTCCATTCTTTGTGGTCTACGGTCACCATCCGTCTTTTCCGGAATTTCCTGCCCTCCCGCCCACCCAAGTTCCTGCTGTGGAGACTGCTTGTCAGACCTTCAAAAATATCTGGTCTCAGGTCAAAACCTGTTTAAAGAAGACATCTAACAAATATAAGTCTTTCGCAGATAAGAAGAGGCGGGCTATTCCACCACTAAAAATTGGAGATCGTGTCTGGTTATCTACCAAAAATATTCGTTTGAAGGTTCCATCTATGAAATTCGCCCCTCGTTTTATTGGTCCATATAGGATCATTCAAGTTATCAATCCAGTATGTGTTAAACTTCTTCTTCCTAAGAATCTTCGGATTTCCAATGCCTTCCATGTGTCCTTGCTCAAACCTCTCATCATCAACCGTTTCTCGACTCCTCCCTCAGCACCGCAGCCAGTTCAAGTTCATCAGGAGGAGGATTTCGAGATTACTGAGGTATTGGATGCAAAAATTTCGCGAGGAGTCCTCCGTTTCCTCGTTCATTGGAAGGGCTTTGGTCCTGAAGAGCGTTCATGGATCAAAGCTGAAGATCTTAATGCTCCTGCCCTTCTGAAGAAGTTTTATTCCAAAAATCCGGACAAGCCCGGTTCCAGGCGTTCTGTGCCCACCTTTAAAAGGGGGGGTACTGTCACTCACCGGACTGTGAGTGCTTCTTCCCGGACATTTAGGAACCGTGGTCGTCCTCCATCCTGAGGGACTGCGCATGCGCAGCCCTTTCTAAACCTTCAGTGTATGTTCCTTTAACTTAATTGGCAGATCAGGCAACCTCCCTATAATAAGCACCTGTGGTCAACACCACGTGGCCTGATCTTGGAGTCTCATTCCCCATGAGTCTCTGAAGGTGTTCCTGTGTTTCCTCGTTTATTCAGCCCAGCTGATTCCTGTGGTTTCCAAACCACTTCTACCTCTGTGGTTTCCAAACCACTTCTACTACTGTGGTTCCCATACCACTTCTACCATCTACTGTATCATCGTGACTGTGAGCTGATTCCTATCTGCTGCCTCCGTGCACTACAGTCTTCTAACCACTTCAACTCTACCATGTATTATTGGGACTGTTAGCTGATGCCTATCCGCTGCCTCCGTGCACTACAGTCTTTCATTCACATCCACTCACCTGTTCATGATTGTGACTGCCAGCTGATTCCTATCCGCTGCCTCCGTGCACTACAGTCTTCAACCTGCAACTCGTCTGTGTTTCATCATCGTGACTGCTAGCTGATTCCTATCCGCTGCCTCCGTGCACTACAGTCTTCAACCTGCAACTCGTCTGTGTTTCATCATCGTGACTGCTAGCTGATTCCTATCCGCTGCCTCCGTGCACTACAGTCTTCAACCTGCAACCCGTCTGTGTTTCATCGTGACTGTTTGGCTGATTCCTATCCGCTGCCTCTGTGCGCTTCAGTCTTCAGTCCTTGTCAACTCTTCCGTGTTTCCTTGAGTCTGCTGCCACTATTGCTACCCGCTATTCTCCGTGATCAACAGTTCCAGTTCAACTCTGCTCTCCCGTGTCCCATCGTTACTGCACCTGCTGGTTGCTATTGGCTACCTCTGTGTTCCCGCAGAGACCCGCTGCTGTTACTCCTCAGCGCTACTCATCCATCTACTGCTGATCCGCTCTCCACGCCTTCCTGTGTTCCCTGCTGGTCTACCTACCTGTGCGCTGCACCTGCTAGACCACCGCTTCACCCATCCAGGGACTTTGCATCCTGCCGGCCTCCTGCCGTTCAGGTATCTCTGCACTCCTGTCTGACTGCCTTCTCCTGAACCACGGTATGCATACTTCCCATTGACTGTGCTGTGTATTGCATACCTTGCTGGACTGTGTTGGTTCTTCTCTGGAGTGTGCTATCCGCTGAGTCTATTGCCATCATTGACTGTGTTATCTCGTGCTGGATTCCTTCTAGAGACTTTCTATATTGGCAGTGTTGTTCAGTCATCTATACAATTATATTGTGCATATTACTGTGGATCAAAGTCAAGGTGCCCGTGTATATCTTGTGTTGCAGTCTCTCCCCGTGCACCTCCTCACATATATATTCAGTGGTACAACTTGCTGGTGGCAGACCACTGACCCCTGTTTCCAGTTTCACCTATTCCAGTATCCTCTCACATAGCAGTGGTACAACTTGCTAACGCAGACCACTGACTCCCCGGATACCTCCACTTGGATTCTATTCCTTCACTCAGACAGCGGTACAACTTGCTATCCGCAGACCGCTGACTCTCATCACCCCCTCGTTTCTGTTGGACATTCCTCCTCACTATAGCAGTGGTACAACTTGCTACCGCAGACCACTGACTACCTTCACGTGTCCTTTGTCCATACAGTTCCTCGTGTATTACTACCTCCATATTGCCAGTGCTGCTAGTCATAGACTTTCCTGAGCATCTCATCATCTGCTATTTCCTGTTCCGTGATCACCCTGCTACCAGAGTACCATATTACCACCTATACTGCTCTGGTAAGCCTATCACCTGGTGATCCCTGGGTAAAGACTCCTAGTGCCCGTGACAGTCATTCAGTGACATCTATATTAAAAGCAGTGTTTGCATGTCAGAGTCAGCAGCAGAACCCGTCAAAAACCTCTGTTCTCTATTCTAATATTTCTACTTTTCATTACTTATCAATATGTAAAAAGTAATTTAGTGACATCTATATTAAAAATGGGTATTTGCCTGTGAGTGTCAATGCGGCAGAATCCGTCCAAAAACTCTATTCTATATTCTAATGTTTTCTATTTTTCAAAACGTGTCAATTATTAAAGGGTCATTCAGTTACATCTATAGAATAAAAGGGGACTTTGCATGTTAGGGTCAATGCAGCTGCACACCCCAAAAAAGTAAACAGGGTGTTCTTGTCTTTGATTTAGCACAGCACAACCCCCAAATAAAATGTTTGTTAACAAATAAGAATACATTTTGTAAGTTAGAAGTATATTGTGAAGCAGTGTCATAAGAACTGTAAGATAACATTCCCTCCTTTCCCTATCTCATTGGGCATTCCACTGGTAGCTCCAACCTGTTCAAGTAGCATTATTCCTCTTGGCAACCATAGATTACACCGTACAGATCAGTTGAATCACAGTACCAGTACTGGCAGTAGTAGTACTGTTACTGTTACAAACCTCTACTTGTAAAAAAGATAATGCGGGTAGAAAGTGATGAAAGCATCCTCAAAATCTAAACAATATTATTTGTTAAATTAAATCTAAAAGAAAACATCAGCTCTTGATATAAGGATCAGGAGTAAGAGACATTTTCTGATGAATATGATGATTTGCTCAAAAAAGAAAAATAGCTAACATTCCATACATCAACCACAGTGGCAAGACAAGGCTCAGATTTATATTCCCAATTTGCTAGCAGGGGTCCTGCTCCTGCTGATACTGGTATACGTACTAGAATGGCCATTCTAAAACAGAGTGCCCCACATGGTTGTGCATCCTACTTAACCACCCATGCATCACTTTGTCACTCAGAGTGTAGGTCTGTTACTGTCACCTCCAAAACAGCCAAGCCAGTGCCTGAAAATAGCACTGAGGCTGAAAAACAAGAGAGTTTAAGGAGGGTATCCATGAGTACTATATGTGAGTCTGGGGGTTCAGATTCCAACACTTTCATTATACAGCAGCCTCCTTTCGAAAAGTCCTCAACCATTCGGAAATGTGAGGATGGGTAGTAGCAGTATAAGTATTGATGATGATTTACACATAAAAATTGGGGATTCTACTTTGGAACTTACTAATGTGCAAGAGGATGAGGGGGATGATTGTGGATTTGAAAATTAATGAAATGAACAGGATAATGAGGAGGAGGAGGAGGATTGTGTTGAAGTAAAGCAGCCTCCAGTGGTACCACCTCATGCTCATGATAAGCGCATTGTCATATCGGACCATAAGACGAAAAAAAGCACCTCTTGTATTTGGAAATATTTCTATCCCAACCCAGACAACATTTGTCCAGGCATTTGTAGCCTTTGTCAGGCCAAAATAAGTAGAGGTAAGAACGCTGATCATCTAGGCACCTCCTTCCTGCTAGCAGAGAATTCATTCAATTCATGTTTCCAAACATGGCAAATTATGTACAGTAGCAAGCAGCCTAGCATCAGCTACCAGCCAAATGGATAGGCAACTGCAGTCCTCACCTGTGTCAACACCATCATCATCAACCTCCTTATTATTAGTACATAGTCCAGCATCCAATTATCAAATTCACATTCCACCAACTCTACCCATCTTCACCTACACTCCCTATTCTACCCTTAATTCATTCTCTCCAGTAACTGAAGAAAGCTCTACACTCATCTCATCCTACAAACTGTCACCTCAACCCTATTCCCTCCCTACTTCTCCGCTTCCTCTCCTTCACTGCATGCTCACCTCTAGCTCAACTCTTCAACCTGTCTACTGCACATTTTCTTCCTCCTTTAAACATATGCTCAGCTCCCCCATTATAAATAAACCATCTCTCAATGTAGCTTCTCTCCAACTACCTCCCTATTCCTCTCCTCCCCTTTGCCTCCAAACTACATGAGCGCTTAGTGTACAAACACCTGTATCACTTTCTCTCTTCTCACCTCCGACATTCCACTGAAACTGCTCTGACAAAAGTGATTGATGATCTACTTACTGCAAAATCTCGAACACGCTGCCTTGCTGTCACACTTGACTCCGCCCTCTGCTTTATTCTTCACATCCAGATGCTCTCCCAGTCCTGTCGACTCCACCTTAAAAACATTGCCAGAATATGGCCTTTTCTTACTCAACATGCTACCAAAACTTTTATCCATTCTCTCATAATCTCCCATCTTGACTACTGCAACCTCCTGCTATCTGACATTCCCAACATTCATATATCCACACTTCAGTCCATACTAAATGCTACTTCAAGACAGATCTTCCTCTCTCACCACTCCAAATCTGCTGCACCACTTGCAAATCCCTACACTGTGCTCTCCAGAATCCAATTCATATTGCTCATAAAACGTGAGCAGACCTACAAAACGCTCAAGAACACTACCGCTCAATACATCAAAAATCAAAATATTGTCCCTCCATCCCTCTTAGATCTACCACTGACCTGTGCCCCCTTTCATCTCTGGTAAACACCTCTCACTTCCACCTACAAGACTTTTTCTGTGCTGCTCCCCATTTATGGAATTCCCCACCATGTCCAATTAGGCTTTCCCACAGCTTTCAATTCTTTAGACAACTTCTGAAAACCCATTTCTTTTTTAAGTTTACCTTAAAACCGATAATACTATTAATACTAATACACCCTCAAAACCATCCCAATAGCCACTCTAAGCCACATTTGCTCCTCTTATTTCAGCTGTGCCCTATTTCACTTTAGACTGTAAGGTCTCTAATAAGCAGGGTCCTCCATACCCTATGTTTTCATGTCTGCCTTGTATGTCCCTATTTTATGTATGTCCTGTTTTCCTTACTGTATGGCTGTGTGGAGCATTGTGGCGCCTTACCATGCTACAATAATAATAATAATAATAATAATAATAGTATGGCCATAACACATATTTTTTGAAAATAATAAGATCCAGCTGAGATTTATTTTCAAGTTCATAAGAGCACAGCAGGAAGCCTCAGATGGGATGGACAGACACTGACAGACCCATATCAGACGCATATCACATACTATCCCTGAGGAAGCCAATTGGTGAAACACGTAGGATCTGTATTTCAACTACTTTATATCTTCAAATCACCCTTATGCCACACACTACTCCACGTTGAGCATGAATGAAATTTATTACAGTTGTTTGCACTATATGGAATGATCCTTGTTATGAAGGCAAGCCCATACAACTTACATACGGCTGAAGCCTTTACTTCTAACGGCACAAGAAAACTGTACAGGATTATACTGACTACTTCTGATCTTTCCTGAATTCAATACACGGCCATTTGTGTGTGTCCCCCGGACAATAGGGGAGGTAAAACGAAGAGTCCTGAAAGGAATCGATTGCATAGGAAGACAACTGAAGCAGCTAAGACTAAGTCCTATACTCAAAGATATGGAGATTGTGGATTGAAAATTTAGACATAAACAGAACTGAAAATTTCTATATTTATTCTTGCAATCTCTTTTGGAGGTCTGTACAAGTGAACTATCCTTGGGAGCAGAATACTCTCTATATTTGATTACACTTACAGAACTGATTGACTGTTTCAAAGTTTGTTATATGAAAGCAATTGCTTTTTGTACATAAAGGTGTGGCCACATATATTTGCCCAGTCATTTTATATATTTTATTTTATATTTTTATCAACAATGTTTTTTGTAATTTATAATAAATATGTGTGTATCTATTAACATTTGTCAGTATCTTTGTACTATGGCTTGCTGGTGCTGGTCTGTTCATTCTATTTGAACAATTGAGGATATATATATATATATATATATATATATATATATATATATATATATATATATATATATATATATATAAATATATATATATATATATATATATATCTATCCTCAATTGTTCAAATAGAATATATATATATATATATATATATATATATATATATATATATATATATATAGTGGCAAGAGCCCGCTACTGCTGAAGCACACGCAAACAACTTCTTACTTTTTATGTAGTTTTATTGTCAGGATGGTAAATGTTTTGACACTTTACAGATTTCACAGCAATTCTGGAGACCCTAAACACTAGCTAGACATAGACCAGCTCTCTCAAGACCTGCCAGCTTCCCCAGCATTGGTCTCCCTGGACAAATGAAACAAGCAAGCTTTAATACATGATACTCCTCCCCCAGCCTTAGCTTGATGGGCAGGTGACACACCCACCTTCCCTCTAAGAGGAAACTCCTATCAGTGGTTCTGTTTGCACTAAGACAGACACACCCTGTCTGTTTACGCTGAGGAGGAACATTTCAAACCGTGCAAGTTAACCAAACTTTAAACTATCGTTTGTCAGACATAAGTCATCAACCTAGGTGCATTACTGCACAAATGTTTTACTCTACTTCCATGCTTTCTCTGCATATTGCCAGCTTAATGCCTCCCTTTGTTACTATATATATATATATATATATATATATATATATTTACTGCCAGCAATCACACTATGTTAAGATGCTATATTACTTTCTTTACCGAGGTGTGCTCAGTTGCAGGAGATACTGCAAGGTATCTTCCCCTTATCCCTCATCATCATCAACATTTATTTATATAGCGCCAGCTTATTCCGTAGCGCTTTACAATTGATCTGTCACCATCAACCTGAAAACCACAACAGTAAAGCAGAAGTGTTTGCGGGAAGCAATCCAGCAAAGGCTTGAAATGGTTCTGCCTAAACATATTAAAGTAGGCAGTAGGCTTAGGTAACCTGTGGCAACCACACTTTTAATGCAGTTATCTTTCATGTATACTTTTATATGGATACTGCACTGTACCAGACATATTGCAGACCTTCAATGAAAAATGAACGAGAGACAATTATAAGCCAGTGTTAGTTTAAAGCTGTCAAAGCTAGAAGCAGAGCAGGTAAATGCGCATTAATCATTTCATTTAATTAGTGCTTGGAAATGCCCAAAATATTTCCTCTCATTGTAGAAATAATAAAACATCACTTTGAACTATAGTACAGAACATTCCAAATTTAATTAATACCAATTCAGAAATGTGTTGGACCAGTAAAAAAAAAGTTAGGGCCTCATTTAGAGTAGACTGCAATTCTGCAAAGATATTTAGATAATTTAAAGAGTGTAGATATTTTGTTACATCACTGTGAGCTTGTGCCGACAAAGTTGGATTTTGTGAAGTATTTATTTCAAAGTGCGAAAATATTTCTGTGTGTTTTTTTATTATTAGGTACTTTTATGGAACTACATCTTCTAGCTGCCAGGGCATACATGCATTTGTAGTGCTACATACCCAAGCAGTCAACGGTTGCCAGGGCTTTCTGGGTAGTTCCATTATAGTACTTAATAATTTTGGACAATACATTGCTTTCCCAGCATCCACCACCAAAGGCATGCCAGGAAGAACTCCAGTGTTACTCCTAATGAGGCTGGTGTTATAAAACTGTTCCACAAACTAGGTCTTGAAATTATAGCCATGGAACCAGACATATGATGAAAACATTGAACTGTTTATTGCAATGAAAACAACTATACAGGTGATGCAATGAACACAGACCGGGTCAGAGTATAAACAGATTTTTAGGTATAGTAGATTAGCAGGATCAATGCAATTGCCAGGTTACATCCAGGAGAGATACAGGCAATTTATAAAGCACTGTACAAGGAAGCAGGAACTGGCTAAGCATGGATATCCATAGAAACAGAGAAAGCAGGCAATGATCCAAGGTACAAACATAAACAGGCTCAGGCATATATATATATATATATATATATATATATATATATATATATATACACGACACTCAGGTGTGGATGATTAACTAGCTGTGCTAGTTAAACCCTGGTAGTGGAAAAGACAGAACAGCAGCACCTCTGGTGTTTCACAGGTACTGCAGGGTAAAATAAACAATAGCGTCCAAAACAGTCCCAGTGGCAAATCATAACAGCCGGTTTACACTAGGAATGGCCTTACTTACTAGGCTGCGGTTGGTTTCACATAATGGTAAGAGGACTCCACTCTGCAGGTCTGACTTTTAGACTGTGACCAGCCAATCCTGGCATAGCCTAGTGCTGGTTGCTGACACTTCCACAGAGAGGAAACAGGGTCATTGTCCCCCTGATTTAGCTTTTAGCAGCCTAGACTATATCACTGGTGTTAGTTACTTATTTTAAGGGGAACACACTTTTTGTAACTGTTTAATTATTGTTATTAGTGTCCTCATCATCAGCACTTATTTTTACACGCCGGTTTTCGGGAGACAGATAGACCTTCTAAGAGGAGTAGCTGGAGGTGCAGCCTGCCCGAACTGAGCCACATCTTCAAGAAGCTTGCTACATTTATGTGTACACGTCCCTGCGGTACATACCTTGTCCTTGCACACCCTTTATCCAACCGTCAGGTTGTAGGTGGGCTACAAGAAAAAAGTTTGTTTCAATTTTAAATTCTACTTAATTTTATTGCACATGTGCAGTAAAACAAAGTGGATTTTTTTCAGCCCACATTTGAACTTAAGTCTAACTTTAAATTAGACTCTTAATTGTTATTGTTTACTAAAAAAAAGTAGTTTCCTTTTTTTTTTTTTTTTGCTTTTTCTTAGTTGCCATTGCAACTGTAAGCTGTGTCTATGTTTGATGGACCCATGTTTGCAGGTATCATCACAGTTCAAATCACAGAAACAGATCCCAAGGGATCAACTTTATAACAAATATAGTTTGTGATTCATTTGTAATAGCAAAATACCATTATGTTTGCTGTAATAAGTAAAATAAAAGGCACTCCATCATCATCATCACCATTTATTTATATATCGCCACTGATTCCGCAGCGCTGTACAGAGAACTCATTCACATCAATCCCTGCCCCATTGGAGCTTATAGTCTAAATCCCCTAACATATACACACACACATACACACACACACAGACAGACTAGGGTCAATTTTGATAGCAGCCAATTAACCTACTAGTATGTTTTTGGAGTGTGGGAGGAAACCGGAGCACCTGGAGGAAACCCACGCAAACATGGGGAGAACATACAAACTCCACACAGATAAGGCCATGGTCGGGAATTGAACTCATGACCCCAGCACTGTGAGGCAGAAGTGTTAACCACTAAGCCACCGTGCTGCAGTCCTTGTTCAATATTAAAAAATAAATTTGACTGATTTTAATGGAGGCAACAGACACACATCATTTAGAACCATTGCCTTACCAAACCATCACCCACAATTTTTCAAATAACATACTGTCAATACTCTCCTTAATTAATCTCTAAATTAAACATAAGTCAGATATTTTTAGTAATTTTGTTTGATCATGAAAGAAAATTAGTTTAACATACAGTATGTGCTGAGTAGGGAAAGAGCCACCTCCTAATCTGCCTCTCTAGGCACAAGCCAACTCTGCCTAATGCTAAATCTGACCCAGACTATTATAGTTACATATACAGTACAGTAGTTAGGAGAATAATGAAATGTTGGAAAAATTTGGTAGCGCACATTTATTATCAAGGTATGTTTTGGTTTTTCCCATTAAGTTATAATTTCTTCATGTTTCAACTTTGGTTCCATTGTACAAGTATGAGAAATCACATCAAATCATTATATAAATGTATATATTTTATTTAATTGCAACTCTATAATGGTGCTATTAATGATGTTCCAGATTCAAAACATTTGTACACCAATATCACTGATGATTCAATTATTGTACTATCATACTATACCCAGCATACAATTATATCAAAGTCAATAATAATTTTTAAATAATAATAGTAGTTTTATGCTGGCTATAGACTGATATAGTGCAATTATTGAATAACTCATTAATAGCATAATTTTAATTAGCTGCAATATAATGAAATGGGAATATAATCTACTAGTACAAACTCTTGAGAATTGCATATCCTAGCAGCAATAAGGGAAAAAATCCTTAATAAGAACTATTTCTTATCCTGTTGGTTAAAGATTGATCATTTTGAATACATTTAACAGCATGCGCTCTTATATATTTATAATGTGCCGAGCTTTGTTTGAACAGCACTGTAGAGTTTTGTAGGTAGGCTTGTTTTCCCTGTGGGGTCTCCTGTCAATTCTCCACCCACAGTATATACATATTTTGTCTATCTATTACATTGATACTTAGGTCTAGTGGGATAGATTTTAAGATAGGATGTTTGCATGGAAACTGAGAAATAATCATGTTTTAGTTGCTTTCTTAAGTTAAATAAATGCAACAGATCCTTTTTCCTGAGCCTAAATATGAAAATTCAAGGTTAGAGAGGTGAAGAGAGAGGTGCCAAACTGATAATGCCTGGTTGTTTCACTATCCTCTACTTTGTGACAGAGGTCTAAAGCATGATTGACAACTATTGGTAAATTCACAGATAGTCCGAAAAAAATTAGTGACATTTTCATCCATCACTATCAAAAAATATAGCTCATTTAAAATCTGCAGTTTCCAGGTGGGTGGGGTACGCAATAGCGATTACTAAATTTCCGAGACCAGTTAGTGCAACAAAAAAATGCAGATTGCTGTAATTTAGACACATAGGAAATACTGACTGTGGCTGGATCACTTATAAATAACTTATTTTAATAATATATTTAAATTATAAGCACAGTGTGCCAATTTATATCGCTTGCAAATGTGCTTATTCTGGGTACTGTGTATTGGAAATGTACTTATTTTATTATATTGTGTTGTATTTCTGTATAGGAAATGCATTCATTTCTGAGGTATTGATTTGTAACTTCAGAGACAGCATGTCATTATTTGGGTTTGGAAATTTGCTAGAGGAAGTCTGTTTTGCTTAGAGCAGGAAATGCTAAGTAAGTCTTTTTATGTGAAGTGACAAACACCTGCTTTGTCGTGAAGGCTGACAGGGGATCGTTACCTGTGTGCATGTCTTGGTAGACAGACAGGAAACCTAACCATGTCGACAGCAAATCTGAGGAAATCAGGTTGACATGGAAGTTAAATTGTGTTAGCTGCAAGATTAGATTATATCCTTATGTTAAATTATCTGATCAGACGTTGCGGTGCCAGCTGGGAAGGCACTGGATTATCCCCTGTCCACATGTGTGTCAGAATGTGTATAAAAACGACCCTGTTTAACCATGTAATGTATCATACCATCTGTACTTCTGGAAAGATTGCTAGTACCACAGACTGGCATATGTATATGCCCTAAATAGGACACTTGAGCTAATAAACATAACTTGCATCAAGATCCTGCTTTGACAACTTCTTTCCTGCTGTAATTCATGTGACCTGCAGATTAGACCCAAATCTAATTGGTTTTCCGGCTGTTCTGAGGTTTGGACCCAATATTCCAGTACCAACGTTTTGCATGCTACCTGCAACTCTGGCCAGTGTGATAGGCCAGGGGGGAAACATCCACAGCAACCCTGATCCGAAGGCAGGAGGCAGGGGTACCAGCCTAGATGTACCATCAAGGGGGTACACTAGTAGCGACAGTTACCCAGAAGGACGTGGTTCGGGATACTGATAAGGAGTCCAGTGGTGGCAGCAGCTTTAACCACTCCTACTGCGGTTAGAGGGAGCATTTGGGCAAAAGAAAGGGGACAGTGGCAAGGCAAGCCCAACCGGTCCCCAGCAACACAATAGAGTGGCAAAGGCGGTCCATCCTGTTACACTGTCTTAGTGAAAAAGTGACAGAGAACAATTCCGGCAACCCTTCTATCAACGCCACGGGAGAACAAATGCCAATCAGTCAGATTGACGTCACTTCAAATGGCGACAGTTACATGACTAGTATTAAGGGGGCAATGCAAGGACCTGCTGGCTCTATGTCAAACCCTTTGTAAAAAACATTATAGAGCAAGCTTAATGCCATTTTTCCATTGCACTGTTGCCAGAAATGTAGTCATTGCACTAATGACTACCCCCGTTCCAGACATTACAACATATGTAAGT
Source organism: Mixophyes fleayi (assembly GCF_038048845.1). Classification (NCBI taxonomy): domain Eukaryota; kingdom Metazoa; phylum Chordata; class Amphibia; order Anura; family Limnodynastidae; genus Mixophyes; species Mixophyes fleayi. Next base: position 48,287,214 of record NC_134407.1, read on the forward strand.
ACCGATTACTGCATAGTGATATAAGTAATGATTTTTAGACATTGAATGCTTGTAGCTGCTTTTCTTACATCTCTGATTTCCCTTCTTCTTTAGATGCTGCTGCTACTTTCACTTTTGGAGAAACTTTGCTATAACATGACAGTAAAATTGTTTACAGGCAGTACATTTTATAAATCCGTCACTAACTTTATTTAGAGGTTGACAAACATGTTCTGTATAAAAAAGACATGATGGGGTGGTGCAACTGGATCACTTATAAATAACTTCTGGTATAAATGTATTTAAAGGAAATAGTGCAGGACGCTTATTTCTATAATTGCACATGCACTGATTTTTTATATGTCTATATATTGGTAAGGGAAATCTTTAATTTCTGAGACCAGTGGGAGAAAATTATTTTTTTCTGTTTTAACTTTTCTAGAGGAAATGCCTTATCTCTGATTGTATATATCTGATACAATAAGCCTTTGTTTAGGAAGCCTTGTGTATATCTTGGTGTAAGGAAATGTCTTGTTTTGGGTTTACAACATTTCTTGGGGAATTATTTTCTTTGGAGGAAATGTGTATTATGCAACCTGTTGGACTCATGCTAATTAGACCTTTTGAAGTGTGAGGGTCATAGGAAGATGTAATTAGACTTGCTGTCAGATGTCCACTGTGTCCAAATTAAGATGCAGGATATCACAGCAAGGTTTCAAGATATCACAGATAAGCGTAAATATTGTTAGCTTTGCAATGCATGTAAATCTATGCTTTGGCAAACAGGTTACATCCTGATTCTAAAAATAGCCTGTAAGGCTGTGTCAAAAATAGTATAAAAAGGGAGCCGTTGTAAACTGAAATGTATCATTCTGATGTTCCGTCTGACCTAACCACTGATAATTTTAATTAGTGGAACTGTCCTTGAGTGAAATAAACATCACTTTTTGCTTCAAGACCCTGCTTGACAACTTCTTCAATATTGCTGTAATACTGTGACCTACAGATTAGACCCTAAATCTAATCCGTTCTACGGCTGTTTCTGAGGTTTGGATCCAGCTCTCCACAGTAAACGGTCAGGGGTACCAGCCCAAGTGTAGCAGCATGGGAGTACACTAGCAGCAACAGTTAACCAGAAGAAACGTGGTTCTGGGCACCAAAAAGGAGCAGTGGTGGTAGCAGGCTCCTCCTACTGCGGCAGGAGGGGCATATTCTGAATAACGAAAGAGGACGGTGGCAAAATAAACTCAGCCGGTTCCCAGCAACAACAGACAGGATGGCATAGGCAGTCCTTCCTGTCACAGGTGGGTCTTAAGAATCCAAAGGTATAATAGGCTCCAAAAATGAAAATGCATCAACTCTAAGAGGAAGACCCCACATTCAAAGAAAGTGGATGGGAGACCCTCTGTGCAGATTGCTAGATCTGGCTCTAGATCCTACTGTTCAGCTTTTGTTATATTTAATCTCTGACATACCTACTCTTGCCCTCTGCAAGAGTAAGTATGTCAGAAATTAAATACCATCAAGATGGCCAGTTGCAGCTAGCACATACTACTAGGTTGAAGCACCATTTAAGCACAGGCAAATATTAATCGATTGCATTACTTGTTAAAATTTCTTACAGACTTCAGACTTGATTCACATTAAATGTTACTTTTGCTTAGACAGAAGCACAAATGTCTAAGTGTAATTTAAATTGAATAGAGTATTGGCTGAAACCATGACAAATTTGTATATCTCCAGAGCAATGAGGATGAATTTTAATGCAAAAGATTGACATAACCAGTGCACATCCTGTTGGTGAAACTGCACTTTAACCCGAAAGATGATGTGGCAAGAGAGGTATGAATATCCTTTGCAGTGCAGAAAAGTGTATGATTTGCATTCACATGGCATGAGCAAAACTATAAGGACAAGGCAATGTGCATTGACGAATAGGCATGCCAGCAGGAATCCCGGAAGGAAGTTTGGCTTCACAGTGAGATGTCTACAGGTCACAACTGCTAGATTAGCTCCACTAGGCAGCAAAGTGTTACAGCTAACGGCTACTATCATGAACTTGTAGAACAAGATGGAGAGGTCTTCACCTATAGCATCTGCCTTTCCCGTAGAGCTTGACGTACTCACAGGTACTCGGATGCCCCCAGGTCTTACACTCAGAGTAGTACAAGTTTATGAACGTAGCGCAGCATAGAGCAGCAGGAGCCAGTAAATGAAGCATGGTCAAAAAACAAGCCGTGGTCAAGGGTCCGAAGCAGGTACCGTGGTCAGGAACAGGTAAAAGGTCAGGGCTGGCAGCAAACAGGGAAGGTCCAGGAACAAAGCAGTGGTCAGGGCAACAGGCAAAGTCCAGTAAACAAAGCCACGGGTCATACACGAGCAATCCAAACAGCAAACAGGTTCAAGGCACAGGAGCAGGTTAGCAAACAGCAACTGAGAACTATAACTGGCAGGGAGGCTAAGTCCTCCCTGCCTTTTATACACAGATGGCACAATCACAATAAGCAACCCACACATGCATAAATCAGCCCAGAAGGATGTTAATTGTTGCCTATTGCGCACGTGCCCAGCTGTCAGTTTAGCCGGGCCGCGGCAGGTGAGGGATAGAAGTGTCCCGACTGTTGTCCTGGTGACAGCTGTGTGGGCGGAAGTGACGTCCCATTCATCATGGTGATGGCCAGGACGCCAGAGGCAGCCAGAAGTGAGTCACAGTCAGCGGTCAGCAGTGGAGCCGCAGCTTGTAACACAAAGATTGAGTACTGAGTTCTAGCACTGCTCGATCAATAACATGATCATTGAGTTTGCAGTCAGTTTACTTTGCAGTAATAAACCTGTTGATGAGGTTAAAGTGGAAAGATAGTTGGTTGTTTAAGTAGAAGACACAAAATACAGTACATGGAATGTAGTTGATCTTGTGTGCACCTCACAGACAAGTACTTGCAGATGTGCGTCAATAACTGGCATTGAGAAATACATGAAAGGTGTATGAGACCAACACGTGTTCTCTACAATAAAGTAGGGAATCCAGTATTTTAGACAGCAAGTCCAAAAATATGTTTACTGGTATGTGATAGTAATTTGATAAAGATTGGTGGCACTAGTCAGCTGTCTGTCACTCTGTTATTATTAGTGTAATGTACTGCAGATTAAACCCCTCTCTAGCTCACATACCTTGTTTCTCTGCGTCCGATCTAACTCTCCTGCTCTCTCTTTTGACATCATGTGACGGCTCCCAGTTACTGATGGACTGGGAGTGTGTCACAGGATAGCATCATCATCACACTGAGCGCTATCAGTGTCTAGTAGCCTCTGCATCGCCAGAGCAGACAAAATCATGAAAATAATTTAAAAGAACGTAAAGGAAGCAGGGCTGGCATGTCATGACGTGCCTCCTATTCAGGGCGGGTCCTTTACATTTGTATAACCCTTACCCCCCTGATTAGCGGCCCTGGCCACAGGAGCAGATTGATGACCATTTCTTGCACATTGCCACCTCATACATTACTACTTCCTGTAACCTGGCTCAGCCCATAGATTTAAGTTTTCTATGCTGCTCACCAAGGCTCCTAGGGTTCTTTCACCCTTGGACATCTGGAAGTGCAAATATTTTACTCTTGGAAACCTTGTGATCACCTTCAGTTGAAAGTGGAGATTACAATCTTTAAAATGACACACCTCTTGTCTATCTAGGCTGACAAAGATGTTCAGTTAAGTCCTCTCCTTTGGTAGACTAAGTGGGCCCAGAATGCCCACTTCAAATGGTCCTGTAACAATATTTGCATATAAATGACCAAAACCTTATATTACATCAAGTCTAAAAGATGCCAATATCATGTTACATTTGAATGACATGTAATCTTTGAGATGTTATTTATCTCTCAAATATGTAATTTATATTTACAGAAAAGTGATATTTATTTCCTGAATAATGTAGCTTAGAATATCACTAACTGTACAAAACAGACTTTTAAAAAGACATTTTTATCTAAACATATTTACATAAACATGATTTCATGACTTCATCACGCTGTTTACCCTTTACTACACTGTCCCCTCCGTTCTTTACTCACATTTATAAGATCTTCACTTCTTCTGTCCTCTTTTCTTTCTCTTCTGTCTTCTTGTCTTCGGTGCTGCTTCGTGTGGCTCCTCATTGACATTGTTGGGCGTGATGATGTCACGCCCGACACTGTTAGTGAGCAGGGAGCAGAAAGGAGGGCCCCAGGGGCCACACATAGAAATCATTTGTTTTTTGTTGGGTTTATTGTTGTTTGTTGTTCACTTATATGTTTTTTGCTGGGCCAGTGGAGAAGCGGGGAAAGCAGGCGGGGGAAGCGCTTCTAAGGCACGGCGACCCCACGCCTTGCTTACCCGGCTTTCCGCGGACCCTGTGACCAATATGTGTCCTTGTACTATACTCCCCTCATGCCTCTTGTCCATTTTGCCTTTCTTTGCTTCCCATGTCATTTGTCGTCTTCTTTCATGCACTCTCCAATATGATTTCATAGTGTTTTTGCACCCTGACTGTACCTTTCTCCAGGAGCTACTAATTATAGCTACAGTAAAATATGTTCTCACTCGGCGGGTATAAGGCACTTTTACAATTGTAAAACCTTGCAGAAGAGCTGTGATTTGGTATCAGCACCCAACCTCCAGTGAGATTTCCTGCTGCTGATTGCACATAGCACTGAAGTGACATTTGGCTGGGGGTTATATGGTACAGTACTCCATAACCTATGAGGAACCTTACATATTTTGCAATTGAGTAGCTGTAAACTATAAAATATAGCGCATGAGACTATATATGCAAAAATGTTAGTGTTTCAGTTGTGATCTACTATCAAGTAATAAACATACAAGGCCTCCTCTATTCATACTGATCCTCCAATTCTACAGCCTCAAACAGACATTTATAATGGCCATATTTATAAAGGTAGATGAAATTATAACTCGTTATATGTACTTTAACCACCCATTCATGAGTTATTCAAATGGACAGCAAGGAAATGTAACACATGCAAATAAAAACAATAAATCAATGCACTCATTTTTAAATTTTTAAACATATATGGGATAACATACACGTGTTAAGCTGGGTGTACACTATAAGTTTTTCATCCAATTGTCCTACCGATCATATGATAAATGACTGCTTGGTAAGATATCACATTAGTGTGTACGCTCCAACAGTAATGTTTTATTGTACCAAAGCACATTGTATCTATTGTATTGCTTTTATGAACTTCCTAAGAATCACAATCAACGACAGAACGATGTCAGGCAAATGTGGAAATGTGTATGCACTCACATACACTCCAGCAGTGTAGGTAGATATCTCTAGAGTGTGCAAAGTTATGATTTTCAGCAGATGGTTATGAGAGATTAAGAGCACAGATCTGAAGGTGAATCCTGTTGGTATGTACACATAAATCTGCATGCTCATCTGGAGTTTTAGTCGTCAGTAGAATCGTTACAGAAATAGCATCTGCAGTAATTTTCTGGAGTGTGTTCCCAGCTTAAGGAACATTTTGCCTTCTGTTACTTTCGATGAGGGAACTTTCAAGTCCTGTATAGATAATTCCTTAGGGGAAAAGACAGCTCATGGAAAATTGATATTTACGCGCCTACAAATCAAATGTAGGAAGCCAAGCATATCAACAAGAGACGGAAGGCCAATAGCAAATTAACCTGCTCAGAAACTAAAGTAGTGTGTGTAGCCTAAAGGCTTGAGCCATATTTTTTCATTTCGTTTTTCATTTCCAAATATTTATATGACAATTTGGGATGTTAATAAATAAATCAAATGTCTACATGTCTATGATTATAACAAATAGTGTCAAAATGTATAAGACTGTAGTTGTGCTATCATACAGACTAATGATCTGAATTATGCCTGTAGTCATATATATTGCATACCACAAGTTTACTGTTTTGTACTTTGTATAAAATACTCCAAACATATGTGTCACACTACTATGCTGAGAGCTGTAAATGACAGCTATGGAGCCCAGAGTATGTTGAAAGCATATAACATTTATTGAGCAAATATGATCTAGATAGTGCAGAAAATGGTAGAAACCAAATATTGCAGACACTGAACAATGGATCTCAGGGTGAGGCTGAAATCAGATAACAACTAGAATACGGCTGGTACAGGTGAACAGGCTGAGTGGAAAGAAACCAGTATGTTGGCTAGCAGCTTGCAGTAGTCCCAGGGAGCAGTAGTGGTAACAGGAGTAACAAATGAGAACAACAATGTCAGGAACAGCAACATCAATGACCAGCAAAGGGGGACTGAGGGAGGGAGGCATAAATAAGGAAATAACAGGTGTAAATAATTAGCAGGTGCAACAAGTTAACCCCTGCTAGTAAGAGAAAAGGCAAGGCACAATAGCAGCACCTCTGGTGGTTCAGTGGTACTGCAGGGTACATTCAAATAATATCAAGTCCAGAGTAGTCCAAGAGACAGGAGCTGCCAAGACAAAGCAGCATGCTGAAGCGATGCTGCAGTAGAAGCGAAAGCAGATCCTGACAGTATGACACATCTTTTAAAAGAGAAAAAAAAAATTTCTTCTGTTTCCTGAGTACTGTACATTAATTTTCCTCTGTTTTCCACTTTTAAAAAATTCCTTATAAGCTGTACATTGCTTTACATAGGGTATAAAAAAACACAAATCTAAACATTTAAGAAATAGGTTGGGTCAACACAAGGGATAGCGACTTTATATTGTATTTTAGCTAGTGGTTCCCAAACTTTCTCAGTTCCAGCCACCTTAGTTTCTCCAAAAAAATTTCAAGGCATCCCTAAGCCAAAATAATTACCAAGCAGTCACATTTTTTAAGTTGTTGGATCAAAATAATGTACTAAGTATTTAGGTCAGGACAGAAGTACTTATTAAGTTCTATGAAAAAATAATGCACATAAATCCAAGGGAAAAAAATATTTTTATATTTTTTTTTCAATTATATTTCTTTTAAAGAACAATTAACAGCACTCATTAACATGAATACAATCAAACCAAAAAAGCAGAAATATGTACAAAAATGTGCTTGGTTCTTAAAGAATGTTATAAAAATACCAAACTTATTTATTAATGGCATATGTGCACTTGGTTTGCACTACACAACTTTTGAAACCTTGGGATCAGCTTGGACACTGCCACCCTTATTTCCCATTCCACATTGATTTTTTTGAACGGTACTTGCTTTTTATTACAGAAACAACCAAAAATTCAGCTGCACATAGATATGTTGTCGCAAATAAACCAAGGATTCGCTGTGCTTTAGCACACTGGGCCTTCTTGTCACACTGGGTCATATTATCACACTCTGCCCCTTTTCACACTATGCCCCTTTTCACATTGTCACCCTCATCCCACTGTCCCCCTGCATCACATTGTACCCTCCTTCATCACTTTGCACCCTCCTTCATCACCCTGCACTCTGTGCCTCTTCATCATCACACTGTTCCTCTCCACAATCACACTGTACTCCATTATCACACTGTGTTTCTTCATCATCACACTCTGCCCCTTTACCATCACACTGTGCCCTTTCATCCTCACACTATGCCCCTTCACCATAACACTCTGCCCCTTCATCATCACACTTTGCCCTCCATCATGCTTTTGCTTCGCCATCACAGTTTCCCTTTCATTAGTTTCCCTTTTATTACATTGTGCCTTTATCACACTGCCTCTTTCATCACAGTGTTGTCTCTCCATTCCTTTACTTACTTTTTACTTGACCTTCTTTCTTCTATTTTCTTATTTTTCTTCTGCTTTCTTTCTTAAAGCGTAACTTCTGGCTCCTCTCTGCACCGCTCCTCAATGAAAATGTCGGACATGATGACATCATGCCCAACAGTCAGTGAGAAGGGAACAGGGAGGAGAGAGGACGATGCCCGGTCCCGGGAGCCACCCTATTGGTTTGTTTTTTTTCTTGGTCAGCTGGTGGACAAGCAGGGAATGGAAGGCAGAGTGGAGCACCTCTCAGACTTGGCGCCTCATTTAACCATGGAACACAGTTTGGGAACCAACTATATAAGCACTATCGTGTATATAAGCATCTTTTTCAGTCTTTTTCATAAACACAATTCAAACTGTCTCAAAGTTACCCCAATAGAACATATCACTCTAATAGGTTATAAATTCTAAAAGACTCAGAAAAAGATGTTATTGTGCATTTTTTGTAAACTGGAAACTCTCAAACCTGAAGGTTTAAATAACAACCTAAAATGTACTTTATAACAATTGTAATTCTTTGTGACACATTTCTATTTTTTATAAAACATATGTCTTTAGTGTATAATGTAGTGTCTAGAATGTATGCTGTCATGGGCAGGGTCCTTTCTACCCTATGTCTTATGTCTGTCCACCCTTTACAACCTCAATGTTACATCTAAAGCAGAGTTTTCTGTTTGTTCATTCATCCGTACTAGCTGTAATTGTACTAGCTTTAATTGTTAGCTGATGACTATCTACATTTGTGTTATTATGCTTAATTGTATTTCTCAAAAGCACATGATAGCACTAAAACTCCACTGTGGTAAAAAAAATACCAAAAATTGTTTTAAACTCTCTATAGCAGAAGTATTCAAATAAAAACTGGGAGTAGTTATCCGATACAAATATTAAATGATACACAGTCATAAAAAAATACATATACAGGTAGTATATGTAGTTTTTATTTGAAAACGTCTGCCATAGACTGGCATATTCAATTATGTTATATTCAATATGTGATAATGCACCGGAACAGGCCGCAAAGTCAATTCGCGGTACCGCAATGACGTGGATTTTCATGCGCACCCCTTAGGGTTGCGTAGGAAAATCCACATTATTGCAGTACCATATTACTGTCAATACTGCGCACTTTTCACAGTAATGCGCGTTACCGCGGACCGGAAATCTAATTGAATATGCCCCAGAGAGTTTAAAACAATTTTTGGTATTTATTTACCATATTGGATTTTTAGCGCTGTCATGTGTTTTTGATTGTTTTACTTTTAAGAGGGTTTGGCATCAACCCAGGCGCGGGCTGGCAGATATCAGCCCGGCGGGTGCACAGGCGGCCGCATCACATGACACGGGTAAAAATCAGCAGAAATTGCATCCGGGGGCGGCCGGCCGGCCTACCGGATGGCCCTAACAGCAGTGAGTGGCCCGGGGGGGCGATGCCCCCCTGCCCCCCGGCCCAGCCCGCCCCTGCATCAACCCCTCGTATAATACAGCTGCTGTGATTGTATCGTTATTTTTATTAATTTGCTCAGCACAGAACACACAATTGTAATTATGTATTGGTTATTATGTTTATTATATTTATGTATATCATAGATGTAAGATGATTGCCCAGCGCTACGGTACTTGTGGCCTTCTATCAACAAATGATGATAATGATTATAGCAATTTTATTCAGGCATTCAAAATGATGGAAAACAATATGCAATGTATTTTTCTTTTTTTGTAATTTTTACAACATGTCCATGTAACTTATTATTAGTTTATCTATTATTTCTCTCCATATTCCATATGATAAATAGGACTGCTTAAGATATATATTAATCATATATTGAATATTTCTCCTATTCTTCATACTCTCTCTGATTTGGATGATTATGTGTATAGATATTTGCATCAAATGTTTATGTCATCAATATCGCTTTAGAATGCTGCACCTTTAATGTTTACAAGTGGTTTGATTTACTTTTATTAATACTATAGGTGCTATTATTATCAGCTACCCATGTAAAAATAACTTTTTTTTGTTTCGTAAGCTTTCCACAATGTGATAACATCAGAGATTGTGTGAATAATTGCCTAATATTCCCGTAGGCTTGGCCCCAAAATGAGTGTGATACCCAACAATAAGCCCATTAAAATTGATTGGATCATTATCAGGAATGCTGCAAAATGCTTTACATCTGGTCATTTGTTGATAATGAATTGTTAATGTTTTTTATTCTAACTGCATTTACATGCAATCATCAGAGAAATAATGCTCATAAACTACACTGGAATTATCGTTATGGCTATTGGTGACTATTAATATTAATATCTTATGGCAACAAAAAAACAGCCCTGATAGAAATGGCATCTCAAACTTCTACTTTTATAATAATTTATATAGACATAGAGCTCATGTACACCATGTAAAACAATCACGCTATTATAACGATCAAAATACACATTGGCTTTTCAATCTTTGGAACAACGCTTGTGCTATAACAAAGGTGACGTGCAAACAAAAGACTATCAAATTTAAATGTGACTATTCTACCGAAAGCGTAAACTTTGGATGTGCTAGTCTCTGTAAAATGGTGTATGCTCTGTACTGATCTTTTCAGAAACCCAACAGACAGGAACAACATGGAGCATGCTAGTTTTCTGTTTACTTAAATGTTAGAAGGAATCCCAAAAGGCCACATTTTAGCAGCGAGAAGTACTTCCTCATTTAAGGAGACGTTTGATGTGCTATAGCTGCAGGCCATTTACTGAAGAACTCCATTGTCAGTGCTTAGGATGATCCCACTATAGACCAAGGCTTATAGTGATATGAAACAAAACAAACCTCTTAATTTTTCACCTTGATAACCAGACAAAAGTTTACCATTTTACCATGATTTGATTAAACTCACCCTTTTTTCCCGTTTAGCAGTATAATGAAATACATATCCCTTTATATTATTGGAATTCTTAGAGAAAATTATCAGCTACAGTAAAATAACACTTAAATACAAAATTGACCTTTGTTATTCTATACAATTAATAGTCTCTATACTGCTACTTTTTATTTTCAAATTTGTGAAACTTGTGCATGACTATTATATACTGTATTTGTCCTTCATTGGAAGTTTGATCTATTTTTAAATATTTTTTCTACTTTAATTATTATCAAACACTACTTCCAATTTAAACATTTATTTCTATCTGTAGGGTCTGTGGTTAAATGCAATACCCCTAAGCTTAGAAATCAATAAAATCATAGCTGAAGTCAATTGTTGAACTTAAATACAGCGTAATAAGTATGTGGTATTACTATATATCCATTAAGGGGTTAATACTAGAATATGTATAGGCTCTTGTACATTACCCTATTTACTGCTACCATTGGTGATTGTTTGGTATAGATGTGTTATATTTATTAGTGGGCATTACTATTGCCCATAATGTTTTAACTTGTTTTTGTAGCTCAATTTACATGACTTTGTTATCATTTGCTTCTTAATGTAGTCATTATGTGAATTTTCTGCTCCTTAATAGGACTAAGGTACTTTGATTTACTCCCTTCTAAGTAGTATGAATAGGCTGGAAGCCCATATTTATTACTATGGTTAGGTCTGCTGCAATTCCCAATGTGATAGTAATAAAATAGCCATTAAATATACATACAGGGCGTGATTCATGTTCGAATGCAACTTGCTGCATGTGTTACAAAAGGTCACATCAGAATACAGAAAAAAAAATTGACATTATAAAATAAATTAACAAGCCTTAACAGTATAATCATTAATGGAAATACATTTTTAAGAAATATACTGTATATATTTTTTATTACATTAAATACATAAATCCAGATGCTTTTAATGCCTACTGTACATACAATACGTATATATAGTCAATCTTCCTTGCATACCGATGTTCTGTGCTAGCTACTGGCACGCATACATGTAGTTTGTAATACAAAGACTGTACCGTGTGAGTCATCACTAATAGTCACCACTTACACCAGCCCTGTAGTTGGTGCAAATGAGACGGCTGAACCAGGCGTACTTACAAGAAACACAGGCATTGAAACGGTCATATAAGCGTCGGCACACCCTTAATGTACATGGCCTACGTAAACCGCCCCTTCCAGTTCCGCATCTCAAGTTGTAGACAGTCGTGTTATTTGCGTTCAGACATGAATTGCATGTAATTTCATTTCATTAAAGTCCATAATGTTAATTAGAGCAATTAATTTGGCACTTATTTTTGTGTTGTAAATTGTACATTTTTGTAGTTTTATGCCAGACAAAGGACATAACAAAAAAAACCAAGCAAAAATATACATAATAAAAGCTATATGATCTATGAGCCAGATTCAATTCGGTCACGTTAGTCTAGGATTAACGTGGCGTTAGTAGTATTACCTTTAATACGGTAAGTTCTACCCTACAGAAAGACAATTGATTTGAATAAATAAAGATGGGGCCAAGTTTATATTAATTCAGATTATTCTATTTGCTTGTTCAATTTAATTAAACTATCATTTCCAAATTGATCTGGATCACCACCTAAATCAGGTAGTTCAAAGTTAATTCAATGGTGAATATGAGGAAAAATGGTTCACAATTTGAAATGAAGCTGAATCTCATTTGTAAGTACAAATATGGTTACCCATCTAAATATGAATCCTTATATAAAAGTACTTAGTGCTTAATCCCCGTGGACACTTTATGACATGTTAATCCCTTCATTGTCCCTTTATATAAGTGGAGGCTAACTGGCTGCATGCGAACCCACAGATCCATCACCGGCGGCTACCAGCTTCTTCCTGCCTTATTGTCAGATTGTTTTTGTTATAGCTTGTAACATGGGTTTACAACACCTGCTGATATTATCAGAGATATGTATCTCTTTCTTTAATTGTGTTGTTTTAACTTGTTACTAAGATTGAGGGTAATGTGCAGTGCGATTGAAGGTTAGAGTGTTGTTCTGTGCAGTCCCTTAAGTGTTACAGATGGCCTATCACTGCTTTGTATCCGATTTAGACTCTTCTCCAACTTCTCTTCCTTACAGACATCCCTCCTGAGTCCTAACACTTCTGTCCAATGCTGTTTTCCCAATACTATTTATATGTTATGTAGTTCAGTCTCCCAAATCTCTATTATTTTCTATTTCTCCAAACATCACTAGGAGACATCTATATATTAGGCATTACTTCACACCCGCAGCTCTTAGTATAAACAGACTAATGAAAACTAATATTTGATTGGTTGCTATGGGTTACTAAAAGTGTACTTCTTGCACTTTGTCATTAAATATGACCTAACAAGTATCTCCACCATTTGTGCCTGTACTTCCTTATTATTATATTTACCAAGCCTTTGCAAAACATTGCAGAATATGCAACATTATATGCATTTAATAATAATACACATGGCAAAACATGTGTCAGAGATAACTGTACTCTTTTGTTTGAAGGACAAAATAAATTGACTATTTATTTTAAATGCTGTGATATTTGTATAGATTAAAGATCATTAATTATTTTTAAAACTCCAACATACAGAGCAGCTGTAAACAATTAGGGATTCAAGAGTTTAAAGCCTTTTAAGAAGGTATTTATTCTAAGGGAAAGAGGCTTAAGGCAGCAATTCTGTACAATATGTTTCTGAGGGGTCTAGCAGAAGAGATGGAGCAGAGAAGAGATGCACCTGCATGGTAACAGAATTTACATCAGCCTGCACTATTATTGGTTGATAGAACTCCACCTCCTTCCCACACAGAACTCCAGGAGCCAATCTGCGTTCAGTGCAGGACGAAAAACGGAGGGGTTGGCTACACTTACCGGGTAATGATATGGCCAACAGTTTCCCAACATAAAAAAACAATGCTTACATGCCCGACAGTGAATATAGACTGATCTTAAAAATGACACGTAAAGTAAACAACGGTGTTCAGCTAAATTCTGAAAGCAAGAAATCCCAACACTACGTTTTGACATCAGTTAAAATTGTGATCGTCATATTAATGATTTTAAAGCGGCAATGCTAAGTCCCGCGGCCTATCCCTAACCCTAAACCTAACCCTAACCCTAAACCTAACCCTAACCCTAAACCTATCCCTAACCCTAAACCTAACCCTAACCCTAAATCTAACCCTAACCCTAATACTAACACTTAGCTTAGATGAGTTAGGCGGCGGGACTGGCATTGCTGCTTTAAAACCGCTAATATGACGGCCTTCATTTTAAATTACGTCAAAACGGCGTGCCAGGATTTGTTGTTTTCGGAATTTAGCTGAACATTGTCGGAAACTTTACGTGTCATTTTGAAGGTCAGTTTATATTTATTTATTGTCAGGCATCTAAGCATTGTTTTTTTTATGTCGGGAAAATAACTGTCGGCCTTATCATTATCGGGAATATGACTGCCACCGATACAGAGACCTACAAGATAATAACAGTAATTTCTAATGGAAGTGCTGTTTTCCTCTCTGCAACAATTCTCTAGTATAGTAAAGTTGTGGTGGCAGCAGCCCAAAAATTACAGTGTTCTATAGCACCCCATTACACCACTGAGAATGAACTAGATAGATAGATAGATAGATAGATAGATAGATCGATACATAAATATGGCTCACAGTAGTTAGCAATGCTGTCTCACTGTGCTGAGGTCATGAGTTAGATTCCTGACCTTGGCCCTATATGTGTGCAGCTTGTATGCTCTACCCATGTTTCCTTGGATTTCCTCAGGATGCTTCAGTTTCTTCCTACACTCCAAAAAACATATTGGAAGGTTAATTTGCTGCTGACTAAAATGGACCCTAGTGTGTGTGTGTGTGTGTGTGGTAAGAACTGTAAGTTTCAATAGGGCAGGGACTGATGTACATGACATATATTTTCTGTACAGCGCTGCGTAATATAGTGGTGCTATATAAATGAACGGTAATAATAATGATAGAAGTAGACAGTCCTAAAGTGACAGAAAGCTGGATTTCAAGTTACATTTCTTACTCTTTCCACAATGCACATTTTAAGCAGAAAATGTAATCCCTCAAAAATAGGTGCAGACTGATTTTTTGAGGTAGTTCCAAAATCCTGAATGTGAGCAGTTTGTTGTGGTTAGACGGACAATTAGGCACAATTGCACAAATTGAAATGCTTTGTATTCCTCCATATTTTTAGGTTTGTTTATAATCTTTAGTGTGTGTAAAAAAAGTCTAAAATCAAATAACCCAATATTGCATTCCCCTTGTGGTCACACTCTCTGATTCTCACTCCCTGCAGTTTTGAATTGAAATCATTTGTAAGCCTGTGATGTTGGCTGCATGCATTGCATTCCATATGCTCATACTAATCTCTGCACAACAGGTCTGTCACAATTTTAGCCTCACATCTGAATGACTATTTTTCCCAGAATATCACAATCTGTCTCCGACTGTACTGCAGCATCTTTCATAGGTATGCTGCTTGCCTCCTGCAGCTCCTGTCTGCTAGAAATATGTTTGAACTTTGTCATTATGCGTATCTGGCCTGCAGTACCTCCCTACCAACAGAGGTGCTGCTGTCTTACCATTGTACAATTCACCTCACGAGTAGGAGTTACCTCCTTCCCTGATCAGCACCAACACCTGTTCACTGCCTTTATAAGACTGCCTCTCCCTCTAACCTATGGCAGTTCATTGTTGTCTTGCCTGCTGATGATGATTTTTCAGAGTATATTGTGTCCTGTTTCAGACTGACTTCCTGATATCGACCCCTGCTTGTTCCTTGGTTTTTCTACTTATCTTCTGACCCAAACCTTGACTACGTTCCAGCTATTTCCCTGGTACCATTGTTGCTCTCATGACTTTTGATCATTTGGCTTGTTTGAACCTCCTCTACTCTGACACTCACATATCTATCCAGTGCCTTGTGACTCCTGCCAAACCTCAAATCCTGACAACTGTGGTTTATCCAGTACCTCATCCCTCCTGAGTAAACCAGGTATCCTGCCATCCGTGGTTCAATCAGTACCTCGTGCCTCATGCCTCTAGAGTATACTAGGTATCCTGACACCATGGCACATCCTGTGACTTCAGTCTTCTCTGCTTCTCCAGCCTCTAAGTTAGGTCTGGTATTCGGCTACTCTCTACGGCCTCTACGAACTGTGTTACCAATTGTCACTTCCTGATTTATTCTAGCTATCATTGCTAGGAATCCTGATACAGAAATGGTCATTCAGGCTTTGGACTGCCTAACCAGATTGCATTACATACACTCCCCACCTCATCTGGGTCATCTGATGACCGTACATACAAATAGGACTGACCTGTAGATCTGTCCTTCTGAATGAAATAATTAATAAGATCAGGGATTGATCATATAGGATATAGTCAGTCACGCACTTTGAAAAAAAAACAAAAAACGAATATTTGACCAGATCTGCATGCATGTGATCAGCAGAGCAGGGATATTTTTTTTTACCCAAAAGCCACTTTCTGTGCTGTCCTTTTTCCCCCAACCCTACAAGTGTAGCTGGCTAGAATGCATATATGACAAGTATACTCAGAAAATACATGGAATTATTCAGCCCTATCCGAGCCTACGGTTAAATGTTTATAAGTTTATTTAACTTATAATTAATGTATAAAATAAAATGAATATATAGGTAAACAGCAAATATTTCTGGACTTATATTCTGTGGTCTCTAGAGAATGGTCTCCCAACTGTCCCAATTTGAGGGGACTATTTAGCAATCCTGTGGTCAGCAAATTTGTCCCAATTTATGGGAAGTTGGGAATCGTGTTCCCATTCACAAGGATTTAAGGAGGGGGATTGGGGCAGCCTAGCACTTCAGAAGCACTATACACAACACCCAGGGTGCATGGACATGCACATTATAATGCAGACACAATCATAAAGTAACAAGTCCACATCTCATCTCAGAGGTGGCATGGCTGTGTCTCAACTTAGTCATTTTAAATGCTGGGAGGTATGTAGACTATTAAAAAAAACTAATATAAACTAGAACATACTTGCCAACATGGGCAAGATGATTCCTGGGAGGTCTAGGGTGGAGGGGTGTGTGTGGGGACGGGGCTCTAAGAATCGTGTCATTAGCCACGCCCCCAAAACAGACATCACTACTCTGGACCAATAAAAACAGCGGGTGGGGCCACAATGACTCGTCCATGATGTCACTAGGCCCCGCCCCATCTGTTTAGTTTACACAGACGGCCAGGATCAGGGAGAATTGCCTGCCCTCCCGAGAGTCCAGGAAGACTCTCAGAAATTCGTGCAACTATGCACTAGAAACTGATGCATATTTTTATATTGTAGCTGCCACATACACACAGTAAGTTGGACCAATATTCAGTCTTGACACAGCATCAAGACAAGGCATTAATATTGGTTCAGCCAAAAATGTCTGCCTTTACTGCATCTAGATGACAAGTGAACTTTAAGAAGTAGGTCTTTGATAATACTGCATCTGTAATGTTGCAATAGGCTGTTTAGAAGTATAATAATTAGGCACTACATTGATGCAGTATAGCTAAAGCTGACAGTGATTTATGGATTGAGACCTTTGTATTTATTCTCTGATGCTGAAAGGCATGTAGGCAAACTCAATGCTGAGTTGAGTTTGTTATAAGAAAATAAATACATTGCACAGTTGCACAAATAATTACCAATAAATCACATAGAAGGATAGTAAGGCATTGAAAAAATATCTAATCAGATGAATATAAAATAAACACATTCTAAACCTGTGACAAACCAAAGTAAGCTAAATATATGTCAGACAGCACAATCTTTGCGACTGAAAGTCTATCATTAATCAGATCCAGGGCAAGATTTTTGGGGTGCCCAAGGCCTTTATCTTGAGGGGGCTCCCCTGGCACACATTTTCCCAATGTTTCTGTGTCATTGTGATACAATATATCACATTATTGCCCTGCATTGACTCTTTACAAATGTCATTATACTGCCTTATGTAATGGATGTAAGTCAGATAATAAACCAATAATAATATTTTTCCAATATAACAAATCATTTTAACACTCATATTTCACTAGACAAAAAACCTTTCTGTTTTCTGTAATGACTACTGTATTAGGTTATGTTGCACTAATAGATGCATTGAATTAACATATTTCCATTTATAGTAAAAGGTCTAAGTAAGTTCAAATATTATTCTCACCCACATAAGTAGCACCTTAAAGGTTTCTTCTAAACATGCATTTATTTCATAAAGTGTACTTGATGTGTAAACACAGTGAAGGCAGCAATTTTGTTGCCCGGGCCAATATTCCATCTCAATTTATTAGGAACTAGTGTTGTCACCGAAGAAATGAGGCACAAAGCAACTTAAGTTCAATAAAATACAAATATGTCCTAAGGCATCCAGAATAGGATATTATAATAAATTTGGGAAAATGAATGTCTTAGAAAACTATTGTTAAAAATGTCGAAGACAACAAACAAATTAAACAAATCATGTAATATTAGATTGGGATGAATATCAGAATGCATGCAAATAGACACATACTCTTCTCAGTTCATTCCCCTCAATAATAACCAGAGAAGAAAGCAAATTTAAAAGCCATGACACTAAATAAATAGATGGGTGGAAGAACTTGATGGAAAGAGACAAGCATTTGATTTGTTGAAGACAGAAGGGATAAGGGGCAACTTGCCAGGGTGAGGAAGACGGGAATAAACATTTGAGAAAAGCAATCAGGTTAGTGAAAACTAAAAATGAAAAAAATGAAAATAAAATGACTCATTATATACAGTCAATTACATGGATAAGTAAGATTGAAGTAAATAAGCTGATGACAAACGACAGCACTTTGCATCTGCTAACATTTTGCATTTAGTTGCAAAACTTGCATTAAATCATAACAATAATCGGACATGTGTTTTCATTCTGTAGTTTGCACTAAACACATAAAATCTATTTCATGATGGATTACCATGTTTCAGTGCAAATTTAGGGGTATATTTACTAACCTGCTGGTTTGAAAAAGAGGAGATGATGCCTATAGCAACCAATCAGATTCTAGCTGTCATTTTGTAGAATGTACCACATGAATGATAACTAGAATCCGATTCAGTGGCAGAACTACCATTGGTGCAGCAGGAGCGGTGCACTGGGGCCCATGAAGATAATGGGGCCCTCTGCACCGGGAACTAGCGAGCTGTGGATTCCCCTCTCCCCGCTTCCCTGCACCAGGGCTCTCAGCTCACTAGTTCCGCTTCTGATCAGGTTGGTTACTATAGGCAACATCTACACTTTTTAACACCCGAAGTTTAGTAAATATGCCCCTTAGAGTCTGAGGGCCTGAGTCATTAAGGAAAGCATAAAAAAGGAGTAACTTTGCCCCTGGGCAAAACCTTGTTGCATTGAAGGGGGAGGTAAATTTAACATGTGGGGACAGTTTTATATTTGGGGTAGATCGTGTACTAGATCAGCTTTACATTTCAGTTTAAAAATAAAGATATCAAATATTTGTGTGCTACATGAAAAAAACAGCCAGTATTTAATTTATGTACAAAATAATGAACTCATTTGCACCCCTTGTATTGTAACATAGTTTGTCCAGGACAAAACACTCTTTTTTTTTTTGCTTTGCCCTCCTTAATGACTCAGGCTCTAAATGTTAGTAAATGATTCCTAAATTCTTTTTAATTTAATTTAATTTTAAACAATTGTATATTTTACATTTTCTTTTTTAAAATATCTTCTGATTCAATAAAGATGAAGTACTCCCATGGGGCAGCAAGGTGGCTAAGTGGTTAGCACTTCTGCCTCACAGCACTGGGGTCATGAGTTCAATCCCCGACCATGGCCTTATCTGTGTGGAGTTTGTATGTTCTCCCCGTGTTTTCATGGGTTTCCTCTGGGTGCTCCAGTTTCCTCCGGGTGCTCCAGTTTCCTCCCACACTCCAAAAAAAACATAGGACTAGTAGGTTAATTGGCTGCTATCAAAATTGACCCTAGTCTCTCTCTCTCTCTCTCTCTCTGTCTGTGTGTATGTTAGGGAATTTAGACTGTAAGCTCCAATGAGGCAGGGACTGATGTGAATGAGTTCTTTACAGCACTGAGGAATCAGTGGAGCTATATAAATAAATGATGATGTCTGAGAGTTATTACTAAAATTGCACCTGCCAATCGCCCTGATTTTGGCGGAACTATCCTGATTTGCGGAACCATTGAAAGAGTGGGTGTGGTTGTGAGAATTGGGCCATGGCCAGTTTGGGGTGGGACTTCATTTGTCCTGAATTTACCTTTTGTCTGTTAGCAGGTGTTAAAAATACATACTTTTAAAAGCATTCCTTGCAATGCGGAGGGACTAACCATGTTACAATGCAAGGGGTGCAAATTAGTTTACTATTTTGCATGTAAGGAAAATACTGGCTTCTTTTTCATGTAGCACACAGATACTTGTTAGCTTTATTTTTACACTGAAATTTAAAGCTGATCTAGGACATGCCTTATCCCAACTATAAATCTGTCCCCACATTTAAATTTACCTCCCACTCCAATGCAACAAGGTTTTGCCAAGGTGCAAAGTTACTCCTTTTTTTTGCTTTGCTTGCCTTAATGATTCAGGCCCACAGTGATTTGAGTATCTCAGGAGTTGATGACCATCTGGGGTTTTCACATACAAGTTATGTGGGTGAAAACGCCTTGTTATAGCGAGAGGTCAAAGGAGAAGTCAGAGTAGAATGACCAGAGTGGATCATGCTGACAGAAAGGCAATAGTAACTCAAATAGACAACCATGCTTTACTACAATGGTATGCAGAAGAGCATTTCTGAATGCACAGCACATCCAACCTTGAAGTGGATGGGCTACAGCAGCAGAAGACCCCCACCGGGTTCCACTCCTGTCAGATAAGAAGAGGAAATGCAGTCTACAGTTGGCACAGGCTCACCAAAACTGGTCAGTGGAAGATAATTAAAAAAAAAAGTCTGATCTGACAAATTTCTGCTGTGACATGCAGATGATAGTTTCAGAATTTGGCGTAAGCAACATGAATCCATGGATCAATCCTGCCTTGTGTCAACTGTGCAGACTGATGGCAGTGGTGTAATGGTATGGGATATTAGGCCCTTTATTACCAGTTGAGCAGTGTTTAAATGTCACAGCCTACCTGAGTATTGTTGCTGACCAGGTGCATTCCTTTATAGCCATGGTCTACCCATTTTCTAAGGGCTACTTCCAGCAGGATAACGCGCAATATCACAAAGCACACGTCATTTCAATCTGGTTCCATTAACATGACAATGAGTTCAGTGTACTCCAATGGCCTCCACAGGCACTAGATCACAATCCAATAGAGCACATTTGGGATGTGATGGAACAGGAGATTTGTATAATGCCATTATGTCAACATGAACCAGAAACTCTAAGAAATGTTTTCAACACCTTGTTAAATCTATGCCCCAAAGAATCCAGGCTGTTCTGGGGATGAAGGAGGGTCCCACCCAGTACTAACAAAGAGTGGCTATTAAAGTGACTTGATTCATATTTTCATTTGTAAGACTTAAATTAGGCTAAACTGAATAGTGTTTAGCTGAAAGCAGAAAAGTACTTATGTGGGAGAAGGCTGGAATCTGGTGGGATAGTCACAGTTCTGCGTAGTGTACCTCTTCAGCACTTACTTAGGTATACTTCTAGGTGGGGAGGCATCTCCCTAGAGCAGAGGGTAGGACTGCACCTTGTAGTGTGCTGCATGGCTCATCCAGACACAGCAGTGTAAGACCAGAATGTTGATACGTGTTGCACATTTCCTCAAGTATGTGTGTGGTTATGTCACTGTTTCTTACTGAACTGATAGCTGAATTCTCATAATAATGAATTCAGCCCACAAATGACTTCCTCCTTTGTGATATGTGTAGGCAACACATACTCTTTAATTCATGCATGACAATCTTTTCAATTTCTCCCTCGGGAGATCCGGCGGAGAAGTCATGTGACATGGGGGTAGGAGGGGGCTTGGTGCCGTCGTTGCGTCACTATAGTCCCGCCCTACTATAAAATGCAGAAATTCATTCCCGCCCCCACATTCAATGCCATTTATTTTGGCGAATGTGGGAGGTTTGCCTACTCTTCCGGGAGTCCGAGAGGACTCCCCGAAATTCAGGAGCCTCCCGAGAATTCCGGGAGAGTAGGCAAGTATGCTTTAATTTGATTGGGTTGGAGAAGAAATATGAAAGCTAAAGCTCAAATTAATAATATATAGGCACAGAGAGATAAACTTATTCAGTGTGCAGAATAACTTAATACAATTATTCTAAGTGAATACACATAAAATGAGTTTACATTTTATATTTGATATTTGCTTGTTAACTTCAAAGAAATGAACTCCCCTTTCCCCCATGAAACTATACTATAACACATACACAGCAGTAGGATAGTATGCTAGTAGATGATTTGTCTATTACTTTGCACCTGGACTTTTGCTCCTTGTATAAATTGTATTTCTTCCATACTAGATTGTAAGCTCTTGATACCAAAGCTCTCACTCCATTTGTTTCATGTAATGTTCCTGTACTGCAACCAATGTTTGTTTTAGTTTCACACTTTATAACACTGTGGAATATGTTGGCACTTTATGAATAAAAGATAATAATAGCAATAATATAGGATTAATATGTTTTCATGCACTTTTGCACAGAGAGTACATAGGGAAGCAATTGTACATATATTAAAGTTAGTTTCAAGATGATGATTGAATACACACTATGTAATAATATCCGATATGCAATCATATTTATTTGTAAACTGCTTTGTATTCTATACAGCTCTTGGTTTTGAATAAAAACAGTCCAATGTCAGTCAGTTGCATTTGGTTTTAAAACGATTTATCATTAAGCCACTAGGTGGCACTAGAAAGCTCTCAGTATATGGTTTTTCATTATACCTCATTAGAAATGAATAATAATAATAATAATAATAATAATAATAATAATAATCCTAATCTACAAGCCATAGCATAGGTTAGAATTTGTAGTTGCAACAATAAAGCAATAAACACATTACAGTGGTTTTAATTCTTTTTTAATCCCATATAGCATAAAATAATGCATTATCACCTGTCTTTTCATCATATATAATTTTTATGTGGTAATTAAAATAGTAATAACATTATGCAGAACCAATTATTCATAGTGTTGTTGTTGTTGTTATTATTATTATTATTATTATTATTATTATTATTATTGTTATACATAATTTTTTCTTCTATCAACTGCAGAGAAGAGTATCCATAATTTTTTAATACATTTTTACATGTGCTGAAAATATGTTGTGACTTAAATTAGTAGTTAAATCTATAACTGCACTGTACACTGAAACGTTAGGGGATCAATAACCAAGAAAGAAGTTTCCCTGTATGTAACATTAAAACATGCAGCTTAACCACAACAACCAGCATAAGCCATAGGTACTGGGTGCAAATATATATATATATATATATATATATATATATATATATATATATATATATATATATTGCATTAAATGCACAAAACAGGTGCTCTGCTATCCAAATTATATTGTCTATTTGCTAAGTAGAAAAAAAACTTAAAACACTTACACACCAAAAAAAGTGAACTCTGGTGACATTATTAAAGTGGAAGGTTCATTTTTGAAGTTTGCAGAATTTTTTATTCAAAGGGGAAATTACAGAAAGTTTTCATTATTAATTGATTTCTAGGCTTATTATATGAGACTGAAATATTTGTGATAAAGTTCTTGAATACAACTTGCACATTGAACAACATAAAATAGAGATAATATAAATGCATCCGTCTTACCTGTCAATGCTAATGACACATAATGTCATAATAGAGGCTGTACAGCACATCACATCCATGGCTATAAAGACATTACAAAAGACATGTCCAAAAATCCATTTCCCCCCAATGAGGTCAGTGACACTGACAAAAGGCATGACAGCTATGGCTACAGACAGGTCAGCCAAAGCCAAGGATACAATCAGATAGTTTGAAGGCTGCCTAAGTTTCTTCACAAAACAAACAGATATGACAACCAGGCAATTCCCTGCGATGGTCAGCAAGGTGATCAGAGACAGGATGGCTCCTATAACTACTTTTTCAATGTGACCATAATTAAGGATCTGTTCACCACACCGGGTGTCATTTTCACTTAGAAAGCTAGAGGTGGGCAGAGGATTGTTAGTGGTGGCATCTTGGATAATCTTCAGTAGAGGAGGGTTTAAAGAACCAGAAATCATTATAGTGGTGCTGAGGTCCTGCAAATCTTCTATAACATAGGACCTGATGTCATTGTATATGTGGCTGCTGTTGATAACGATGACCATTGTGGTTTGTGTAGCCCATGTGTAGACCCCCAAACACTTTGGGTCCAGCAGTTATGTTATAGGGACTGTGATTGAACCACAAGGCATGTCATTTCTCAGTCACATCTGCAATTTGAGTAGATGATATAGGCTTGCTAGATGGATATACATTCATGGTCAAACAACTAACCTTTAGTGTTGTCTCATAGTCAGTCTTAGTGATCCCAACTTCCCTTAAATACTCAGGTACTGATTCTTTGTGGCCATTCTTCTGTGGTCCAGAACTGAAGGTGCTCAGTATACCTTAGTTGGTCATTTAAGTGGTGAATCCATATAATATATTCTCATCCAGTCATCCAAGCAGTAAAGCAAAATATACATCTTACTTAAGTTCCAGAAATTTAGAGTAGTTATCCTGAGAGCGCTGATTATTAATCCTTCATCTTGTGACGCTATCTCAAGTCTGACAAAAAGCATTCACTTCTGGTTGCCCTGTGATTGTAGTGATTTCCTGAGTCCTTTCATGTCTTCACAGCACCTCAAAGGCAGTGTATGCAGTTTCTGTACTGAAGCTAAAAGCATCCAATCTATCCTTTCCATCATACTGCAATGTAGTTCAGACGCTAGAATTTGTCATTATAATGGTGACATCTAGTGGACAGACTATGTACTGTTGGCTATTCAAATCTTAAAAGCCAAAAGGATTGAGGACTTTTCTGAATATCTTTATGCTTTATGTCCTATTAATAAGACCACTGAATCAAAAGAAGCAAATAAGGCAGACATTATTCTTCCTCCTATAGACTACAGCTGAAGTATGATAACCAGCGGCTCTCTAGCTGTTGTGAAACTAAAAGTCCCAACCTCTGGCTGGAAGGACAAGTAGGCACTTGTCGTTTCACAATATTTGGTGATTTGCAGTAATACTGGGTACGCAGAATCATTTTCATGAGAACTTAAAGCAGCAATCCCATGAAAAAAATAGGTGTTTTTTTTTTTTTAACATAAATCACTGTGGCAGGCTAAAAGAAGACTGATAATATTTACCATTCCCACATGTTTTTTTCTTGAGGCTGCTATTAATGATTTATGATTCTGGACTACCATGGCAACCACAGTCACATGGCACATGATATAATGAGCAAATAGGTTTTTGAATGCCCTCTAATCTTTGTCTACATTGTAACATCCTCATTCTCCCCCCCCTGCCATGCCATGCCATCACATGACTTACTGAGTGCTGTGAACCTGTGTCTGTGTCTCTATCTGGCAGCCATTTCTTTTTGCCAACCAGAGAGTTTTTGAAAAAATTATAATGATTTGCAGTAGGATAGCTAAGAAACAAAATGACTATCATAGGCATGCTTAATAGGTACTTAGCTTGCTATTTAAATAAAAAATGTCTTCTGTGTGGGATTGCCCCCTTTCAATAAATCTTAAATAAGTGTGCCCCCTGTATGTTCTGTATTATTTTTGTGCTACTATGTTTTCTGTAGTGCAGTGGTATTTTTAAATACTTGCCTATCTTATTTCCTTTTTCCATAGTAATCCATAGGTAAACAAATAAAAAAAACAATAGAGACATAGCGGAGTGCTCTGGAAGAGCTCCTATCATAAAATGTGTTAATTCTGATAAGCCTGCCTACTATATCCCTTAGATTGTACGCTCCTCTGAGCAGGGCCATCTCTTCTCCTGTTTCCACCACTTCTAACTCTGCTCTCCAGCTACTTAGCCCTCCTCCTCGAGGGTCTTCCACCCCACGTCCACTCTTGCTCCCCCCTCCCCCCTGTCTTCCGCGCCCTCCTTCTTGGGCCCCGTCGTTTGCGGATCCTCCCTCCCCCTTCCCCGCCCTCTCTAGCTGTGCATTGAGCTTACTGAGTTGCTGTGCTTACTGTTTACTGTACTGTGCTGTCTCCCATTGTATTGTAATTTTGTTTGTCTCTGTACGGCGCTGCGGATGCCTTGTGGCGCCTTATAAATAAATATTAATAATAATAATAATAAAATACTTGATAGACAGACGGCCAATCAGGAGAGGTCTCTCATCTCTGATGGATTAAACTGCATGCTATCTGTGGCGGTTTTAAAACGGCACGAAAAACAGCAATTTGATACATTTCACCCTCAGTATGTGTTTTTACATATTCACCTACGAAAAGAATTTCTTACTTATCTGTAATATATTTAAAATGTTTATGTCCTATGTTACTAACTTCACATTATTATTGTAATAACCATTAAAATGTCTGATTAACTTTAGCCAGCTACTGGCTGACCTGGCTTGTTTCAGTGGGGCAACTATCCACTGGCAGACAAGATGAACACAGTTTTGAGTTTGTTTGGTGAAGCTCACAAGACTAATAAGAATATGATAGACATAAGCATAATATATCACAGAAATGGTGCACTCATTTTTAACTCCAATTATCCAGGCTCAGCATGTTAAACCGCTCAATATGGATATTATATATTTCATTATAAAACCCAATATAAACCATTTGATCAAATATATATATATATATATATATATATATATATATATATATATATATAACTTTGTTCTAACTATTTTGAATTGATTTGTAAGTTACAATATTTCAAGACGTCTATGTTTATAGGAATTATCAGAATATTAGGTGAAAACTAAATTTAGACTACACAGAAAAAATATGTTCTCTGTAGCAGCCCCGGTTCCATCTGTCTAGTTCTTACCATTTTAGACACATTACACTAAGGTGTCAGCTTTGCACTTTGCATTTGATCTGAAACTCATGATGTCAGTATCTCCTATTTTTTTATCCGCATATACACTAAGGCCATGCAGTTTCTATGCTTTGAGAAGGACAGGTAAGTAAATACAGACCTACTCATTGCATCATAAAAGCGTGAAATTCTATGGAGTTTGCATGTAAAACATTTTTTCATGCACTAAGCAGGATGTCATTCGTTGAATTGAATAGGGTCCCTTTGCTTAAATTTTGTGTGTAACACACCTCTTTATTAAATAAGGTTCATACATTCTACTTCCTTCTAAGTACATGCATAGAAATCTTTGCCTGTATAAGCTTAGCTTAGACTTTTCCCAGTGGTGCAAATAAGTGAAGTTCAGGAGAGACATGACATGTGGGCAGGACAATTTAAGACCAGAATAATTAGCCTTAACGTGAACGAGCCTCATGTCAGAGTACAGATGATGCACATATATAAAAACAGCTTTGACTAACAAATAGGCAAGGTAAACTATGCATAAAATATATCTGTTTTAGGGATTGTCTATGAAAATGTAAATTCTAGATTTTTGACCCATCATAAAACTAGCACTGTAAAACTATCTAGCATAAATTATGTAAATTTCTTTAAAAACAATAAGATCATGTGACACAGAATAAATTTGTGAGCAAGGGATGTACTAGGAACATAGAAACATGTTCATAGGAACAGGATGTTAACATTGAACTAACTTATAAATTACTTTGGAAGGTCGCTATGTCAATGTTAATGTTATTAAATATAATCTCTGCATCAGGGGCTAGACATTGCTTTATGCCTTCCTGAATCCCACCACATATGTTTGAATAGAAACATTACATTTATAGAAGGGAAACTACATACATCAATCCTTTCAATCTATCCTTAATAACACTATTCAGTTTTATGTACATGAACACTAAACTCTGATAGCAAGTCTCCCTCCTAATCACTGTGAAATTTGAAGAGAGATAAGTTGAATTAGCCCATTCATTAGCACAGGTAGCTTGTTATCTGTAAAAGTAGGTTGTAATAATGAAATTAGTTTGCATTATTAATTGCACATAATGACCAGTATCAAACATAAACTGAATGACTTGTCCAGGGCCAGTTTTAGCTCTACTTGGGCTCTGCGCAGTAGCTGGGAATGGTGGTACCCATAATAGCAGAAACAACTATAGGACAAACAATTACTCAAATGTCACTGAGGGTGCTTCTATGCAGGTCAATACACAGGCAAATGCACTTTTTCTAACCCTGATCTCCCCTTGCAGCTCCCAACCCCTAATCTCTCCCTCTCCCGATCGCGTGTCATTTGATGCGGCTGCCTGTTCACTGATGCGGCCGCATTTTTTGCATCTACGGGGGGGACGGGGGGAGGCGGCCGGCCCGAACAGCCGTTAGACTGAGCGGCCCGGGAGCCTGCTGCCCCCCTGCCCCCCGGTCCAGCCCGCCCCTGCTGGTGCCTCGACTTCTTGCTCCTACTTAGTAAAAGCTTGTGCTGCCTGCGTACAGTTTCGTCAAAAGCCAGTGCTGCATCTGCAGCCCAGAAAGCTACTGATCGAGGCAGTCACTTTAGTTCCACGAGCTACTAGATACCATCGGCAGGTCAATGTATGATAATGACAATGGTAACGGCGGAAATAGAAGTACTGGCGAAGGCTTTTGTTCCATAAAAGTTCAATTCTGCCCTCACCACCTCCCTGTCCACCTCCTTATACAGAGATGCAAGAAAAGGTGAGTAATTATCCAGTAATTGCCTGATGTGTCACCGCTTGCCTCCAGCATCTGTGACAAGTAGTAGTGAGAGAACTGAGTTAGTGAGCGGGATGGCAGCTGCTAACAGGCTGGGTCACATTAAAGAGAACCAACCAAAATAGATGCTTGTGAGGTTTGTTTGTTTGTTTGTTTATTACATTTATACAATTATTAATTCTACCTACATCTGTGTGAGGGAAGAGGAGGAAGATGGGGCAAAACAGGTTGTCTCAGAAGACTCAGGACATCGAGCATTGATATTCAACACATAATTAGCAGATCATGGTACTATTTCACATTGACATACTGTATCTATTGTCATATGAAAGGAAAAGGGAAAAGAAAAAGAATTTGCTGCACAAGTTATGTTCAACATTTAGAAGGGGGACACTGACACAATAGAGAGAATATACTGCTCAGAATGAGAAATGTTCCTTTTAGAGTTCATAGTTCGTTTGAGCAGAGGGTGCTCCCCTAGAGGATAGAAACATTTCATAATTGGAAAAAAGGGCAAAATAGTCTCTTATATGGGGCAATCCTCTTATTCTTATTAATTAGACGTAATTTATTGTTAAAACATAAACCGTTATTATTACATAAAAATGAATACACAAACATTGTGATCGGCGAAATATTATTAAAACCAGTTAGAGGTAATGTGAAAAAACAAAGAAGGTAGAAAAGTAATTATTTAAAATGTTGTGTTCAAACATCAAAATGGATACCAATTATACAAGCAACAGCTTAAGCATAAAAGTGACAGCTCTGTCACGCTCCTTAAAACTGTAGCTTACTAATAATGGCAAGAATGTATCAGATTCCAGCTTAATTCAGAGACATGTAACAACACTTTGCTACAATTATATTACATTCCATATAGTTAATACTAGTGAACCACTTTCTCATTTAACAGCGTTCTAAGCAGCCAGAACCATAGTCCCTGGAATACAGTATATTATATCTGGTAATCCTATACAGATCCAACTATTAGTTTAATTACATCAGCACATTAGGCATACGTTAGGCATCTAATTATTCTTGAATGTCGATAAATACATAGTCAAGGAATTTTCATTTTGTTGTTTTCACACAACATTTTAAATAATTACTTTTCTACCTTCTTTGTTTTTTCACATTACCTCTATCTGGTTTTAATAATATTTTGTGCTTTATTTTTTTTGTAATATTAAAGATTTACTTTTATCAATAAATTATGTCTAATTAATAAGAATAAGGGGAGTGGCCCCCATATAAGAGACTCTTTTGCCATTTTTTATAATACTGTACATATTGAAGACTTTGAGCTGAATAATATACCTAAAGTAACTGTAGTTTCTTCAACACCTTGTCATTTTAGGGAAGACAAGCATATCTAACAGGCAGAGAGTGATGGACAGATTTGCAAGCTTGCCTGTTGATATGTGCTGTATAGATTGGAACACAAACACAGACACACAGCTCAACAGACTGCAGCCTCAGGTGTATTACCTGTAACAGATCCCATTGAGAAACTGTTCTAAAGATGTGTGAGTAGGCTTCACCTGTCAGTCACCTCTTCCCTTACCCGTTGGAGTTACCATCTATCCATTCTTGTCCCCTTGCACTTCTTCCTTGACACCTCCTCCCTTGTTGATCTCATCAGCTCATTTGGTCTCCAGTATCACCTGCATGCAGATGACAGCTAAATCCACCTTTCCTTCATTGACCTCTCCCCTTCTCTTATGTCTGTCTCATGCTATTTGTCAGTCTTCTCATCTTAGCTGTCCCATTGCTTTATAAATCTTAATATATCCAAGACTGAAATAATCGCTTCACCTCCCTCTCTGGCTCTTCCAATAACCCTACCCTCTTCTTTGTCCGTCCACTTCATTGCTTTGGGTCCCCCCGCCCCCTCCCCTCCCCCCCCCAAAAAAACACAAAAAAACAAAAACCGCGAGAGAGCGCTGCGCATGCACAGCATCTCCGTTTCGGCTGCACTGTACTATACAGCAGCCGCGGCGCTGTCAAAGAAGCATCCGCGGCGGTACTGTATACAATACAGCACCGCCGCAGAAGCTTCTTTGACAGCGCCGCGGCTGCTATATAGTACAGTGCCGCTATGTGGGGCACTTTGTTAGCGGAGGGGAGGGGTTTCTGGAGACCCAGAAACCCCCCCTGCGTGCGCCCCTGGTCATCCTCGACTCCTCTCTTTCCTTCAAGCTTCCTATTAAATCCCTCTCAAAATCCTGCTACCTCCATATACAAAATATATTAAATATCCATGTCTTTCTCACCATGGAAACCAAAACTCTTATTCATTTCCTTGTAATCTCTCACCATTATTACTGTAACCTCCTTCCCTCGTACCTCCCAAGCTCTCGCCTCCTCAATTCTGCTGCCCACCTTATTTTTCTCTCCTACGACCCTACCTCTACTGTTTCTTTCTGCCAGTCACTATATTGGCTCTCTGTGGCCTACAGAGTTAAATTTAAACTCCCCACCCTCACCTACAAAGCTCTCAACCAACCCCCCACTTTATATCTCTATCCTCATCTCTACCTAGACTCCTTTCTGCCCCCTCCACTCTGCCAATGACCACTGTCTCCCTAACACAAGCATGTTGGGAGTTGTAGTTCTCAATTGTAGTTCTGGCTGAGCCCATACTGCACACGCGTATTATGTCACATGGTACCTCCAATGTTAGTTAAGTGATACCACAGTTCCAGGGTAATAAACGTATGTTAATCAGATAGCCTTCCCAAAAAAACAAAAACTAGCAGATAACTAATAATATGATGATGATTATTATTATGGTTTGTTAACCAATGTAGCTGCTTTCATTCAAATTTTTTATAATCTTTAAATTTGTCACTGATCTAGCATAGAATCCTAAGATTTTCACATGGCAGATCATGTACCCATATACTATTGTGAAGAGGCATTTCCCAGAGCCCATGAAGACAGAGAAGAAAAGAAAAAGAAGCCTAGAAGACTTAACTGATCCATCAATGGTAAGTTTTTCGGTTCTTCCCTGCCAGGCGCTGGCGAAGGCAAATTAGCAATGATTCGCCACCAGCCAAACAGTGGCTGGCAAGGTGAGCCAATCAGGGCTCACCTGTGACCGTTCAAATTTTTGGCGCTGCAGCAAGCTAATCAGGATTCACAGTGTCTCTGCATAGCATTGGCGCAATGGCTGCTATATAAACCATTGCACCTAAGATCATTGGTAGTTCGACGGCGGAGCCAGGAGGAATGGATAACAGTGGAAGTTGACAGGGGGGATAAGAGCTGAAGGGTTGGCGACAGAGAATTGAGGACATCGGCAGTGTGGAAGGCAGCTGTAGGAGCACCGAGACCATCACTAGAGATGGCTGGAGCCAGGTAAGGCCCTTGTGGACTCACCTCATCCTTTGATTGGACCCTGTTAAGTAATGGTAGGTTCCCCGCCCAATTTTCTCTAAGGTCAAAGTTAAGCCACTTGGCCTATTAGTCCCCTGAGGAGTTCACCGGATTCAGAGGATTGGTGATAGGGTTCGAAGTTGGCAGTGCAGCACAATCCCTTTGTTGAGGTCCAGTGATGGGTGCCTATTTTTTTAGTTCCGACGGGTAGTCCGGTGGTTCTAATTTGGGTTGGTGTGTTCCGTGGAGTGTTGGTAGAACTTGTCCTAAATTTTAGCAGTGAATGCTGATGGTTCCAGGTGGGGACTCTACACTGTGCATTTTGCTGTTCCTGATTGGCCCTTGCTGGACTGGAGTGTCAATCGGTCCTAGAGGACAGTGAACATCTCATAGTCAGTGAAAAGGTAACTTTCACAGTAAAGTCCAGTGATTAGGACATGGTCTCCCGGGCTATAGGTGGGTTTAGTACTTGGTTTAGGAATTTTCCGTTTCAGGATCCAAGAGTCAGTCTCCCATTAAAGGAAGGTTTTCGAGAAGTTTGTTTCTGAGGGAATTTGTGCCATTCATTCTGCAGAGCATTTATGAGGTCAGGCACTGAATTTGAATGAGAAGTCTTGGCTCACAATCTCCATTCCAGTTCATCCCAAAGGGGTTTGATGGGGGTGAGTTCAGGGATCTGTGCGGGCCAGTCAAGTTCTTCAACTCCGAACTCATTAAACCATGTCTTTGTAGTCCTTACTTTGCGCACTGGGGCATAGTCATGTTGGAATACAAAAGGGCCTTCCCCAAACTGTTGCCACAAAGTTGGAAGCATAACATTGTCCAAAATTACTTAGTATGCTGAAGCATTAGATTGCCCTTCACTGGAGATAAGGGGCCTAGCCCAAACCCTGAAACACTACCCCATACCATAATGCAATCAGGCAGGTAACGTTCTACCAGCATCGTCAAACCCAGACTCACCCATCTGACTGCCAAACAGAGAAGTGTGATTCATCACTCCACAGAACACGTTTCTAATGCTCAACAGTCCAGTTTTGGTGTGTTTTACACCACTCCATAGGCATTGGCCTTCACTCTTAACTATTAAAAATCAGTAAGAAAGTAACACTTGCAAATAAAGTTTTTAAACAAAAAAAAAACAATATTACATTATATCACAAAAGCATTTCAATTTGTTTACATCAAATTTACAGACTGAATTTATATACAAATTTAACCTGTCTTTGTATATTAGGCTATAAAAGAAATATAAATTAGATAAAAATATAAAAAACATGATATACAGTAAGTGTAATATTTTGTATTTGTCTCACGTGCCATACAAATAAAATAATTACATTTAAAATTGAATAATTTTGGTCTTGAAAATGTTGCATATTTGGTACAAAGCATCACATTGAGCTACTGATCTTCATTTGTACTACAAAGGCGTATACAACCAAGTACAGTAATACTTTTGAAAGTACTGTAGAGATGAATAAATGTCATAAAACTTCTCTGCTGCACCTTGTTTGTCATCAATCTTTTCTGCATGGACCACGGATTCCTACATGACAATTATTTCTCTGTGTCTGTGAGATTACCATGACTTCCTTCCTCGTTATTTTAAATATTAAGATTGTTGGATGTCATTTCATCTATCACAGAAACAATTTAATAAATGTTCCTCATATATTTATAGTCATACTCAATCTAGTCATTTTAACCCATTCACTCCATTTAGGTTGATCAGAAACTCTTGTTTCAGGTGTATGAAACCCCAGATTCAGCTAAATTTAAATTCAAAATTTGTGAATCGAGGTAATGAACCTTTGGGGAATTTTTAGGTTCTATTAATTAATTAATTAATTAATTAATGGGTTATTCACCCCAAATCATTGATCTCTACTAATTTCCTGTCACCCATCTTCAATCAACAGGCAATAGAACACATTCGATGTAAGCATATGAGCATGCTTGAAAATTATTATATTTGGGAGTTTCTTTATAGTTCTTGTTTGTTAGATTTCTTTTGGCATTTTTTCCATAATTGGTTTTGATGTTTTTGCATTATTTTTTTTATAGAAATGTGTTTAAAAAATTATAATAAGAATGAGGAGGAGGCTGAATAATAGCTTTCAGCCCTCGGCCATCTGCTCCTCCAGCCCCTGTTTTCGGTGACCTCAGATATGCAGATCAGACAGCTGTAGCGCTAGCACCTTCTGCTGATGCCACCAAGAGCAGCACTACCTGTGGCTGTTGTGATTGTTTGACTTCACAATAGTGAATGGGCTTAGTGTGGCAAGCAATGGTGCATTACTACACCTAGCAGGTAGTTTTAAGGACAATGGTTGATATTTGAAACAATGTCTGAGACCAATTCTCACCACATTACAAGTATTGGTGACAGAAGTGGCTGTGTCAGTTACTGCACACCATGCGTATGCTATTGTGTCTGTTAGACACCGCTCTGGCACTACTAACCTTAAAGGGGGGTAGGTTTCCTCCTATTTTAACTACTTCACCAGAGGACTTCCTTCCTTCTGCAATTTTCACTGTTACAGCATAACTGGATGTTAGCAGTAGTGCTCAACTACAGGTAAATGCCTCTGTAGCTATCACCTAGAAACTATGTGGGTAGCCCAAAGACTTGCCCATGGGTGTCTCTGGCTTGGTTCTATTTCACACTTCCAAGAAGCTCTTGGATTTTTCTTTCAAATTAGACCAGTGGTTCCCAACCTTTTTCAACTTGTGTACCCCTTTGAACCCATTTCTATAAATTGTACCCCTTGTTTTTACAATAGCTGTTTTTAGATACTGACACTTTTGTTCAATGCCTATCTTAATGTATAACAGTGTAAAGGAGGAAATAATTTGGAAAAGAAAAATTACTACACTAAAAGTACAAACCATAGATTTAATTTTACAATATTCTATACTAGCCGATTGAAACATTGTTAGTGAGATCAGTCATCCTTCATGCCTCATCCCTCATGTCTCAGCCATCCCTCATGCCTCATGTATCAGCCATCCCTCATCCCTCCTTTCTCAACCATCCCTCATCCGTTCTTTCTCAGCAATCCCTCATGCCTCATGTATCAGCCATCCCTCATCCCTCCTGTCTCAACCATCTCTCATGCCTCCTGTCCCAGCCATCTCTCATCCATCCTGTCTCAGCCATCTCTCATCCCTCCTGTCTCAGCCATCCCTCATCCCTCCTGTCTCAGCCATCCCTCATCCCTCCTGTCTCAGCCATCCCTCATCCCTCCTGTCTCAGCCATCCTCATCCCTCCTGTCTCAGCCATCCCTCATGCCTCCTGTCTCAGCCATCCCTCATCCATCCTGTCTCAGCCATCCCTCATGCCTTTTGTCTCAGCCATCCCTCATCCCTCCTGTCTCAGCCATCCCTCATCCCTCC
The DNA here is from genome assembly GCF_038048845.1 of Mixophyes fleayi. Classification (NCBI taxonomy): domain Eukaryota; kingdom Metazoa; phylum Chordata; class Amphibia; order Anura; family Limnodynastidae; genus Mixophyes; species Mixophyes fleayi. The sequence goes on from NC_134407.1 coordinate 48,322,498, forward strand.
TGTCTCAGCCATCCCTCATGCCTCCTGTCTCAGCCATCCCTCATCCATCCTGTCTCAGCCATCCCTCATGCCTTTTGTCTCAGCCATCCCTCATCCCTCCTGTCTCAGCCATCCCTCATCCCTCCTGTCTCAGCCATCCCTCATCCCTCCTGTCTCAGCCATCCCTCATGCCTCCTGTCTCAGCCATCCCTCATCCATCCTGTCTCAGCCATCCCTCAACCCTCCTGTCTCAGCCATCCCTCATCCCTCCTGTCTCAGCCATCCCTCATCCCTCCTGTCTCAGCCATCCCTCATGCCTCCTGTCTCAGCCATCCCTCATGCCTTTTGTCTCAACAATCCTTCATGCCTTTTGTCTCAACAATCCCTCATCCCTCCTGTCTCAGCCATCCCTCATCCCTCCTGTCCCAGCCATCCCTCATCCATCCTGTTTCAACCATCCCTCATGCCTTTTGTCTCAGCCATCCCTCATGCCTTCTGTCTCAGCCATCTCTCATGCCTCTCCCCTCATTAGTTTCTGTTTAAATTACAAGCTGCGTGCTTTACTTACTTGCACAACCATGGCTCCTGCATCCTTCGTGCAGCTCATCTGGGCGACTGGACATCGGCAGCTCCTCCTCCATGGGTGGGACAGTCATGACCCAACATGATCTCACATGACTGAACGGCAACAACTTAACAGCGCTGTTCCAGAAAGCCGCAGCCGCGTTTCAGCTCTCTGTGTTTAGAAAAAGGTTAGACAAGGTCACCAGATGCTCACAGCCCTCATAAAGAAGTGGGCGGAGCCAGTCCAACGCCATTACTTATTATATATGTCATACCAATAGTGGGCGGGGCAGGTTCAACGCTATTATTATTTTTGCCATACCCCTGAATCGCCCTGCACATACTCCCGGGGGTACGCATACTACGGGTTGGGAACCAGTGAGTTAGACCATAGTTTTATGTGGGTGTCTGGGGATTAGGTCTGGGACACATTTCTTGCAAACGAACATTATAATGAGAAAAGTCAGTCAGGCTGACCTAGTTTGAAAAGTCCATTGAGCTGTGGGGTCTATGTGGATGGATTGACAAAAGATCCTTTACAGTTTAAATATTTGTTAATAATTAGATCCACATACTTGTGAGGGCCAAACTTATGAGAGGTAACAGTAAAAGGATTAGGGTAAAAAATAGAGTCGATAGAGGTGGAGTGAAATGGAGTGGAGCCCAGGTGCGGATCTGGATTTTTTTTAGGGGGGGGGGGCAATTTAGTCCCTGCTCTGCCTTTCACTACTATCAGTAGTGGGCTGCCTGCAGTCGCACACTATGGGCAAGTCCATGTCAGAAGAGACAGAAAGGCAGAGTTTGTGTTTAAAACACAATCAGAGTGGCCACCTCTCAGCCGTCACGGACCTGCACATAGTGTGTGCACCCGCAGGCAGCAAGCTCCTGCATGAGGAGGAAATTGTCTTAGGATGGGGACGGGTAGGCAATTGTGAAAATGAGATGGTCACATCTCTTCTGGTGGCACAATGTTTTTTTATAATGTTGAGAGGCAGGACATAATATATGCTACATATTATACATATGTAAGTGAGTTAAGCTTTATTGTGATCCCTTCAAATAAAGAAAGTATTCCACTGCCCAAAAAATGGTTTTGTCCCCCTGAATTAAACATTTGCCATCTATTGTTAATCAGTTATTTTCATTCCCTTAGTTAATTTGTAATTGATATGTATAAATGAAATCCCATTTGTGCTTGTGTTTGCCATGCACGCTGTGCAGTGGTGGTAGTCAGTTTCACGATACTGACTACCCCGACAGTGACTAGAATGAAGTGGAAAATACGAATACTCATACCCCGGCATTAAACAAAAATTGACTTATGATTACACAGATGCACTCATTTCACGACCGGATCTGTTGCCGACTGTTGTAAATGTGGTCAATTGAAAACACGACTCCTCTTAAAGCGCAGATGCACGGACTCCGCTGTCATTCGTCTAATGTAAGTATTATTTTGTAGGGGTTAGGGATTAGGGATTAGGGTTAGATTTAGGGTTAGGGATTAGGGGTTAGGGTTAGGGTCTTGGGGACCACCTCCGCTGCAAGTCTCAGGCAGTCCATTTTACTCCAGGGTTGGATAAAGTTTCCCCTAGGGGAATGATTTTTCAGCCCTCCCTCTCCATAAATATATCTGAGTGCCCTGGTTTGATTCAGAAGAGCTGCTTTATGGCACATAGCATATAAATAAAACAAGGTAAGGAAATCCCTGCTCTTGGCTACCAATGAATACTCTGGCAATGTATTGTATTGTATGCGCAGACTTTCAAGTCTTTTAGTATGGCTACAGACCACCTTCGTCTCTCTGCATCTTCATTTATTTATATAGTGGCAAGGTAAGAAAAGCCCTGCTCTTGGAAACTGATGAATGCTCTGGCAATGTATTCTGTGCCTAATCTTTGAATATTTGCAGCCCACCTTCATCGCTCAGCATCTTCATTTATTTATATAGCGACAGCAAATTAGGTACCTCTTTACAATTTGGTAATTTTGGTATTTTGTCTAAATATCTACTGATGCCTCTGTCCATCTAATGACATCTCATTGTTACTGCCTCTTCACTCTCCATGATGCATGCTGTGTAATGTTCCAAATGTAAGGATTGCTTCAGTTGGTGGCATGGCAGATGGCATTTTTTTTTTGCAGCCGCTGCAATGTTCTACATGCAATCACTGATTGTCGAATATGCCCAGAAAAAAACATCACACACAGACGCTCTTTTTTGAATATAGATTTCACTGAATGACCCTTTCAAAATGGATAAGTATTTAAAAACAGAAAAATAAAAAAGATTAGAATATATAGCATTTTGTGGGGGTGTGCAGCTGCGAGCTGACCCTCACAAACATCCTTTTTTAAATATAAATTTCACTGAATGACCCTTACAAAATGGAAGTATTGAAAAATAGAAAATATTAGAAAATAATAATATATAGGATTTTTTTTGGGGGGGGGGGGGGGTGCAGCTGCTGCTGAATCTCACACGCAAACATCCATTTTTTGTTTTTCAAAATTATTTCATTGTCACTGCCCCACACAAGATTACTTTCACTAGAAAAACTTTCAATTTTAAAGGAAAGAAATCTGTTTGTTTTTTGGATTCTGCTGCTAATAGTCAGACAGCAAAAGCACTGTTTTACTCCAAGAAATAAATATAAATGTAAGTTTTGAAAATATAAAATTTTTCAGATTTTAGACACTTTTAGGGTCTTACCTCTTAATATATGAAAAGCCCTGGATCTGGCAGAAACGGAAGTTTTTGCTGGATTTAGGGTTGTTCTAGTGAAGCTTCCCCAGGCGAAATATGGGGAAATCTATTTATCACGTACAGCCGCGCTACATGTACAGCCACTGTACTCCTTATCGCTATCACCTTCTCAAGATGGCGATAGCAGAACTGCACCAAGTGAAAAAAAGCTCTATTAGTTAAATATATTTTATATATTTTTTTAAATAAATAATCTTTTTAAATTTATTTATTTTTCTAACTTTATTATTTGTGTATTTTAACCTGGAACTTAAAGCTCAAGTCTGGGTTTCCAGTTCCAGTGTGAATGGCTTGCAAGCTGGCTCACCCATGCATCAAGGGACTATACAATGGACTGGCGATTGTTAAGACTCCTCTTACTGCTGCCAGCCAGAGGGGAACTCAACGTTACTGATGTGCACCGCTACCATTTCTTGTTAAATTGGACAAAAGAAGATTTTTTTTTTATCACTACAATAGAAAGCAGATCCCCTGATTCTGAAAAAAAAGTTATTTTTAATGTATTATCCTATTTGCATTTTAGTGTATCATGGTAGCACATACAGCTATCCTTGTATAAAAAGGCATTAAGTGACTAATTTCCGAAGCACACATGCTAAATTCTTATTGGTGGCGCTCTGTGTCTTGATGTCCGCCAAAGTGTATGTGTTTATGGAGCAACACAGTGTTTGCAGAGAAATAGAAATTTATATTGGACCATATGGGAAGGGGAGCAGAGTGAGGGTATTGTTTATAAAGTACGGCGTAGGTGCACCAATTGCATTTGCAGAGCAGTGAGAGAATGAGAATTAATTTAGCAAGATTATTGAAATGGAATATAGGGGAGTAAGAGGTATATTTTGTAGGGGCGCACATAGATTTCCTCTCCACAAAGGACTTGATTACTGTACCAGCTCTAAGCTGGAAGAGATCAGGGGCTAGATTTACTAAGCTGCGGGTTTGAAAAAGTGGGGATGTTGCCTATAGCAACCAATCAGATTTTAGCTTTCATTTATTTAGTAGCTTCTACAAAATGACAGCTAGAATCTGATTGGTTGCTATAGGCAACATCCCCACTTTTTCAAACCCGCAGCTTAGTAAATCTAGCCCCAGGTGTCATCCTATACTTTCATAAGAAAAACAAAGAGAAAATCCGCACAGGGTCATGACTATCCTCATCCCTATATTCTTATTGTATTAGTATAGGTGAGGGGGTGCTCTTCCCACTAGCAAATATGAAAAAGGGGAGATAAGATGTGGACTCAAGAAGGCTCTCCTATCCTATTAGCGACATTATAAAATACATTGTTTTACACCTTTATTATTTGTTTTATTAAAAACAATTAATGATTATTCTCCTAGCATATACTTGCCCTTACTCCACAGCGGTGAAATATTAAAACATAGAGAGAAGTGAGTGATAACAGAGAAAATGTATGTGTATATAAAACTGATCAATCCCTAGGTGGAACCAGTGAGTAAAATCTTTAATAATAAGCACTGATATTGTGACAAAATTTGTTACTTTTATTAGTATATACCTATGTTGTTTGTTTGCTACTTGTATAACTATGATAGAATTCATGAGCCGTTATATTAAAATATTCAGCTGTTTGTGTTTTGGTGTCACTCTTAATTACACATACACTCATAATATTTTCACATGTTCCAGGTATCTTCCAACCCGAAACAAATTTGATTGACTATCATTAGTTACACTTGATTACAAAGGATTTATTCAAATATGCACTCCCCAGAACGCTTGCTAGATATATTTAGGGCATATATAATTTCTTAATCCCTTCTATATTTATTTTACTGAGACCAATATAGTTCTCAAAGAGTACTGCAGTTGCAGCAAAAAGTATCTGTTGTTATTCTTTGCTGATGTTAAATAGATAGCCGTTAAATGTGCTAGAGATATTATTTTTCACGTGAATGTTAATACATTCCATGCTGGATGAGGCAGTCTCATGTTATATTAACCTTTAACTGGTTATCCCAAGGAATATCAGTCCTGTGGCTAAATATCTACCTATAATACATTATGAATGGAGCATCAGCTGGCCATATTTATACTAAGCCTAATAAGGAACTAAATTCATAATCTAACACATAATCAAGCGAATATTGATATAAATATATAGCAAGCAATTATCAGGGAGCACTAGCAGCACTGCCATTTACTGGCCTCACTTCCGGGTTGTGATGTCATACGTGACGTCACTTATCCGACGTACGTTGCACTCGGAATAGATTTTTCAAGTGCTCTCCTCCTTCAATCTGTTATCCTCGTCTGATTCCCCCCCCCCCACCTAAATCCACACTCACTAGGCGCGACCTTGATGCTCTGGACCCTACCTCTTTCTCCTCTTCTCTTGTAACTCTTCTCTCCCCCTCCCCCCTCTTTATACTCTGGTCTGCCCTGACCAGACGACCTCTCTCTACAACCTCTCCCTCACTACTGCTCTGGATGCTTTAGCCCCTGCCTCTTCTGTCCACCATCGCTGTTTCCTACTCTAACCATGGCACTCTAATTTCACTCACTTCCTTCAGATGTACACTAGTAGCGCTGAATGCCTCTGGAGGAAATTTCGCTAGCTGGCCGATTTTCTTCACTTTAAGTTTATCCTCTCCTCCTACAGTTCTGCTCTCTCTCCCTTGTCAAACAATCCTTGTTTAAGTCCATAATTTTTTCTCAGTCATCCAATCCCAGTCACCTCTTTTCCACATTTAACTCTGTCCTCTATCCCCCATCCTGCTCTCTCTTTCTGACACCGACTTCGCCTCCTTTTTCTCCTCTACAATTGAGGCTATCAGACTTGACATCACCTCGTCTCACCCTCCAGCCACCATCATCGTTCCACCTTCCTCCAACAACCAACTCTGGTGCTCCTTCCACTCTACAATGGGTGATGAAGTCCACTATCTGATTCTTTCCTCTTCCCCATCTATCTGCCAACTGGATCCTATCCCTTCTCACCTCTATCATTCCGTCTCCCCAACTGACTGCTCCCACATTGCACACCTCTTCAATTTGTCACTCACTCCTGGCATTGTCCCCTCTTCCTTTAAACACACCCTTATGATCCCTATTCTTAAGAAACCCAAACATGACCCCACCTTTCTCGCTAACTACCGCCCCATATCACTTCTCCCCTTTTCCTCCAAATTACTCGAGTGGATTGTCTGCAACCGCCTCATCAGTCACCTCTCTGTTAACTCCCTCCTCGATCCCTTCCAATCTGGATTCTGCCCCCTCCTCTTCACTGAAACTGCCCATGCCAATGTTACTAATGACTTCCTGTTGGCCAAATTCAGGGTTCACTTCTCCCTGCTCATTCTCTTGGACCACTCTGTGACCTTTAACACTGTGGACCGCCCCCTCCTTAAGCAGACCCTTCTTTATCTCAGCCTTGGCTGTTGGACAGTATGTGATGTTATACACTGTCCATGGACTGGGACCAGCTGTCAACTCCCACCCTCCCCCTTTACCCCACTAGAACTTGGATCTTGGTTCTTTGTACCTTCTATCAAATCTAGGTGCACTTCTAGTTGTTGTTGTCTCCCAAAAAACTTCATGCTGATTTGACAGCCGTGCTTCAGACTGTGATTTTAGAAGTGGCACATATTTATCCAGATTGGTTGCTCGCTGAGAATCTGGTGTTTAGTAATGTAATTGCCGCTCAGCGTTAGATAATTTCTGGTTTCACAGTGGTTTCTAAGGACACGGGTTTAAGTATGCTTACACATACCTTGAATGTGATACTCAACTATTGGTCTATCTGAACTGTCTGTTTTACATATTTCTTACACTTTACTAATATAACATATATATATATATATATATATATATATATATATATATATATATATATACATATACATATATATGTGTGTGTATATATATATATGTTATTTTAGTAAAGTGTAAGAAATATGTAAAACAGACAGTTCAGATAGACCAATAGTTCCCCTTCCCACACAAGTGAGTATGTATGAAACTCACATTGATGCAGAAAAAAAGGATTGACAATATAATTGAAAGTTCACACTTTGAGAAATGAAGAGGGCAAATTTTGGGGCCCTGGCAATGAATACATGTAAAGATGCAGATATGATGGATGACCTGATTTGGATGTAAATTCCCACAAATTAAAGCTGAAAGTCTGCAGTTTTAGCACATCTTGTTAGTTTCATTTCAAATCCATTGTGGTGGTGTATAGAGCCCAAAATATGAGAATTGTGTCGATGTCCCAATATTTATGGACTTGTCTGCATATATATATATATATATGTATATATATATATATATATATATATATTATTTATACATTCCACATTTATATACAGGGGTCTAGGGGGCCACCTCCACTGCAAGTCCCGGACAGTCCCCTTTACCCCGGGGTTGTGCAAGGTGAGGATTCCAGTCCCACCACCACTACATTATCAGGTAACCTACAGGTCCTGACCCACAGAGGCACAGACACCTGGGGCTCCAAATACCACTGGTCTTCCAGCATCAGATATATGGGACCCGCTCATTCAGGGCATCCAAAACCAATCATACTAGGTCAGATACTACACTTGAGCTTAGCCAAAAGGAAGAATCAAGATTGACATTTTAATCTTAAACTGCATATGGTTGGATGTAGATTTACATGTTATATATATATGAGGGTATATATATGAGAGTTCTCTTGCTTGATTAATAAAGGCAGGATTACGGCACAGATATACTTTACTCATAGCTCCATTCTTAGCTAATAATGAATGCTCTGCTCATTGAGAAGTACATAGTACTAGTCTTTGAACTTTTTGGTATTTGTGCAAGCTACCTGCATCTATCATCATAACATTTATTTATATAGCGGTAAGATATTTGAAAGATCCAACCTTGGCTGATGATGAATGCTCTGCCCATCAAGAAGTGCATAGTACTAGTCTTTTAAATCTGTGGTATCAGTGAAAGCCACCTTTGTCTATTTACTTTAATAAATGTCTAATTCTATTCATTCAAACCACTGTCCATCTAATGACCTCTGCCTGTTACTGTAGCTTCTCTATGATGGATGCCATGTAACATTCAAAATGTATTGTGCACATAGTCTTTGCAGTTTTGAAGTATGGGTGCAGGCAACCTTCTTCTATCATCATCAAAATTTAGTTTTATAGTAGCAAGGTATTTGAAAGCTTGTACTCCTTGTTTTATCTCCCGTTTTGCTTTCTGTAGCCCCTTATATGTCTTTGAAAAATGACAATAACAATCATTGATGAAAACAAAAAGAAAGCTCCAACCTTGGCTAACGATAAATACTCTGCCCATCAAGAAGTGCATGGTACTAGTCTTTGAAGTGTTTGGTATGAGTGCAGGCCCCCTTTGTCTATTATCATCATTTATTTATATAGTGACAGCAAATTACCTAGTGCTTTACAATTTGGTATCTATTGTCTAAATATCTACTGATGCCTCTGTGCATCAAATGACTTCTGACTGTTACTGCCTCTTCACTGTCTACGATGCTTGCTGTCTAACGTTCCAAATTTAGTGTGTGCATAGCATATCAACATTTATATCTCTTGCACCTTGTTGTTTAATTTATCTAATGGGCTTGCTTCATTTGGTGGCATGGCAGATGACATTTTTTTGCAGCCATTGCAATGTTTTACAGGTAGTCGCTGAATGTCGAAAATGCCCAGAAAAACCCTCATACACAAACACCCTTTTTTTATATAGACATCACTACATGACCGTTGAAAAATTGACAAGTATTGAAAAATAGAAAAGATTAGAAAATGTTTTGTTTTTTTGGGGTGTACAGCTGCGTTCACCGTCACATGCAAACACCCTTTTTTAATATCAAGGCCAGTGAATGACCTTTATTTGGGCTATTTACTCAGGCAATTTCTAACCCTTAATCCTAACACAGGTCTCCAAACCTTTCCTTAGTCCATGATGCTATTTACAAATAAAGTGTTGTCCAAATGCACAAAGCCTCAACAAATTCATCCATTGTCATAGAGAAAGTCACATGGAATCTCCCCATATTCACTGGAGCCTATCTAAACTGTGTCCGAAATGAGCTCAAAAATCTGAACAAAAATTGACTTGTTTTCCATATGCAACCCTATACATTACATTAGTCACATCCAACAGTACTAGTGTTTAGAATTTAATGCACAGAGCAATTTTGTTGAAAGAGACATGTGAATCAGTAAACTACCAAGTTGTGGAGTTTTCAGGTAGTAATATAGTCCCAAATGAAATATACACCTTACCAGTTTAGATGTTCTGGCAATACTGGAATTTTCTGACCCACATGGTGAGATATCACATTTTATATGAACTAGCTTATATCTGTGAACCTGTCCAGTTGCATTTTTGTGAAAACCAGAAAATAAATGATTGATTACTGAATAAACTGTAATGATGTTATTTTAAGCATTTACTACATTGTACAACTTATGTTCTGCTAGGAATTTATCTAATGTATGAAATGTAAATATGCCTTACATTTTATATATTGTGCTTGAAGATTAATGATTCCGCAAACAATATATAGCTACTTTGAGTCATTGAATGTCACAGTTCTTAGTAAAACATTTCAAAGTTTTAAGAATTGTATATCTTGTCCATAGGCCTTAGGCAGTCCTTTAAACACAAGTTATCTTAAGTTGATCAAATGGCATGTATGCTATACAAATACACTACTTACAAAAACAAGTTTTTTAATGTAACTTATTTTATAGTCAGGTTTTATTGATTTTTATTGTTAGTGTAACATTTTTTTGATGTTTGTTGTAAGGTGGAGAAAGGTGTGATATCTTTATCTGAGAAATGTGAACATATACTGAGAACTATGAACATACACTACATGGCCAAACCTATGTGGACACCTAAAAATAACATCCATATGTGCTTGTTAAACATCTCATTTTAAAACCATAGGAATAAATATTGAGTTGCGTTCACCTCATTTGTTGCTATAACAGCCTTCACTCTCCTGGGAAAGCTTTTCACTACATTTTGGAATATGTCTGTGAGGATTTGCATTCATTCAGCCACAAGAGCATTAGTGAGGTCAGGCACTGATGTGGGGCAATAAGGTCCAGTTTGCGTTCTGCATTCCAAGTAATGTCAAAGGTGTTTGATTGGGTTGAGGTCAGGGCTCTGTGCAAGCAAATCAAGTTCTTTCACACCCCTCTCAGGAATCCATTTTTCTATGGACCTCGCTTTGTGCATGGGGGCATTGTCATCATGAAACAGGAAAGGGTCTTGCCCAAACTGTTGCCACAAAGTAAGCTCCCAATTCTCTAGAATGTAATTGTATGCTGTAACATTAAAAATCCCTTTCACTGGAACTTAGAGGCCCAAGCCAATTGATTAAAACAGTTGGCAGTACGCATTCCAGTAGGAAACATTCTCCAGTCATCCACTAAACCATGATTCACCCATCAGACTGCCAGATTTTGAAACATGATTTCCCACTCCAGAAAGCGCATTTCCACTGCTCCAGAGTCCAATGATGGTGTACTTTACACACTTCCAGTAAATGGCATGAGGTCATTCCTCCACTCCACAAGGTAGATACCAGAGAGGAAAACATACTTGGGCATCTAAACACCTGGGGCCTAAACCACATGAGAAACAGAAAGCAAGACAGGCTTCTTCTGTGGCAGGAGCCTGTCTTCTGTTGTTCTGGAACATTTAAATAACGTCCTCTTTGGATATAGGGGTGAAAGGCATGAGAAAGAGAGTTTACATCCTAGATCTCCAAGGGCCTTCTCAAAGAAGGTTCTTTTCCACTTGCTCTCCAAAGGAGAAAACCTAGAAGCAATCTAGGAGAGGCCATTTGGTCCCCTGTTTCTTAAGGAGTGAATGTTCCTGCGCCAGAGGAACAGAAGGCTCCAGAGTATTTCTTGTTGTTAAAAAAACAGACATATGATATTGGTCCTTCTTGGACCTAAAATAACAAAACATATATGGGTCTGCTTTAGCAGCTTCCCTGGCTTGACCCGGGTTTTAATGGGCCATATGGCACCCTTTGCATAGGGCTGATGCATTTGCACTGTGAACAAATGTAAGGAAAGACATATGCAATTTTTTTTTTAACTTACATGTGCTTGTTGAGTCGGAACCAAGAACGATACATTTAGCTCAAAAACATTAGTACTTATACTAGGCATAGGTCAGTAAATGTGTGTGTAAGAGATTTGGATTGACAGTATTATTAGTAATTACAAATGGCACATTACCCTTTATGTATACAGCATAATAGTGTAATGAAGTCTCCTATTCAAACAATAGAATATATTAACAGTTATTAATATATGTGAAAATGGCATTTTTCATTTAAAATGTAATGAAATACAAACACCTCCACATCTGTTCATTACCCCTTCAAATTATTTAGGAATTTACGTTCTTGCAGTAGTTCAAATGGAAATGACTAATAATACTGCAAATAGATGGCCACAACTTGAAATAATATAGCTTGGAAATTAAGTAAAGTTAAAGGAAACGCGAAAAAATGCCATTGCACTAATTGTAGAGAGTTGAGGTGCAACCTTACACTTGTTCAAAATGAAAAGAGAAAGAAAGAAGAATTTTGCCAACCCAAGTGCACTATCAACTCTGTAGTATAGATATGTTAAATTAAAGGGAGTATCTTTGAATTAAAATTTAACCTTTATTAAGTGTTCATTAAAATCCGATATTTAAAATTATCGAAATATAGGAAAAATGTGTGTGTAAGTGCATAAACAAAAAGTGAGTTTAAAACTGATGTCTGCACCAAACAAGTCTTCTAAGTAATCTAAAATGAATTTGCCTAATCCTGGCTCCAAACTAACTGTGGCGTTATTGGAGCTACTATAATCCATGTATAAGAGCCACCTTTTATCATATAATTGAGACAATGGTGCAGACAGCGAGGACGTCGACAAGCGTTTCTCTAAGGTCTGCTTAGTCACAGACAGCAAGAATGCAGACGCTCGTTCCACTAAGGTCTGCTTAGTCACAGTCCTTAGCAAAACAGTCCTTAGCAAAACGCGCATTGGTGTTCTCGCTGTCTGCACCATTGCCTCAATTATGTCATAAAAGGCGGCTCTTATAAATGGATACACCACCACGGTAAATCAACTAACATAATTTAAATTAGGGAAATACACATAATGCTCAATATTTTCATAAAAAATTGTCTCTGTAAAATTAAGAAATACTGGCATATTATACAGGTATATCACTTACACAACAGAGAATAGCGTATTTAGGTGTTTTTTATAAATGTGAAAGTTGCATTCCCACAATGCAATGTAGTGTTATATACATGAGAGAATAGTGTATTTACATTGTTTATATGTAATGCAAACATTACAATACCCTATTGTTACACAATAGTATGTCATGAATTGTCAGATCCACAAGAGAGAACAGTGTGTTGACAGTGTTAGTATAAAATGCAATAAAATGCATATTTTCTTATAAAATATCATTAATTACAAACACCCGCACATTCGTTAACTACTGCTATAAAAATCCAAGAGTGATCTTCTTTAGTTCAGTAGTACTGACTAGTAGAAATAACAAATAAGAAATCTGTCAGTATTCAAACAGCCAATTAAAAGCAGCTAGATATTGCTGCAGGCGTCATCATCATCTTCACATGTCTTTACACCAAGCCTCCAATACCTGGAAAAGATACACCTCTAAGAAGCGTATCTGGACATTAAGCTATATCTAATTAGCACACATCTCCAGGGGGCGTGCTCCACTTACATGTATACACCCGTACTGTAGTCTACTTACACTTGCCTACCTCCCTTCTGCCTCTCCAGGAGCAAGGGGCCGCAGGTCTAAGATTCGCTCAGCTCTAAATAAGGATACATTTTGTTACAAATGCACAATAAAAAAATGCATGTATTTATGCCAAATGGAGTTATGTCCAGTTATAAATAAGCTTCTTTATACGTTTCTTGGCAACGCATAGATGCATTTTAAGAAATACACCAGTTGGTATCACAGCGTTTTCCTGGTTATTTGTACTCTTACATAGCACTAATCATGAAAGTATATAAACAAAAGGTGTTTTGCACCAAGTGTGGTCATAATCAATTACTTGTGTACTTCTACATCTAGATAGGTAATGGTCATAATGAAAATAAAGAAAATATTAATGTTTGGTAGTGATCTGTAGGTTGTAGTTAGTGTAAAATGTGTAAAAATGAGGCAAGCAATGCTACAGTACACAGCTACGTAGCAAATACAGTGCACATATGAGAGTAGTCTGGGCTGCAGGTAGTCACCATCCCAGTGGACATCCACAGGTGTTGTCCCCTAGTGAAATCGAGGAAGAATGAGTGTCGGAGGGTCTGTAAGCTCCTTTTATGAGGCCATCCCTATGTGACATTTGTTGATGCTTGCTGACTTGCCTCTTTACATTCAATGCACTTTGATTGGTCTAATTCTTCAGTGAGCATTATTTACTAGACTCACTAATACACCATAACGAATTTGCATAATTTCAGAATTGGATAAATATATATTATTTTTGGGCACCACCATTAGCTTGCCTATCAGTTCACTGAAACAAGAAACTACATTCTCTTGAATAGTGGTTCAGGCCACAAAATAGCTGCCTCCAGGTGAGAGATCCACTTCAAAAGATCATGAATCAAAAATGATTCATCAATAAACACAAATTACATGCAGATGGAATGACTTGGAGAATTTTTGTAGCACGACTATACACATTTCATTTCTGCAGAGCACTAAAATGCGTCCATATTTAGATCTGTGCTTATCTTTGATTCCTGTCTATATCCATCTGGACTGCCAGCGGTGGGCAAGTTATAGTGGAGTACAGTGAGGGCATGTTCATATAACCATGCCCTCTGGAGATGCACCATAATTAGAAGTGGACACATCACCATATACTGTACATCTCATTGACGGAGTATCTCTTGCGGTTGGAGGGTTGGTGTATAGATCTGCGCTGATGACAACAGCACTATCTAGTCATTTCTGAATTGCTACTTGTGTACTGACCCCTCCAGCTGATAGCAATTCATTCATTAGCATGGGCTATATTATATTCATTTGCGGCCATCTGTTTGGATTACTTATTTGTCCTGACCCTAAATGAGGCACATAATATCACAAACCATGTAAAAGTCCAGCACTTGCTGTAATCGTTTCAATAATTAGTGTGAGTGTCTCTGCTACCCAGACATTAATAAAGAACAGGTCACTATTAGTGACCAATGGGAGAGATAAATGTTAGTGAATGTGAAGGTACTATAGATCTTATGAAGATTGATTAGAGAGGTGGAACAAAGATTTTGAAAGACTGAACTTATATTTAGCCAGTCATTACAGGTATTGTTTGGTTTGGTTTGTTAGCACAAACAACTGGCATATGATATTGAAGCGCTGCCTCACATGATTACATTAATAGACTGTTGAGGAATGCACATACAGCAACTCATGAGGAGCTGTAAGTATTAGTCTCCTGCAGCATGATTGTGACTATAATACCCCCTGAGGACTTCAGCATTCTAGGTGAAAGCACATTGGGAGTGTGAGTTTGGTGTCACCCCACCAGGACATACTATAACAGTCAGTCTGTTCTCATTATCGTGAAAAAAAATTAGGAATTTGTTGTCACTGGAAAAGGAACATTGAGTGTCTGAAGTATAGGAAAGTTTTGCAGTGTGAAAAGAGAAATAGAGAATATCCTGGATAAAGTAGGCCAGAGGAAACATCAGATACAGCTCACAGACCTTTCCTACAGTCTTAACGCACATGTGGCAATTCCTTTATTTCAGAGAAATAAAGTCTAAAAAGATATTGAGAATTTGGTTTTATACCTTTATTTTATTATTTTCTCACAAGCAATATGAAGAATCGGTAGTTGACCTGGACTTCATTTTACATACCACACACATATTAAAATCTGAGTCATGCAGAATTTCATGCATAATGTATGTTAGCTAAAAACTGGATTTAACGATAGAAGAGGAGTACCGCTGCCTCAGTTATATCCTTGCTGGCACTCCATCCTGAGCGTGTTCCATAGCCGTCCCAGTCAAATGCTGCAAAGTCTCCACACTGCCTGGGTAATCCTTCCGGGATGTAGCCGCCTCCTCCAATGCAATGCTACAAAATGGAAAGTATAAATAAATTTCGTGGTTAATTGAGTTTTGAAAAACAGCCTCTAAGCAATACTCTTGTAGCCTTGCACCACGGAAGTGATAACTAGATATATTCCTGTATACAATAGGCATACTTGCCTACTTTTAGGCACTGAAGTCCGGGAGATCCCGGACAGGGGACGTGACTAGAGGTCCGGAGGGGGCGGTGCGTAGTCAATCATGTCATTTTGGCCCCGCCCCTTGCACCAAAATTTATTTTTTGATGCGGGGGTGGGGCCAAAATTACGGGATTCACCGCAAATCGCATTATTTTGGCCAGGTATTTGCCGGATGCAGGAGATTTACCTGCTCTCCCGGAAGTCCGGGAGACCGACCCAGATTTCGGGAGTCTCCAGGACATTCCAGGAGAGTCGACAAGTATGCAATAGTGCCCATATTATGTAGTGCAGTGTTCATACTTACATGTTCTACATTGCAGCCCAACACCTTCACACCTGGGCACAAAGCCAGGGCAGCTCTTTCTGTGTTCATTGCTCTGAACTGGACATAGCCAGCAGTGAACTCTTCTACAGTCAGAGAAAGTTGTATTAGTAAGAACCTTTACACGTATCTCTTTCTCAGCTTACTGTAAAATGAAATATGATCTTACTTGATCCAAATGCTGAGTAGTATGATGCTGTCTTCTCAGCGCTTCCTAAGTCATATACTACAGGGATAGCAGGTCCATTATGTGACAGACAACCTCCAGCATTGTACACCACAGGATATTTCTGAGGGAGAATCAACAATTGTGGGTTCATGAGGAACAAACACATTGTGGTATATACTCCATTAAGTCACTACAAACTGCTACTAGGACTTTGTACTGTTTATGTGGAAATAATCAAAATGTTATAGATAGCTTCAGTCAGATCTACCAGGGGTGATTCACAAAACCTTTACACTGCTACATACGCAGCTCTATCACAGCTGGTACCATGTGTGAAGTGAAGTGGGCGGTACAGCGGCATGATGACGTCATTTGCTGCAAGTTGCATTGTGACATCATCGCCTGCACTTACCCCTTGGATCTCCCCTCTGGGATCTGTTGCAGAATGTAGGCAAATGTGACATATTGTGGTATTCTTTAACAATTTTCAGTATTCACTTTTATCATATATACACATTAAGGAGTCCTAGAAGAAAGTTGTCCACTGAGACACCGACATTCAGCTAAGAATAGTTACTACTTTTAACAGGGCTGTGATATTATGTTCAGTCTTGTTATATCATGTATCATGCACTACACTGTGGTAACATATAGAAGTTGGACCAGAATACGTTTCAGATTTATAAGTTGGGCTAATATGTATCTAGTTTAACGTGGACAAACCCAGACATAACATACAGTCCTTAGAGCATTTACTTTGTACAACTGGAAGAGATTTCCACCCTCTTGAGAAAAGAAGCCATTGTCTGTGCGATATCTCAGCAGAGACGAATTCCTCCACCCAGACAAGGGTGTCTTGTTGGGAACATGCCATATGCCCAAATCTTTGGTAACGATATCATAGTAGCCCGGATTCTAGAATCAAATAGGAAATAACAGACCATTATATCTTTTATGAACTGCATTATTCAGAGATTTCAGGTTTTCATGTGTTTTGTAAGATATGTAAAAAAATAGAATAATTTTAAAATAGAAACTGAAAGCTTTGAAGTCTTAATGGGCCTGATTCATTAAGGAAAGTTAAGTAAAAAATTGAGTACGTAGTCTCCTGGACAAAACCATATTACACTGCAAGGGGTGCAAATTAGTTTTCTATTTTGCACATAAGTTAAATACTGACTGTTTTATTCAGATCTGGGTTTATCTGGGTTTCTTTATCATCATCAGTAACCGACTGTAACTGATCACTTCTACTGGTTTCAACTTTGCTACCAGACACCCACCGACTGCGACTGCCAACTGCGCAATAGTTGTAGGAGAATCTCAATGCCACCATTAGGCTCCTTTGTGGCACCTAGAACCACTTACTTCTGTGGTAGCTGGTATAGCTGCTACAGTGCCTCTTTGCTGTGGGTTGGCTGGTACCTCCTGACCGCTTACTATGGATCAGGACTGTTGGGTAGTGGGCAGAGACCCTGGGTTCAACACAGGACAGCCAGGGAATGGATAGAGTGTAAGCTCTTATCTTTTGGTCACAGGATACAGCAGGCAATAGGTGTTGGGCAGAATCTTCAAGCAGTGATATTTATTTGCTCATGGGGTCCATACAAGGACCATTACATACTAGTTGTAGGTCCTAGTGATCATCAAGTAGTACAGATGGTATAATACATTACATGGTCAAACAGAGCTCTTTATATATTGTTTCTGACTTGTTGGTAGGGTGTAAACCAGCCACCTTTCCTAGCTGGCACCACAAAGTCTGAGATATTACTTTCAATGATTAGCATCAGGATATAATATGTTCTCTAAACTTGGATTTAAATGCAATTTTAACAATATTTACATCAATTTGTTAATTCCTAAATTACTTGTTGTTAGGTTTATTATTTCTCTAAGACACAGGATGAAAGGACCCCCTCCTGTGCATTCAGGTTAAAAGAGGTCTTTGTCACTCACAAATGAAAGGCCTGATTAGTATTTCTTCCTTTCTTACAAAAACACATTTGCTCCAATATATGCCTACTGCATTAGAAATCAATACATTTCTAATAGAAACATCAGTACCTTTGCAATGATATACAATAGCGCACTGCGCCACTAATTGAAATAAATGTATACAATAAGTGATCCAGCCACACTGCGTTATAAAGTGTTATGTGTACCTTGTAATCATCACTGGTAGCTCCATCAGGCAGTCCAAATGTGGCATAGTTTGCCCAATTGCCATCTCCTTCTGGATTGTTAATATTGTCTCCCTGCTGGGATGACCAGCGATCACCCACTGTGCATTTCCCATTCATGTTGTTCTCATGGACACTGGCCACTAAAGTCCAACCTCCACCATTGGTTGTCATGTCACAATAGGTCTGATAGGAAACTCCATCGTCAGTGGTCAGCATGTATATTCCATCTAAACAGGAGTGCAAATCGGTCATATATTATTCATATGAAGTTGATAGCATACACTTTACCTCTACATAAAGATTAACGTAAATCTTTATTTTATTTATAATTTATGTAAAACTTTCATACTTGTCATTAGAGATTAGACAGATTTATCTTACCCGTTGCTTGCTTATCTGAACGCTTGATTTCCTTGCAGCTCCTGTACCCATAGTTCAGACCGCCAGCGGGGTTCCCAGAATTTGACGCATAGCTGTTTGCACTGTCCTCATCCCAGCAAGCCAGCAGATTCAGAATGTTTTGCTTCTTTTCAGAAATAGAAGCATACTCTAAGGGCCAAAATCTGTGTTACATAATGAACTCACCAAAGCTTTCTAATTTGTAAAATACTTATTACCTATATATTATAATAATAATAATAATATGAATTCTATTGTGTGCATATTTATCTTCCCTAAAATTAATTAACACACCCATTACTGTACAAGCACTGTAAGCCTTTTTGGGTCATGATAATTATTCTATACAAGTATTATATGATTTACCTTTTTCACTTTATGTCATTGTAGCTATTGAATGACTTATGTGACTTGTTTTATAGGACACAGAATAATGAAAAACCAATTTCAACATAAATTAATCAATCCAATAGCTGAGCCCCTGCTGGATCCTCTTCATTAACCTTTGGAAATATATTAAAGCTCTAAATGAAAACAGAATGATAGTTCTATATAGCGCAATACATGCCAAGGTGGCCAACTAGAACTAAAGTTTTACACTCAACAAAATATGAATGCAATCGGAATTTCAACTGGTGTGAGGATCAGTGCGTGCAGAGCAGAGGCAGGCTGGGCTGGAGGGGCGAGGGGGCATCTGACCCCTGGGCCAGTCCCATGGTGGGTTACTTTGGGCTGGGTCACTGGACCATCTGCATTTTTTTTTTCCTTTAAAATGTTCTTAATAGGCTGCTGAGTTGAGTCTTGCCCCACGGGCTAAAATTTGCCAGCCCTCCCCTGGTGCAGAGGATAAATTATTTTTTCGTAAGGTTTGGGTGCAATCTTATTGCTCCAGTATTAATGAATTGGTTGAGTGAGTAAATTGTATCCTTATTTTTGCTAAGTTCTTAACCACTCTTGTTACAGATACGTTACCCCTCCAGCTAGTCAGATGATCTGCTAGCTCAATAAATAAATGCTGCTTGGGGAGTAAATGACTTGAAAAGCATTGTGCAGGAAAAACTCAATCCATATTTAAAAATACATAATAATAATTGTGGTGAAATTCAGTTTAGATTCATGTTAAGTTGAGAATAGACTTTGGTGTTAGCTATTCAGCTTAACATGCATTTTTAATACAAAGTACATTTTAAACTAACTATATAGCATCACAAATGTCCTAATGTTCTTTAATATTTTTTCCAAAATTGAATACAGAGGGACAAAGTTTTGTTTGTAATATGAGGTCACACCCTTATTACACCCCAGTTTTAAATCAATTTTGTAGTGAGCACAATATATGCCTATCTCCGCTGGATGCACCAAAGACATAACTTGTTACAAATCATTACTTTAGTTAATTTATGGTTTTAGAAAGTGTCATCAGCTGCAGCAATCCAGATGGGATAGAAAGATTATTTTAATTATTTATTGAATGCCAAATTACTCACCACATTTATTAGAGTATACTCCAGCAAGTGCCAATGAAAGCACTAATAGACCGTGCACCAGCATTTCCACTAAACAGATAAGGGGAGACAACAATATAATAAATATTAACATTAATGTTGGCATATACTATATAGTAATATCATACCCTTTATTTTGTGATTTACCCTGATTTATAATGTAGTCTCATTACAGTATTATGTACGTCAAATATTATAGCATATACAAGTATACACTAACACACAATGGAACTCTCTAACCATGCACATGTCAAATGCAGAATTGACTGCAATTTACATTGAAAATGGAAATGAATATATAAAACTATAGAAAGCAGTAAATGACATTAACTTGGTGATGCACTTTGTAAAAGATGATGCCAGCAAGCTGAAAATGAATAGGCAACATTTTAAGGTTATATATTTTGAAACAGTAAAAAAGTTAATCATATCCTACAAAACATTACATTTTAGTCTTTCTGAAAATGTCTAACATAAGTAATATTAGTTTATTTTATTACCAGTATTATTATTATTTGTAAAATGTAATAAATATCAACATACTAATAACTAAAATACCTGGATATCCACATGTTAAATACTGAACAATATCTTAAACGATTCATTATGTACAGTATGTATCATTTGGACTTGAGTTCAGTTTAGATCTGCTGATTAGTGATATTTACTCCAGTCACCAATTTCTAACCCTAAATCCTAACAACTACCAATGTGGAGGTTCAGGTAGTAAGAGAGAACCAACTGAGAGATGCATCTTACCAGTTTAGACAATCTTGCAATACTGTAGAACTCTGGTCCCAATGGTAAGATGTCGCTTTTTATATAGTCTAGCTCTGGTCCATAAACCTGTTCAGTGACATTTTTGTGGAAACCACAAAATACGTGTGAATTGTTTTTTTTGATTACTGAATAAATAATTCAGTTTTTGTTTAAACAATCACTTTATCTTACAATTTATATTTTTGCTAATAATGTAACTAATGTATGAAATATAAGTATGGCTTACATTTTATATATTTTGCTTGATCATTAATGATGCTGCAAATTATATATAATTATGTAAAGACACAGAATGTCACTTAGTTTTTAGTGACACATTTCAAACTTGTATTTCAAGAACTGTACTTGCCAATAGGCAGTCATTTCTCTTATCTTGTTATTTTAAAAGGATCAAATGCCATGTGTGCTCTGCAAATTTTGCAAGGTCACACATTTTGTTGTAAGGTTTTATTGCTTTTTATCCTAAGGATAGTATTTTGTTGATGGGTGTGGCAGGATGGAGACAGGTGTTATAAGATGTGAGGAGTTACAACAACTGTTAAAAATAAGCATAAAAAAGAAAAAGCCATTTTTTTGGGGGGGGGGAGAGGTGGTGAGGGAGGTTTTTTTTTTATCTGTGGGGTCGGTCGCCATTTATGGGTACTATCAACTGAGAGAGTTACTAGGAGGAGTGGTTGCAATTTCATACATCAATCAACATTATTAACACTTAAGGCAGAGATAAAGAAGAAATACGTAACATAGTTCTTACCAACAAATTTATTTGACACACTTGAATCCAAGGATTATCTGCAGAAAACCATTGCTCTCTTAAAGTCAACTTCTAAAATAAATCAAGCATCAACAAACAATGTCCTAATAGCACAATCCACATGGAAAGCTTCAGGGCCCCTATAGAAACCCCATACATTATAAATATTGTCTCCAGCTTGATCCATGTAGAATGAACAGAATAAAACACTGAGCAGTATCATTATACTTGTATATTTTATTTTAATGGCCTGGTATGGTATACTTTGTTTTTGCTGGATAAACAAAAATGAATCAAGATAAAATATATTATTCTTGGCACTACTCCAAATAGAAGAAAAATCAGAACTGCGGGTCATTTTGTAAACACATTATATATCATACATGAGAAGCTTGAACATTTATATAAAGCTGTGATCATCAGATAACACTGTAATAATAAGATGGCTCTATATGAACACCTCATTCATGCTAGAAGATATGTATGGACATCTTTACAGCGCAGGGCCACCTTAACTACATTATGGGCCCCAGGGCAATGCAGTGCACCGGGGCCCCTTAATATATATATATATATATATATATATATATATATATATATATATATATATATATGTAACAAAAAGTGATTTAATATATATATATATATATATATAAAATCACTTGTTTTTACACACACATGCACACTATATATATATATATATATATATATATATATATATATATATATATAGGGGCCCCCTTAACTTACCTTAAGTCCGATCCCCTTCTCTTCTTTTTTCCGCGCTGTTCTACGCACCTGCCTATTGTGCCCAATAGAAGAGATGGCCCTGTTACAGCGCTGCTAACCATGTACTAAATGCAATTCTATTCTTGATATAAATGGCACTTCACAGTCCAACTTAACCTCAGTTTATGGCTACTCCCTTCAGAAATGTTATCTTTTACCTTTATATCCAAAAATATTGGGTATCATTTATCATAATAGTAAAGACACATTTTTACATGTGTCACATTTGTGTGTTTAAATGCTTTTCCTACATTGGTATTTGTGTTTATAAAACATGTTTCTCTGTATCAAATGCACCCACTGAAAGTAAATGATAGTTCCTGATTACAGCAATGGAGTATCAACCATGGTTGTGCAATGCACATGGGTCCATGAGTCAGGATTGGCACACACCAGCCCTATGACTTGTAGGCCCACCTTGCAAGATGTCAGCGGTTGCGGAGAGGTTTACACACGCTGAGGAAGGGGATGGGTGGAGGGGAAGCACTTATTGTGAAATACGGACTTGGCACACCATTGTGCATCCTTTGGCAGAGTTGTGCAAACACAAGACTTTCCATTTCAGAGTGAGTTTATTGAGACAAGATAAAGCAGAAGATAGGGTACATTTTCAAGGGCATTATTTGCTGAAGGACTTTGTACTGTAATAAAAAGGAAAGATGTCACATAATAAAAACTGTCCCAATGTCCTCTCACTATTATTATTGATTTAAGCTAAAATTGAGGCTAACCCAAGCAATATTTAAGGATAGAAAATAAAAATTTAACTTTTTAAGGGGCGACACTAAAGTGGTATATGGTTGGACGCACAATTTGTGTCTTTAGATTTCTCTCACTGTGATAACACCAAGGCTTTTATGTTGTGCATTCAGTGCACTTGTAAATAAGGTCTACAGTGTTGTAGACTATGTTCAGTGCAAGAAAAAAGTATATTTGGATGTCTTTTTAAACAATTCAACAGGTGAATATCATTATTTAAAAGTATAGTGATGGTGATACAGTCATAGATGTATTGTCACACATACTGTAGTGAATAAATGAATTTCAAAATTGAGTTGAACGTGCTACCTGCTCACAGCACCACATTACTAGGCACACAATTCGGAGCCATGTCTGCTGACATCTGTAGGAACCGCGTTTAAAAAGGTAGCTCTTTGCACATTCCTGGGCATGACCATTCCTGTCTGCTTATGACAATGCCAGTGGCTTAGATATTGACTCTGAATCTGTGTTGACGGTCATTACAACTGACATATTGTCACGACTGAGTATAGCGTACCTGCTATCGTTGGCACTACTCGGAGGAAGGTGCGGATTCTAACGTGCCCCTGGTGTTCACCAGGGACCCTCGCAAGGAGGTATGGACTCAGCTGCAGGGAACACGCAGGTCGCGGTCCTTCCACGAGTCAGATAGCAAAGCACGAGAGAAATGTCAGACAGGCCAGTTCGGCAATGGTGCGGGCAATGCAGGTACACAAGGAGAATCCAAAGGGGTGATGAGTCAAGCCGGGTCGGTAACGTTCTGACAGCGAGGTACAAAAGGGAGATCCAAAAGAGTAGTCAAGGTAACCCGGGTCACAAGGGTCACAGGTAAACAGCAATAATCAGGAGGCAGGAAAAGGTCAGGAGATGGGCAATCACAGGAATACACTAGAAACGTTGGAGCATAGGAGGACCTGAAACTCTGGCACATGAGGTGGGATCCAAAGAGGCTTAAATAGTGCTGCTAGCCAATAGCCTCAGCACCTGTAGTGCTGTCATAGTCCCAGCGCCGTAGCGCTTGTCATACTTTAGCGCCGTAGCGCTACCTTCATGCAGCGTCCTGGCAACGGGAACGCTTCCAGATCTGTGGCCGGGCGGCCAAGCGTAAGTGGAAATGACGCGTCTGGTTGCTGTGCGGAAGGAATCTCTTGAGTTACTCATGTTACTCACGTTACAGAGGAGCATGAAGGTCCGATTTATCCACCCAAGAGCTTTCTTCAGGACCAAATCCCTTCCAGTGCACAAGGAACTGTTGTCGCCCGTAGCGAATGCGGACATCCAGAATCCGGCTGATCTCAAACTCTGTTCCTGAGGAGGTTTGGACTGGGGGAGGACGAGATGGAGGTATGAAGAATTTGTTAAGCACCAATGGTCGAAGTAAGGACACATGAAAGGAATTATGACATCGTAATGAGGCAGGTAACTTTAACTTGACACACACAGGATTGATGACATGCGAGATGACGTAGGGACCAATGAAACGTGGAGCCATTTTCATAGATGGTACCTTAGTGGAAAGCCATACTTGATCCCCTATCTTCAATAAAGGAGTAGCCCTTCGGTGGCGATCTGCAAAGGTCTTGTGGTGCTGTGCTGCCTTTTGCAGAGCTGCTCTAGCTTTGACCCAAATGAGGGAGAATTTTCGATAGAGTGAGTCCACCGCTGGAACTGAGAAGGACGAATTAGGAAATGGGTCTGGGATAATAGGATGCATCCCGTTCACAATAAAGAATGGAGAAAACCCGGTGGATTCATGGACGTGGTGATTGTGCGAGAACTCCGCCCAGGGGAAAAATTGTGACCATCTGCTTTGATTGTCGGCAGTAAAGCAACGAAGAAAAGTCTCCAAATCCTGGTTGATCTGCTCGGTCTGACCATTGGTCTGGGGGTGATATCCCGACGAGAATTTTAACTCCGTACCCAGCTTTTTACAAAAAGGCCCTCCAGAACCGGGAGATGAATTGAACTCCTCTGTCAGAGATGCTTTCTCTTGGGCAACCATGGAGTCTGAAGATCTCTTTGATAAACGTGTCGGCATAGCGACTGGCCAAAGGTAGAGCTGAAAGAGGAATGAAGTGCACCATTTTAGAAAATCGATCAATGACGACCCAGATGGTATTGAATCCTGAACTGCAGGGAAGGTCAGTAATAAAATCCATGGCTATACTCTCCCAAGGAGCATTAGGCGTAGGCAGGGGACGAAGCAATCCAGCAGGAACCTTCCTGGAAGTTTTGTGTTGGGCACAAATGGTACAGGCTGCAATAAAGTCCCGTATATCAGCACGTATAGTGGGCCACCAGAAACGACGACAGAGAAGGAATGTGGTCTTTTTTATACCAGCGTGACCCGCGATACAGGAAGAATGGGCCCATCGCAATACATTGAGTCGTAACTGTGGTTCCACAAATGATCGTTCTGTGGGAGGAGCATCCTTAACAGTATTGGTAATTGCAACGATGTTAGAAGGGTCGATAATGCATTGAGGAATCGATGGATTCAGGCGATCTGTATCATCAAAAGAACGGGATAGAGCGTCTGCCCGCCCATTTTTAGCACCTGGACAGAAGGTAAGAGTCATATTGAAGCGAGCAAAAAATTATGCCCAGCGGGCCTGCCGAGGATTCAAACAGCGAGCTTCACGAATGAATGTCAAATTTCGGTGATCTGTGAATATGGTAACAGGAAATAAAGCGCCCTCTAGTAAGTGTCGCCATTCCTCAAAAGCTGCTTTGATAGCGAGAAGCTCTTTGTCTCCGATTCCTTAATTAATCTCGTTAGGAAGGAATCGTCTGGAGAAGAACCCGCATTGAGAATGGGTACCTGAAAGTGTTTTTTGGAATAACACAGCTCCAATGCCTATTGAAGAGGTGTCTACTTCCACAAAGAAAGGTCGCTGTTGGTCCGGCTGGGAGAGAACAGAGGCCGAGGAAAAGGCTTTCTTAAGAGTAGTAAAGGCAGAAACAGCTTCTGGAGACTATATCTTCGGATTGGCAGATCTCCTAGTTAACGCTGTGATTGGAGCGATAATGGAAGAAAAATCTTGGATGAACTGCCGATAATAATTGGCGAACCCGATGAACCTTTGAATACTTTTAAGGCCCTGCGGTTGAGGCCAGTTCAAGATGGACGACACCTTGGTGGGATCCATCTGTAACCCAGAGCCGGACATGATAAACCCAAGGAAGGACACTTGGAGAACTTCAAGGACACATTTTTCCAATTTGCAATAGAGATGGTATTTGCACAGTCTTCGTAAGACCTCCCTCACTTGTTCTTGATGAGAACTCAGGTCTTTAGAAAACACTAGAATGTCATCTAGATAAACAACTACGGAGGTGTACAATAGATCTTGAAAGATGTCATTAACGAAAGTCTGAAAGATGGCAGGAGCATTGCAAAGACCGAAGGGCATTACCAGGTATTCTAAATGACCATTCCTAGTATTGAAGGCGGTCTTCCACTCGTCACCCTTCTTTATACGGATGAGGTTGTATGTCCCTCATAGGTCTAGTTTAGTAAATACTTGAGCCCCGCTGATCCTGTCAAATAGATCGGAGATAAGAGGTAACGGGTACCGATTTTTGATAGTAATCCGATTCAGAGGTCTATAGTCAATGCACGGGCGAAGGGACCCATCTTTTTTCTTGACAAAGAAGAATCCAGCCCCAGCAGGAGAGGTAGACTTGCGAATAAACCCACGTTTCAGATTCCCCGTGATATATTGAGACATTGCCAAGGTCTCTGGGTGAGAAAGAGGATAGGTTTGCCCCTTGGGTATAGGTTGATTGGGAAGCAAAGTAATGGAGCAGTCCCAGGGCTGATGGGGAGGTAACGACTCGGCCTCGGTCTTACTAAATACATCTTGAAACTCGGCGTATGCTGCTGGAAGAACTGATTCCGTAACAGTGGACTGAGCAATAACTTGAGAACCGGGAGGCAGAACACTAGATAGACATCTATGATGGCATCCTGTACCCCAACGGGTAACCTGAGCACGATCCCAATCCATCTGCGGAGAATGTATTCATAGCCAAGGTAGCCCCAAGATAAGGGGATTAATGGATTTTGGAAACACCAACAACTGAATCATCTCGCTATGGAGGGCTCCTACCATTAACCGAATGGGAGAGGTGATGGAGGAGATGGAGCCACTGCTGACAAGGTTCCCATCCACTGCCGTTAACGATAATGGTTGAGGCAAGGTGAGTGTTGGAATGTGAAGCCCAGCAACGAGAGTGGCAGAAATGAAGTTCCCGGAGGAGCCGGAATTCACAAAGGCCGTGGTGAAGAAGGGACCTCTAGAGGTGCTCAGGGTGACTGCCATAAGAAGCTCAGGGGTGTGTTTAGAGTAGGGAGCAATTGTGGATACTCCTATACCGGCCTCCCTGCTACCATTTAGGAGGACGGGTTTCCCGGTCTCTAAGGACAGACCTTGAGAAGATGTCCGGAATCGCCACAGTAAAGGCAGACTCTCTTTCTCCTGGGGATAGGCGAGAACGTCCTACTTGCATGGGTTCGTCCATAGGCAAAACCGGGTTTTGAAATTGTGGAGCCAGACGAGGAACAACCCGCTTAGAGTCAGGACGTTCTTGGGTGCGTTCTTGATAACGTAGGTCTACTTTGATACATAGAGCAATCAGGGTATCAAGGTCAGAGGGAAGATCCCGAGAAACTAGTTCATCTTTAATACAGTCGATTAGACCTTGCCAGAAAGTTGCGACCAGCACCTCGTTGTTCCACTTCAGCTCTGACGCTAAGGTCCGGAACTGGATGGCATATTGCCCGACAGATAAGTTGCCTTGACGCAGACTCAGCAAACTGGTTGCAGCAGAGGCTACTCTCCCAGGGTCATTGAAGACTCTCCTGAAGGCTTCAATAAAGGAGGCGGTGTTATTAAGAAGAGGGTCTCCATTCTCCCACAAAGGCGAAGCCCAGGCTAGTGCTTGACTGCTCAGGAGGGAGATCATGAATGCCACCTTCGTACGTTCTGAAGGAAATGCTCCTGCATTACACTCAAACTGAATGAAGCACTGGTTCAAGAAACCCCTGAATTTTTTGGTATCTCCGTCGTATTTCTCAGGCGCGGGGATACGCATGCCTGAGGTTGCTGTTGATACGGTCACCACACTAGAGGACGCCACTGAGGAGAAGGTAATGGCTGGAGTGACAGGCAGAGAGCCCTGTAAAGCATCGAAGCGTGTAGCGATACCTTGAACACATTGTAGGAGATGTGCTTGGGCTGTTTCTTGCTGTTCTACATGCTGAGCCAAATGAATGAGAAGGTCCCGGGCTGAGGGTTCACCAGTTCCTTCGGTAGACATCGCCAGAGTTTACTGTCACGACTGAGTATAGCGTACCTGCTATCGTTGGCACTACTCGGACCAGGGACCCCCGCAAGGAGGTATGGACTCAGCTGCAGGGAACACGCAGGTCGCGGTACTTCCACGAGTCAGATAGCGAAGCACGAGAGAAATGTCAGACAGGCCAGTTCGGCAATGGTGCGGGCAATGCAGGTGCATAAGGAGAATCCGAAAGGGTGGCGAGTCAAGCCAGGTCGGTAACATTCTGACAGCGAGGTACAAAAGGGAGATCCAAAAGAGTAGTCAAGGCAATCTGGGTCACAAGGGTCACAGGTAAACAGCAATAATCAGGAGGCAGGAAAAGGTCAGGAGATGGACAATCACAGGAATACACTAGAAACGCTGGAGCACAGGAGGACCTGAAACTCTGGCACAGGAGGTGGGATCCAAAGAGGCTTAAATATTGCTGCTAGCCAATAGCCTCAGCACCTGTAGTGCCGTCATAGTCCCAGCGCCGTAGCGCTTGTCATACTTTAGCGCCGTAGCGCTACCTTAATGCAGCGTCCCGTTGCCTGGCAACGGAAACGCTTCCAGATCTGTAGCCGGGCAGCCGAGCGGAAGCAACCAGACGCGCTATGCGGAAGGGCAGGCGGCCGCCGAGCAGTGCCTGACACATATTACATATGTGGTCAGCTGCTGCCTAAGGGGACAAGTCTAGCCAATGTGACCTTTGCACATCCTGCAGTAAAGTCTATCACTTATTTGGTGAAGAATGGACACTCATTAGACTCTGCACCCTTAGATGAGGCAATTCCTCCTGCTAGCAGCAAAGTGGATCCACTTTTGTCATTTTGCTTCCCAATTTGCCAAGTCCTTGAAAGCAGTGTGGTTTCATCGTCTACTTTGGTTTCAACTAGAGATGATCAAAGTTATGGTGGAAAGTTATGTAAATTGAATTTCGTGCAGGAAAAGGTCATTTTGCAAAGGTCCAAAATTTCAGAGAAATAGTCTTTGAACCCGCTTTTGTTTTTGCCATTCCACACTCTATTTGTAAATTCTGTTTTCTGATGAATTTAAAGTCTTTACATAGAGCTAGGATGACAATATCCATTCATTCCGCTCTCTGGTGTGGTTACGGTAAAATAAAGGATAATCAAACAAGCATTATATTAAAAATAAAGTTCATGTGGAACAAAAGTGATAGTGGAATTCTGGGAGAAACTAAATAGATAAGCACATTACTTAAATGCCAACTACTACCTCAGTAACATGATAAATTCTGCACTGGAATGAGATGAAGACTCCACTGAACAGTTTTAAAAATGTTCACTCCTCTCTAGACTGAATAATGGAGAAACACTTATATTATCAATGATAAAGTGATATTAAAACCACATAATTTACTTTCTGCAATGATTACTCACATGGACTTGCATTAGGTGGTTGCTGCTATCGGCATCACAGTTGTTTATTCTGTCCCTGCACTTGTTGTGTCTGCATCTCTAGAGCCAGTTACTATCCTACACGAGTACTTGCAATTTCCTTAACCCATGCACTTTTTCAAAGGTCAGATGTTGGCAATCACATTGTACTCAGTTCTATTGATGTCATAGATATATAATATAGATGGCTCCTGTGCCTAAGCAAAAGGTGTTTAAAGCTACTTTTATGCTACTTGGTGCCCCTAGTGCTGAAACTGGCAGCTAGAAAGATGATGCTTCCAACTCCTGCTGCAGGAGCCTTGTCTGAAGAGAGATCAATGCCATGTGATGTGTGGACCTAAGTAACGTGCACCTGGCACTGCATAGTCAGAAGCAGTTGATATGGTCTACTCCCCCTTTGCTCTAGGGAAGATTTCCTGTGATGCACTATGATGTAGATCCAGCCTCCATGTGCTATAGAGTGACACAGCTGATCAGATTTATTTCATTAAGCCTCACAGACCTGCAAGTGGGAAGACTTATCACATTTAAATACTGTCCTACGATAGTCCAAAACAAATTCAACTGTCAGCTGCAGATCAAGAGCAGACCAAGTTACTAGCAGAGATGATGGTAATTGCATACGTCTCTCTATCAATATTCCATGAGGGTTTAGTCCTATCTTTGTTAGTAGTGGATCTCTAGTAGTGGATTTTTGTTAAAACAACATGCTGTCTTCCTACTTTTTTTTCTCAAAGCTTATGTATAATGTGAACCGTGCTATTTCTGTTTGATTCCTAGAGCTTTAAATATGTAAAATGTAACCTATCCTGTGCAATGTGCTATGCAAATTTACTGGTATCTCAAACCTAAATATAAACTATTAAACTATATAAATGATTAAAAATATGTTGCTGACTGTGGTAATGACTGCTTTACAAAAAGGCAATTAAGTAATTGGTCGGGTGGTAATAATAACATTCACAAAAGCTGTAATTATAACTTGAGAGACCTGAGTCAATTTAACTAATATAACTAATAAACTGGGTAGGATTTAAATTAAAACTGCTCACGTGGGAGCGGGGATAAAAAAAAAAATCTTACTCAGAGTTCTGGTTCAACTTGCCCTATATTTTTCATCTGAATGCATCAAACATCTGGGTTAGAATAAACTATTCTTGTTCATACTTATAATCCAAGCCCATACTCCTAGTACAAGATACCATAATATTAACAATGTTGTTTGCTGTTACCAGACCAATATTGCATGCAGAGATGCAGAGGAACTGATATAGCCTGCAGGTCAGGGTTAGTTCTATATCTTTTGTCATTACGAAATGTTGCCTCACAGCTTAATCTAAGCCTCAATGGCAGAACCGATCAATAATGTACTGTATCTAGAGCAAACACAGATAATTTCTGAATGCAATAATAAATTACTCTAAACTGACTGGAATAGATAAGAGGATTTGTCTAAAATGAAATTAGAGGCGTCCCTTAAAGGCTTAAGGCTATAACAAGGATGTTGGATTTTTATAATTACCCCCAGGAAACAGTGATAAATTGTGTAGGGTACTATTTGGCCAGTACTTGTCAACATTTGAATGTACTTTTCAGGGACAAGTTTCTGTTGGACATGGGAATCTAAGTACTCTGGGCCTGATTCATAAAGGCACGCATTCTGAGCATGCCTTTCTTCTGTATTTAGGCTTTGGGCTTGCCCGAATACATCAAGGCATGGATCTCTAGATACATGCCCTGTTGAAATCGCGTGCAGGGCTGCTCTGTTCAGCCCTACTACACAGAACGCTGCAGGTACATATTTATCTGTCAGCTCCTACAAAGCTACTGGACCTGCAGGCTCTATACTGTTAAAATAAAGAAGTCCCCCCCCTCCTAACGATATTAACCCCTTTTCTGGCAGCCTAGTACTGGTAGTCGCAATATCCCCATTAGTTTAATTTTAAAAATAAATAAATTAAAATGTAAATAATTCACAATCCTCATTTAAACCATATCATTTTATTAAAAATAATAAAACCACAAATATACTTACCATCTGTTGTTTTCATCTATAATGGATCCATTCTTGTAAGCTTTTTATCCTTAAGGCTTGAGTCCATAATAAAAACCATAACATTCCAAGGTCCTACAGGTAACCAAAAAAAATCCAAGGTCCTGTAGTTGTCCATTTAAAAAAAAAACAAAAAAAAAACAAAACAAATTCCACTGCTAGTTGAAAAAAAAAATCTTCTTTTTTCTTTCTTGTGGAAACCAAATAATCCTCAGGATACGGCTTGGCAAAATAATAAACCCACAAACAGAGTGACGCAAAGTTTATTCCTCTATGGAGGAACAACCGCTGCAAAATGAAATATTGAAATATTCTAGGTCTATTTATAAGCTAAGGAGTTTCCCATGACAGTGCAGGAAACCCCCTAGCTTATAAATAGACCTTGAGTCTTTCAATATTTCATTCTGAGGTGGCAAATATATATATAGTACTAGCAAATTCTTAAGCGCTTTACAATTAAAAGTAAATGAAAACTTGGTAATACAGACAGGTAAGAAGGCCCTGCTTGCAAGCTTACAATCTATGGGTCAATGGGTGTTTGATACATGAGACTAAGTGCTACCAATAGCATATTGATCCAGCCAGAATGCAAAAGTACAACGTGCTAAGTGGGCTGTATGATCCAGTCACAAAGCAATGTTGGTCAGGGGTTGGAGGATTGTTGTCTTGTGTCAACTGTGTAAAGGGTGGTAATAGGGTAACCTACTGAGGTTAAGAGGATAGCTGAGGAATATAATAAGCTTGTCTGAAGAGGTGGGTTTTCAGAGAACACTTGAAGGTTTAAGGACCAAAGTAAAGTCTTATTGTGTGAGTGAGGGAATTCAACAAAGTAGGTGCAGCCGGAAAAAATGTCCTGTAACTGGGCATGGGAACAAGTAATAAGAGTGGATGAGAGAGGCAGATCTTGTGCAGAACAGAGATTTTGAGTTGAGAGATATTTTGAGAAATGTGAGGAGATATAGGTTGGTGCAGTTTTACGGATGGCCTTGTATTTTAGTAGAGGTATTTTATTATGGATTTGGTAAAAAAAACAGACAACCAATGTAGAGACTGACAAAATAGCGTAGAAGAAGAACAATTTGCAAGGAAAATCAATCTAGCCGTTGCATGCAAAATAGATTGTAGGGTTGAGAGTCTGATTTAGGGAAGACCAGTAAGGAGGGAATTGCAATAGTCAATGCGAGAGATATTGAGTGCGTCAATTAAAGTTTTTGCAGTGTCTTGTGTGAGATATGTGCGCATTCTGCCCCTTGCAGTTTGGGCATGTATAAAGCATTACTTGCCAACTCTCCCGGACTCTCCAGGAGATTCCCGAATTCCGGGTAGGTCTCTCTGCATTAGGACACCCTTGCACCGATTGGTGTGAAACCAATGCGAGGTGGCCTAGTTGGATTCTGGGCAGGTTTTAGGGGGGTTATGGTTCTGGATGGACCTCCCTTTGGTGTACGCTGGGCAGAGCTATGATCCAGAAGGCCTGTTCTGAGTCTGCATTCGGACACCCTTGCACCAATTTGAATGAAATCAAAGCGAGGTGGTCCATTTGGATTCTGGACAGGTTTTAGGGGGGTTATGGTCCTGGATGGAGCTCCAATTGGTGTACGCTGGGCAGAAGTTTGACCCGGGGAGCCTGTTCTGAGACTTTCACTGGATGGACTTGGATGAAAACTTCACAGACTGGTAACATTGGATCCCATAAGACATGCTAGAGGTTTGAGGTCCCAGTCGGACCCCCCATTAATATACGCTGGGCAGAAGTTTGACCTGGGGAGCCTGTTCTGGGCCTTCCACTGGATGGATTTGGTTGACATTTAATATAAAAAACAAAAATGACACTGGGCAGCCACCACATGGGTTTGTTGGAAGAGCTGCTAAGCTGCTAAATATTTTTAAGAGGTTGACACTTACATCCAACTCAGTGATAACTTAATAACTTGAAAATTTAAACTAGGGCAACAATGGGTACTTCAACTAGCAATAAATAAAATACGGTGTAAAATTCCTCCTAACCATCATTTCCGTCCAATGAACCATTTGGGTTTAACCAGCTAAACCAACTACCATCTAGGTCGTTTTCAGGTTCATTAAATTTCGCTTTAAATTCTTCTTTTAATTGTTTAACTTTGAGTACTTGTCCTACAATTAAATCAGTAAAATGATCAGGGACATAGCTACAGCAAGCAGGGCCCACTCTTTGACTCAAACTCCCTTGTGCTGCTGTCCAGTAGTTCAATGCCAAATTCTGCTGGTTTATCACTTTAGCCTGAAATCGCAGAGTCACTTAAAACCTGTGTGTTGTCTCATAAGTAACATTATCAAATAATTTAGCAAAAGCTTATAAATTATGCATGTTTTTCACAGAACCCCCAATAATTGACAAAGAGAATCCCAACTTGCTATACCAAGGCTCATAACTTAAAACATGATGTGTTGTCTGTTAATTGCTCTTTATTGCATTATATGACGTGGCACAGCTCTTATTTCAATGGAGTCTTGTATACAGGGAGCCGTAGACAATCACGCTATTGTACAAGTACCTACACCTCCTGCTGCCAGTATGATTGTGTGGTATTATATATTAAATTCCACATTAAATCATTACTCTTACGCTGATATAAAGTACAGTTAACAGATTCCCATATAATACCCAAATGCCTGTCAATAGCAATCGCTCGTATCCACTTTGTGGCTGAAGATGCTGTACTGCATATCTGTACCGGATAGTCAGCCATTACTACCCTGTTTGCTTTCCACCACTGAGGAGCTGTCCAACCAACTACATATAAAGACACTTTGGTATTGTTAAAACGAGTTGATATCAAGTTCGTTGCAAATGTCCAATCCTCAAGATCAGGTAATGACAATTCATTCCAGCTTACTGGTATAACTATGTAAGGTAAAGTTCCTGCAGATATTGTTGAATGTGTGCAGATCCAGCAATTGGTTAGTTTGGTGTCTTAAATCAGCCGATGATGCATATGGATAAATAGATTCTCCCACTATCCAACTCATTTAGTTCTCTTGTTCCTCTTATCAATGTATCATTCTTGGGATAATTCATGGAAGTATCTGAAGTCAGTTCAACAATTAAAAATATTAAAGCAATTAGAACAGGTAATCATAGCAGAGCCAATAGCTTCTTGTCAGGCTTGGGTCCGAACAAGGCAATGTAAAGATTCATCTTCTGTGTTCGATCATTCTTTGGGATACAACCTAAAAGCAGAAAGATAAACAGGGCTAGTTTCATATGAAATATATACAAAATATATAGGAACGGCGCTCAAAAACTATAAGACTAACATATACATGTACAGAGATATAATGAATGCAATAAAAAACTGGAGGTCATTGAGAGGTCATACACTTTCTCCCAATCCCTCCTTTGTAATTGCAACACAAAAGAAGAGTCTGCTATTATAAATAAATTATTTATCTACTGTCTCTTCTCCAATGATTTTCCTTAAAACCGACCAAAAGTCCAAAATGTCACTTCCCAATAATTTCTTCTTCCCTCGTGAGAATACTCGGAATGGAAGACCAGAGATTCTTAGGGAAAAACCAACAGTCAAAATCATAGTGCAGATTGATAGACCATAGTGGTTTCAAAGAAAACTGTGTTTTTTTTTAGCATGCAGCACCGAATTCTCCCAGTGTGATATTGAAAACTAAAAACCCCCTAAGGGTATGCATTTACGAGAAGGGGATAAATATAACACTTGTAATGAATTTCTGTGCTGTTCGCTCCTTCTGCCGACACAGCTTTCCTCCTTCACTTAGTTAATTAAACAATTTCCAGAGAGGGGGAATGAATACAGGCATATAGTAAGATTCTTTGATAGCCACTCCTTCTGCCGACACAGCTTCACCTCCTTCACTTAATGAGTTAAGCAATCTCCATTTGAACATGTATAAATAGAAAGCTCTCATAGTATGTCATCTTTTATAACAATTTTATTAACACACTAATAAGTCACAGCGTTAAAAAACAAGAATAAAAAATAAAAAATAAATAAAACTTCATCTGCAGATCCTATGTTTGGGATTTCCCCTTACCCCGAAAAACAGCGTGTAAAATATATCATTGGAGAGTCGGCTTTCTCCACAAACACAGCCCTCGGGGAATGGAGTATTCTCACAACATCAGGTATGTGCTCCCGGTTGAACCCATCAATCAACATATAATTTAAATCCCCACGCAAATTATCTCTGCATACTTCTGTAGTCAACAAGGAACAGATCTCAAGATACATTCCTTGTAAGCTTTAAAAATTCAAATCTTGTAAGCTTATAAAAACCGAAATAATCCTCTGGAACATACTTAGCAAAACAAAAAAAACCCTGTAAGACGACGCATACTATCCTCTGTTTTAAGAAGTTGGCACCGTATAATGAAAATAAAACAGCCGTTAGGTTCATTGATGACCTGGGGCATTCTCACTGACAGTGTGGGTAACACTAGTTGCACTCTGGAGTAGGTATCTACTGCTGTACAATATTGTACTTTGCATTTTCCTGTAGGAAAAGGTCCTATGAAGTTCATCAGCCATGCTTGTTCAGCTTGTTTTCCTCTGGCAATAGACCCTAAATCTTCAGTGAAATCTTTTCTCTGATTTGGCTATCGACAGGTTTCACACTTTTGGACAATGTATCTAACCATGATTTGTGTGAGAGGAATTCCTTTTGCTTTAGCCCAGTCATATGTTCCTTCAGCTCTTCTGTGCCCTGATTGGACATGAGCCCTCTCTCCAAGATTGTATAACTCAGTCTCAACCGTTGGAGATAGTTCTATAGCTTTCACTTGCACCAGGGCGTCTGCGACATCATTGTGCTCAATGCTTGTATGAGCATTTACATGGCCTATGCTCACTGATCGTTTGTCACACTGATTCCATATATTAGTCCATAAATTAGGGCCTTCTCCAGATTGGCTTACCGTTGACTCTTCGGGCATCCAGATAGTTAAATCCTTAATACTGCCAAAATGTCTGTATAGATGACAATATGACTGTCTGTTTCTTCAAGACACATGTTAAATGCTTTCAGTTCTGCATACTGACTGGATTCACCCTCTCCACTCTCCACTCTCATGTAGTGTAATTTGTTGTATAGGTTGCTATGCTGCCGCTGTCCAGCTTTGACCATTTTGTGTTAAAGTCGCTGACCCATCAGTAAACCATACTAAATGCCTCTGTTCTTCAATCAAAGAAGGGTAGAGCTCGGCTACTGTTACAGGGCCACTTTCTATCTATAAAAGGGGTAACTCCTGCTCTGCAGCATCAAATGTAATCATGCCAGCCAGCTGTCTGCTAACGAGAAAGGGTTCTTGTGAAGATACTCCACCTCTTTCTCACAGATACCAAATCCATTTCTGTAAGGTGGGTTTCTGTGCAACTGCTGTCCTTCTTGTCTGACCCATCCAGCAATTGGTAAATCAGTTCTTATGGTCACTGGCTGCTGTTTTGTGGTCGAGTCCACATGCTGTAAGGCTGTGTATGCAGCCAGTAGTTGCTTCTCTAGAGGTGATTATCTTCATTGGGCTGGATAAAATTATTTAGCCGAAATTCCAATAGGAGTATTTCTATCTCCTGGAGCTGGAGACTTCTGTCAGGTAGCCCATGACATTCCATGTTCTGTCACTGTAACATCTAGAAAAAAAAAGGCTGATTTGAGTGTAGTGAACCTAGAGCATTATGGGTCTGTATGGCTTGCTTTGCAGTTTGAAAGGCATCCAAATTCAGTATTTTTTTGAGTCACAGTGTACATGGGTCTTAATTAAGTCCAAGATGAGGGACAAATGCTCTCAGTAGCCCATTGTTCCAATAATCTGTTGTGCTTCTTTCAAAGTAGTTGGAGACTTCACCTGCTGAATAGTTTTCAACACTGGTTGAGGTATAGTACACTGTGGTACTGACTATATCATGCCCAGAAACTTAACAGTCTGTATTGGACCTTTTACTTACCCAAAGATTAATCATCCAGCCATAACTCAACATAAAATCATTAACAGTCTTTAAATCCTGTGTCACCTGCTCCTTCGATTCACCAGACAACATGATGTCATCGATGTAATGATACACTTGGTAAATAACTTGTGGTATAACAGTGGCAAGGTCATATGCAACCAGTCCATGGCAAATGGTAGGGCTATGAAGGTAGCCCTGCGGAAAACAGTGGGAGTGTATCATCTTCTATCACAAGTAAAAGAAAATTGGTCCTGGGACTCATCATCAATAGGAATTGAAAAGAAAGTGTTTGCCAGATCCAATACTGCATGTCATTCTCCTGCTGTTTCAGTTATTTTGTCCACTATGGTGATCATATCAGGTACTGCAGTCGCAAAAGGAGGAGCTACCTTGCTGACACCCCTGTAATCAATTGTGAGTCTATATGAACTATCTGGTTTCTTCATGTGGTACAATGGAGGATTAAATGGGCTGACCGCTTCACACACCTGCTTGCAGCAATGCTTCACAGTGTCTCCAAATTCTTTTAAACCTCCATGTATGCGGCACTCTTTGAGATTTAGAGGTTGTGCCAGAGGAGGAATATACACTGGGCACAGCCAAAAACATAAGTGCTGAGGGTATGCCTATGGACTGCCCTCTCAAAGTATCCATTTCAATTATGTTTTCTGGTAGTTCAGATACCAAAACTTCAGTTGGGAAAACTGGTCCTTTCCCTCTTTGGAGTCTGCACTGAACACAGGCCGCTCACGTCTGCATACCTCTTAAGCCTTCTATAGCTACCCATGTGTGCTGTGAAGTGGGGAGGTGTGAAACATAAAATAGTGAGATCTCTGCTCCTGTGTCCAGCAAAGCTGTACATCTTAAAGGGCTCACATTTGATTGCCAATATATTGGCATTGTTACATAGAGGTGTTGGTCCCTAGGTTTCACAACATATATGTTAAAATACGTATACTTGTGGCTCTTGGGACCCGATTTCCTTTAATAAAGGGTGTGGTACCCTCCACCCACACCTCTGTACCTTGTACTGCTCAAGTGTTTTTTGTACTTCTGCATATAAAAAAGGGTGGTGCTATGGGTGTCACTGGGGGAAGAGGATGTGCTTCCATTTCCACATCACTCTTTGAAATGTGCTTAGAGACAGTACCCTTGTGTTTCTCTTGAAATGCTTTACACTGTTTAAACAAATCTGCAGTGGGTATATCATATATTTTATCTTTAGGTACTTAACAAATTTAACTTTAACAAATCAAAAAAACATTTGTTTTCTAGTCACTTTCTATCGAGTACCTGTGGTGGGAATTTATACTTTTCCCGTTGTTCCCCATCCCTCCTGCAACAGGGCGTTGTCTGTGCTTGCTAACAGTGTTTAATTCTATCAACTGACTCAACATGATACATACATCAAATATAGTTGTTTCAACAGTTTGGATAACAGACAACAATGCAAATAAAGTAGATTTCAAATGAACAGGTACTGTTTACAACAATTGTGTAATCATATGAGGGATTGTTTGCCATATCAGTTTCTGGCCACACCACATTTACAAAGAAACCAGTACCAACAGCATCCTGCTTGGCACTTGTTGACCCATGTCTCTTTATTCCAGTCAAACATGCAAATTCATGAACCTCTGAATCCCTGCTCCTATGTCAGACCAAGGTGTTTTAAGTATCAAGTCAAACTGGTGATCATACCCTTGTGCAATTGAATTTCTCACTAAATGTAACTGTCAAAATGCATTATCAGTCTCTCTTGCACTCTGCATGTATAATGTGATACGGGGATCCATGCTTAATTATCCAACACTTTGCTATCATCTCTCCCAATCTTAACAACCAGCTGAACAATCCCTTATAATATTTTTGACTGTGTTTATTCCACATTTCTGACAATCCTGTTGCTGTATATGACCTGGTTTCCTAAGTCCATCTGGCTATGGACTGCAGTTAAACTGTCCCACATCCATCCTGCTAGTATTCTCTATTCTGCTTCTTCTCATTATAGGTAATATTTGTCCTGCTATAACTTCTGTATGTTCAATCTCTTCATGAAAGTAATCTGTACCAATATGGGTTAAATCCTACCAAGCACTTGTCTGAATGAGTCACCAGGACACTATGGGTGGCTTAATTGCCCTCTCTGTTTTACCACTTGTTGTTTACAACATCAAGCACATACTTGAAGAGATGTTGCTCTAATTCATCATTCTGTTTTCCTTGATCCCTTATGCATGCAGGAAGTAAAGCCAATTTGATGGTAATCTGAAACCCAATGCTGGGAACCCACGACAGGAGTCACCACGACATGTTCAGTTCGAATGTTGAGTAGCGCGACCTATTGTTCTGATTGACTGTTTAGTATAGTGACTGTGAGTAAATGCGATTAATGAAGAGGACGGCACCAGATAATAACATCCATGTGGACGCGGACAGTAATCTTTCTACACTTAAGTGGGCAGTTACAGAATACCTTATTATGTAAGCCTTACTTAATAACATGGAACAGGCGGAGCCCCTTTCAACTGCCAGTTGTGGGCATGCTCAGTTTAGAGCAGCCAGAATGAGAGGTTGGCTGGTGCAATGTGTGACATTCACTTAGCACAGCATGGTAACATCATTCCAGTACAAACAATAGCTTATAGTATACATTGAAGGCATACAGCCACAGAAAAAGTACATTTATGTATTTTGTTACTTTCCTAATTTTGGCAGTCATTTTGAATTGACTTATTTAACTATCTTATACCTTGGAGCCTACAGCATTTAAGGGTGCATTATATTATAAGTTGAGAATTTGTTCTCTTTAATTATTTCTGAAATTGAAAATAAAGTCAAAAACTGATAGATTCTTTGGCTAAAAATATATTATTATTATTGTTTATTTATATAGCGCAACCAAATTATGCAGCATTCTACATTAAATATTTTAAGCATTCACATCAGTCCTGTTCCATTCAATCTTACAGCCTAAATTCTCTAATACACAAGGACACACATACGGGTCAATTAACCTACCAGCATGCTTTTGAAGTGTGGGAAACTGTACAAACAGACAAACCAGTATTGCCTGCCTAGGATAACACATGATCTCCTTGTAAAATCTGCTCTTTGCTTCTATACTAAAATTTAGTTTTACCATAACACGTTAAATACCTCCCAACATGACAAAGTTCACTCTGAATACATTTCCTATTTGGTTAACACAGATTGTGAAGTGTAGGGCAAAAGTGTTTTTCACCAGTTGAAAGTAAACAAGTAATGCAGATCTAGTAGTGTTAAATAAAAATAAAAAAGTTACAACACCATGTGAGGGCCCACAATAGTCTTGGGTCCTTGAGCAATTGCTTCCCCAAATACCAGAACTAAGATTGAAGTGAATGTGTGATAGTAAAAGGGACCAAAATATATTTACAGTAGTTGGGTCCTCTATATTATAGGGAGCGTAGCATATTGTCAACAGGAATCAGATGTGTGACTGTAGCAATACCACTGAGATGAAAAAAATAGGATTTTCACAATAGACATCAGCTGATGTTATGGTAGCCATCAATTGACCCAAGTTCTGCAGGTTTAAAAGTTTTAAAACAATTGCCTGCCATGTTGTTTTCAGTCTTTGCCCGCCATCCACAAATACCTCTAGTCATGATCTGCGTCTGTCTGCAG
This sequence comes from Mixophyes fleayi, assembly GCF_038048845.1. NCBI lineage: Eukaryota > Metazoa > Chordata > Amphibia > Anura > Limnodynastidae > Mixophyes > Mixophyes fleayi. The sequence continues at coordinate 48,364,186 of NC_134407.1, forward strand.
TATGTTATCTGCTCTTTGCATGTTGATTTGTCTGTATCAGGTCCGGCCTGCAACTGGTTAAGCCTGGATAATTCGATCTGGATCCTGATCACTTGTGCCTGGCCTCTAAAATACTGCCTTTTCCAGCAGGTGCCAGTTCACCAATTGTCGTTGTTTCTGGACTCACTTTCAGCCCTCTTGTAATCTGTTTCCGACTGCTGTGTCTCACGAAAGCATTACCAAGTGCTCTGTTCCTGACTGCTGTATCTCACGCCAGCATTACCAAGTGCTCTGTTCCTGACCGCTGTAACTCCTGGGCCTGTCCACGGCATCTATCTCACACACCTCACTATAGGCGTGTTACACCGGGTGCCAGTTTTGAGTCTTCTGTGGTTCATTCCAACATTCAGCTACTACTGTAATGATCCTGCTTCTGCTGCAGACAATACATAAGTAAGCCAACTCCTATCATTTATAGACTGTCTCTGAGAATTTGTTATCTTCAGTGTTTGCTTTAGCAACGTTCAGTTATTCTTACCTCATGAAGATGTTCTAGCATTCAGCCACTTCCTGTGTTTACTCAGTTCCTGCTGTTTATCCAGTGCAGTATCTCATTCCTATTTTACTACTACTCCCAATATCTGCTGCCATTTTATTATGTTCCTATGGGCTGGTACTTGTTGTATGTACCACTGCCTACATCTAGTTATCAACTTCAACAACTCATCATGGTTTGCATACTGGGAACCCTGACACCTCTATTTTGTCTGAGTATATTTTCATTTATATTCTACTCATGAAGTATTGCAGGTAAGCTGTTTCACACATCTAATATTATTATTGTTTATTTGTATAGCACCACCAAATTATGCAGAAATTCCAGAGTATATGGGTTCTTTCACTTAACTCCCTATCCCACTGGAACTTAAAGTCTAAACTCCTTACCACACAAACACTAGGGTCCTTTTTTTTATAGCTAAGATCAACAATTCCGAAGAACACAGGGCAGGGGACTGTATGGCATGCTCTCCTCTTCACCTACTTCTTAACTCCTACACCAGCAGGGGGTAGAGAAGAAGTTGTCGATTCTTAGCAGAAGCCATTTGACCTACCAGCATGTTTTTTGGACTGTGGGAGCTAACAGGAGCCCCCCAAGGAAAATTATGCACTACAGGAAAAATATACAAACTCCACATAGGAGTATTAATGATGTCTGCTCACGAGGCGCTACCTCTCACCAGGTCTTCTTTTGACAAGAATGTCTCTCTTTTGCCATACAGTCCCCCTGCCCTATTTTCTCCTTAATTGTTACTCTTATGGATTTGTATAGATTAACTTCTTCATGGTTATAATATTTTTAATAAAAAGCATCCTATTTATTGTATTTTTATTGTGCTTTGTGGTATTTAATAAACAAATCTAGTAGACAGTATGCTGAGATATAAACACTTAGGGGCATATTCAATTGTCCGCGGGATTGCCGAAAATCCCGCGGTGGGCGCAGGATTACCGTTATTACGTGGAAAAACCATTAATACGGTAATTTACTCACTGGATTTCAGCTTGCAGATCAGGGAGCTGCGAGCTGAAATCCAGCGAGAGATTACCGTATTAACGGTAATAGTTTTTCCGCGCTCGATCCCACAGAAAAATTGAATACCCCCCAATGAATGATAATGTATCCATTAATTTTGTACAATTAAGGTTAAAAATGATGGTTCACTTATGGGCAGCATGGTGGCTTAGTGGTTAACACTTCTGCCTCACAGCACTGGGGTCATGAGTTCCCAACCATGGCCTTATCTGTGTGTAGTTTGTATGTTCTCCCCGTGTTTGCGTGGGTTTCCTCCAGGTGCTCCGGTTTCCTCCCCCACTCCAAAAACATACTGGTAGGTTAATTGGCTGCTATTAAATTGCCCTTAGTCTCTCTCGGTCTGTGTGTGTATGTTAGGAGATTTAGGTGCATATTCAATTGTCTATGGAAACGCCGAAAATCTCGCGTGGTAATAGTGCGCGGAAAAACAGTTATTACGGTAGTTTTCTCGCTGGATTTCAGCTCGCAGCTCCCTGAGCCGCGACCTGAAATCCAGCTAACTATTACCGTAATAATGGTAATAGTTTTTACGCTGCGGGGAATCCGGACAATTGAATATGCCCCTTAGACTGTAAGCTCCAATGAGGCAGGGACTGATGTGAGTGAGTTCTCTGTGCAGCACTGTGGAATTAGTGGCGCTATATAAATAGATGATGACAGGGCCTGATCAAGCACTAGGCTGATCAGGCTGCAGCCTGGGGCGCTGAGTCCTGGGGGGCGCAGCGCGGCAGAATTGCAAGCTGTTTTGTTTTTTTTTCTTCAAATGCTGGCGATCGGCTTCTTTCTCCTCTAATGGGGCCGTCGCTGTCCTCAAGGGGGCGGTCCCGCATGCTCCTGTACCCAATCACGCAGCTAACAGCATTCAACGCTGTTAGCTGCGCTGTCAGTGTGGCTGCAGTTTATTGCTTAGTGTGGTCACGTGAGATCTCACATCTCACGTGACCACACTAATCAAACAGAGCGCGCCCGCAGTGACAGTGCAGCTAACAGCGTCGGATGCTGTTAGCTGCATGTGAAGATGACAAGCGCCGTCATTTGGAGAGAGGAGGAACAGAAGACAGCAAAGTAAGTGCAGCTTGTTAAATATCAGGGGGGGGAGAGATGACTGGGGGGGATTAATGAACTGGCTAATGGGGGGGAGGCTTATAAATTGGATATGGGGGGATAAATGAACTGGCTAGTATGGATTGGATAGGGGGATTAATGGAGTGAAAATGGGGAGGTAATTAACTGGCTAGAGGTGGGCCTTATGAATTGGGTGGGGGGGTTATGAATTGGATAGGGGGGGCTTATGAATTGGATGGGGGGTTAATGAAATGGCTAGAGGGGGAATTAATGAAGTGAAAATGGGGAGGTAATGAACTGACTACAGGGGGGGATTAATGAATTGAAGAGGGGGGATTAATGAAATGGCAATGGGGAGCTAATGAACTGGCTACAGGGGGGGTTAATGAAGTGAAAATGGGGAGGTAATGAACTGGCTAGAGGGGGGGTTAATGAATTGGATAGGGGGGATTAATGAAATGGCAATAGGGAGATAATGAACTGGCTAGAGGGGGGTTAATAAATTGGATAGGTGGGGTCATAAACTGTCTGGTGCGGGTTGATAAAAATTAAGGGGGATGAATTGGCTGGTGGAGGAGGTGATGAAATAGCTTGCGGGGGGCAGGATCTCTGTATTGTGTGACGGTGATGTGGGTGCTGACTGTGGTTTCAGCGGTCACTAGAATACTAAATACTAGATAGACAGGGCTGGTAGATGTTACTATATGAGTGTAAATAATTTTTGTATATTTTATTGTCTGACTGTACTAGGGGTTGTTTTGTATCATTCAGGGTTTGTTAAAATGTTGCACTATAATACAATTTTTGCACATTTTAAATACAGGACTCCGAAGTTTTCAGAAGCCAGGCAATGGACACACTCCAAGAACAAGCAAAAGAGAACACCAGGTAGTCTACGCTGCAAGAACAGGTAAGAGAGGAAGTGCATATTAAAGTGTGTTTTATGTATTAATTAATGTTTTACAATTTTATTTATATATATATGTGTGTGTGTGTGTATAGGTATACGCACATTGGTGGGGGGGGGCGGCAACCAGTGTAGTAGCCTAGGGCGGCTGTGACCCTTAATCAGGCCATGGATGATGATGATGATGATGATAGTATGCAATGCAGGAGAATACTGCAGGGCACATTACAGCGACTAACTGCTTAAGGCCCTGGAGACATGTAACATTTCTGAGATTGTGATTGACTGTGCAGGCAAACCAGTATTTCCGGTTGTCAAAATATTTTGCAAAATAATTGTGGATGGTGGTGCCTGTATTCTCCACACTGCTCAAACAGAATACCAGAATTTAGACAGCCACAGTATCTCTTATCAAATTGCTTATATGACTTTACATACAAATACCCTACCCTAAACCCTACGCCTTAGGGAATCCCTTCCTCAGTTTAGTATACCCCAGGTCTTTATCACATTCAACCAACATAGCCACAAATACTATATCAGGGTGTGATAAAGCAGCTTGACACCAGCCAATGGCTGGGACATTTATTTAATTTGCAGTGCAAACTCTTTTACTGTGTGGACAAAACAAATGTCACCCTTGCTGCATGCATGGTATTCTGCTCTCCCCTTCTACCGCCTCTTATCTCATATGTAGGCAGAGGGTGGAGGAGGAGATATCCCTGGGTGATGTCATAGACCATGCTGCTGCTCAAATGTCACTGCTTATCTGTGCACAAAGTTATTTGATGACATCATCACCCTGCTGTGCATGATCACAGCCCATCAATGAACCGAAGCAGAAGCTTGGTGCGTGATACTAGCCAGAGACATCCCCTGTTCTATCTGAATAACAGGGAGATGAACTTGAGCACTGCTTGGAAAATATAAACTTTACCCTAATTTATGTAACCCCCTGTCACTGTGTGCAAAGGGTACACAGTGCACCTCCTTCTCAAGCCCTGGCTAGCTGATGGGTATGGGTGTAGATGATCAGGGGGTCCCTGCACATACAGGTGTTTCTCTGTAGTTAGTGGGACACAGGTGATGTCACTTTGTGATACAGTGTAATAAAAGTCACAATAATTTGGGCGCCAGACCCTCTCTATCACAAACTGAACTCTTTATTTACACTCCTCTTCCTCCAGCACGATAATCATAATGCTTGCAGCAATAAAGACTAATATATATACAGCTCCTTACTCTCTCCAGCACAGTTCTTTATGTTGCAAATATATCTCATTACTCCTCCTGCACAGTTCTTAATGTTATCCAGATGTTATATAACATAAATCACATGTCTCTTACACTCCATGCGTCACTGTAGATCACCCTCCTCTGCGGGGATAATGTCTCCTGTGGGCTCTGACATTTCACTCTGTGTACTCCCAGCCTCAGGCTCTGACAATACAGCTACCATGCCTCTTGTAGCAACCCTCACTCTAGGGTCTCTCCCATGCAAATGTCCCCCTCTCTCTTGGGTTCTCTATAGTGGCATGGAGTTCTCCCCCTTACCCAGGGCACACATTCCTTGCACTGGCGCAGTCATCGCGCTCAGACTTCCAGGCAATGCTAGGGGACCCTGGAGCTTCCACACCATTCTCCCAGGTCCCCAGCTACATCTCTCCTCCCCTGTGTCTCCTCTCTCTATCCCCCCCTTTCTCACAGCCCCCCCTTCTTCTCACTCAGTCTCACAGGCTGGGCTGGGTTATCACCATAGCAACCAGTTTATTTAACTTTTCATAAAAATTTATCTTGCCCTCTAGGTGACCCCTCCTGTATTCACTGAGGTGCAGGTTTTACTAAAACGCCACTAGGGGGGCGTTACATTTAGATGACCTAAAAAATGTTTGGGATACCAAAATGTAAACTTGCCTGGCCTAATTGGGAGGCCACCCAAACGAAATAATATCATGTACTGCTATGTTTCATGGAACTAAGTTAGTTACTGTTTTAAACTGTGGTTATTAGTAGCAGGAAGCACCCGCCTGAGTTTTAAGTAGCAATTGTTTGGATCAGTGATCTGAGCAGCATACAGTGTCTGTACACCACTTGATCAGCGCTGAATAGATAAGAGTAAATTAGCAAAAAATATTTCCATTATGGAATAGCGATAAAGTGGTGCGAAGATTTTGAGCATATAACCACTTTAAACTGTGCCTGAAGCCTAAACATAGGCAACCATCTTGTGGGCTGAACCAATATTAAAAAGAAAGCAGTCTCTCAAATCATGAGCAGGCATTGCTGATTTCATAAATAAATTATTTAAGCAGTTCCTAGTGAGTTCATACATGTAATGGCCAAAAAATGTGTAAATGAGGGACATAAAGCATATTGAAAGCAAGGGCTTCTACATGAGTGTGGCCCATGAGTTAATTAAGCAAGTAACACTTGGACTGCCCTGGCTGCAAGAGGACACCTCAGTGACCTTGAAACAGGAGTAATTGTTGGCCTTGTATTGAAAGAGCTTCAGTGAATCAGCCGGAAGCCCTGCAATATAAGGCCCCTCCACATTAAAGAATGCCAAGCAAACATAATGTGCGTTTTGTTTTAAACGTATGTCGGGCACACGCACGTCTGTATTCAACAAGGAGAAACGTTTTTGATGAATTCAAGCATACAGTATATAGGCAATACGTTCCTCAATGAATACGGTACTAAGCCACTTATGTGACAAAAAAACTGGCGCACGTAGCACGTGCATTTTTATTAGCCCCTTCAGCTACTTGACAGACATACGTTTGTGTTCAACATGCATTTGTATTACCTATCAACAGAGGAACGCACAAGCGTGTAATTCATTACTTATTCTTTTTCACCCTATTGTACACACATTTCATGACATAATTGTCATACTAGCCCTGCATGTTCACCCTTTGTATCATGTATCCCATCAACCTATACTGTTACAATGAGTAATTGCTTGAAATTGCATGATACAAAAAACCCATATAGAACATACATCTTCTCTCCCTCTATTACATTACATTAATAGACATTTGCTTATAAGAAATAAAAACACACACAATATAATTTGTAAACAAGCAACTTTAAATAACCAACAGCATAAGTAATACAAATACATTTTATATATATTATTTTTTTTTTTTAATTCTTCCAGATAATAAAAAAATCCTTTGTGTTTTTGGGCAGGAGATTCTTCGCCACCTGCACATAAACAGAAAATAAAAAAAGTTTAAGAATCATAATACTACGGCATTTATCTTTCTCACAGTAGTTTGTGTCCACATTTTTCTAGTTCAACAGAGTTCAGAGGTGCTACATTAAGAGAATTTCTCTGAAAAGATTCATCTTATTCTGAACACAGTACTAGCCAGAGGGGCTGCATTCTGGAGGCATGTGTAGATATATTAGGGGGATTGCTTGGCAGCAAACACATAATGTTAATGTAGTCCCATGACATCAGATATTTCATGGCAATCTTTGCCTATGCCTTGGCAAAGACTTATTTAGTAAGGTAAGTATTTTGAAGCCTCCACTTTTATTCTGCAAAACCAAAATTATTTATATTATACTAGATTATTCAGTCAAGATACTAACATTCTTCTGCAGGATACTTAGCTAAAATTCATATTTTTCTGTAGGCGGAACTATAGATGAGGTATTACAAGGTCCCTTTGATTCATAAGACCAACACACCATGCAAATATTGGAAGAATTACAGTCAGACACATTACATATGGGTAATTCACCAAAAAATATAGATAAAACTAGGTTGATAAAAAAGAAGTCAACTTTCAACCCCAACCCAATGATATGTCCTCAAGTATTAATATATATGGATTTGGTCTCTAAATAATTAGATGCTGCGATATGGAAAACGAACCAAGGGAGGACCAATATTATAACAGAAGAGAGAAAAGCATTAAAATAAATTGGCAAATGGAAGGATGTCCTAATCAAGCCTTCGGATAATGAGGCAACATAGTGGCCAACAGCAGATTATAAAACATAGGTGTACAGACAACTTAATGAGAACAAATGTTACCAAAAATTGACTTCCAATCCCACTGTTCCCTTTTTGAGAACTTATCACAATCTTATGAAGGATGCCTTCGATGAAGGAACAATAAGTGAGATTTTTATTTTTCTCTGGCTTGAAAACCCTGACACATCTACATTTTATGTTCTTCCGAAAGTACATAAGAATGAAAAGAAGCCCGCCAGGAAGGCCAGTTGTTTTATGGCATGGGTAATTTGACAGAAAAAGCAAGCATATATGTAGATACATTTCAGAGAATTTATGCTGATTCTACCCTCTTATGTACAAGATACTCTGGACGTTCTCAGTAATTTACAGAATGTTACTGTAAATGATAATACATGGTTGTGTACATGTGATATAGAGGCACTATATACCAGCATTGGACATCAGATAGGCTTACATGCAGTCAAACAGTTTTTGGAAATTAAAGTAAAAAGTAACCACAAAGACTTAATTCTAAACTTGTTAGAATTTATTCTAATAAAGAATTATTTACGACAATAAATTCTTTATGCAAGTGAGGGGCACAGCAATGGGGACAACATGTGCCCCCACTTATGCCAATATTTATTTAGGAAGGTTGGAGTGGGAGGCAGTCTTTATGGCTGAGAATGAAAAATATACACAACATGTTATAATGTGGCTAAGATTTATAGATGACATACTTATGATTTGTGAGAAAGGAATCCTCATTGAATTCATACATCAATTAAATGTCAATTCTAGAAATCTGAAATTAAATTTTGATATAAACTCAGAAAAAGTTACTTTTCTAGACTTATTCGTTATAGATGAAAAAGAACTATCAATGAATATGTTTAGAAAAAACAAGCCACAAATAACATTTTACATGTCTCCAATTCCCACCTTCCCTCTATAATTAAAAGCATTCCTAAAGGAGAATTTCTATGTACAAAACATAATGGTGGGGGTTTAAAAATCTTTGACAGAAGAGCAAATGAACTACGTATGGGACTTATTAAAAGAGGTTATAATCAGAAAATGCTAATAAAAAAATCCTACACTAAAACTAAAAACATTGAAAGGGAAGGGTTAATCTTTCCACACACATGAATTAAGTCAGAGGATGGACAAATCAGATTTACAAGTACTTTCATCAATCAATGGCACAAAATACAATCCATACTACAGAAACACAGCCATATCTGAAAGTTAGACCCAGATCTCAAGGAAATAATTGGAGATAGAATACTTACTAGCTGGAGAAGATTTGAAAACTTACAGGATTTATTAGTTCATATCCATTTGCAAGACAATAACAATAAAAAAGCAGTTATTACAAATAAAGTTACAGGATTTCTCCCTTGTGAAAAGTGTAAAGCATGCAAATTCACTAAGAAAACAAAACAATTTGAGGATAAATTCCATAAAAGTCACACTAATAATACCTTTATAAATCATGACACACAAGGGGTAATTTATTGCTTATATGTACCTGTAACCTAAGCTACATCGGAAAGACAAGCAGGTCATTCAAACAGAGACTACAGAGTGCCACGTGCTACCACTCCTTCCCATATGACATGCGTTTCCTCTCCTTCCGTATACAACATTTCCTCACTCCTGCTCCTTTGCCAAACTTCACTCCTCAGGCTCCTATTCCCCAATTTTTCTCTGCTTATCCTCCCCAATTTTACCATCCTTATCCTCAAGTTTACCCCGTAACCCCACTGCCATATCCAGCCCCTACTCTCTCTGTTGTCCCTCTGCTTCTCCACCATTGTTGAAATCTATATAATGGGTAACACGGAGTCAAATAGGAGAAAAGAGACACACCGCTAAAAATGTTGACGAGGGGGCAAGCGCGGGAGAAAAATATAGTTTAATTTCTTATATATATTTGCACATGTGGTTTTGTTTATCACTTTTTGTGTTTGTTTTTTTCACATATTACATAACTTTGAAAAAAAAAGTCTTTATTTGTTGTCCAAAAGGTACATGATGCAATCACATATTCTTTATAGCTGGAATAGCCTTGGGAATCTGGATCACCAGGACTGACATCATAACCACCTCCTGGCCAGAACCCCGGCCTCTTGCTCCATGGAAAACCATTTCTGCTTGTGATGTTATGGAATACGACACACAGAGAACTTATATCGCATTCAATATTGGGCACAAACATATGAGCATCACCAGACCAGTCAAGGCAGTGGAATCAAGCATTTAAAAAGACAAAAGTCTGCTCTATAACTGACTTGGTGGGCATAAGCGCCGAATTGTATGCGACTTCTTGCTCCGTGACTGGATTTAAAATTAGAGTGAGTAGCTAAGGGCAGGAAAGGTGCGCATTGTCTTCTAAAAACAATAACAAGAAAGAAAAAATAAAATTATTAGCAATGAGTAAGTAAACATACAAACAATTAGTGAGATCTATTAACATGATATGGTACTATTATAATGCTACAATATTTGAAAATTGATTATAAAAGTACACCATAATGCAAAGAGTCATAATAGTTTGCAAAGATGGAAGACATACCATTTATGGCTATAGTGTATACCAATGTATTTAGTACAACAAAAGGTTACTTGTAAATAAAAATGTGATCAAAAATAGTATGTAATGGCCACACAGCACCATGTGGCCTTGCACCTCCTTGCCTCTGTTGCAATCTGTGCCACATGTCTGATTGCCTGAAGGCAAATGAGTCATGAGTGCTCCAAGCCATCTAGCAACCAGACATTGAATCTGGAGAGATGCACTATATGTAGCCTGGGCTTTGATTGAGTGGAAATCCTTTCTATTCTAATAAATTGAAGCATTTCCACCCAACGGGACCAGGGCTACATGTGTACCATCTACTGCCTCTATAGTGTGTGCAAAGCCGACTATGGTGGCAAATGCCACTTTATGGGCACAAAGCACTCCTCATTGAGTGGCAGATGGATGAAGTTCTGGATGCACAACAGCAAAGCCCCAAAAATCTCAGCACACTACTGAAGGTGGTTTGGGGCATTCCTGCTGCAACACCCACTGTGGTCTGGAAAGATCTACATGCACAAAAGTGCAATACCACCATGAGTTTGGTCAGCGGCGGTATTGCTTTCAAGATGTTGCGCAAAGGTTCTAGGTCACTCTGCATAATGCAAAGGGAGTCCATGATGACATGAGGTGGTAGTAACGGACAATCTCAGCATCAAATAGTCAGAGAACAGCGCCTTTTCTTTGTCCCCCTTTTTTCAGACACGAGAAAGAGGCTGACACGTGGCCTGAAGACACGCTCCCTGGGCCTGCGATGGTGTAACAGTCGATGGTTCTGGAGGGGACTCCAGGCTTTCACCATGCCCATGTCTGGCTATATGTGAGAAAGATAGATGGAAAAGAAAAGAATTACCTTGCAGATTTTGTAGTCTACGGTATACATTATAGACCTACTTACAACTAGCATGAATGTATTAATACTCATCAATATGTTTCTATTAAATAGTCCAAAAATATATAAAAGTAAGGAGGACATGAAATTTAAGAAAAAGGAGTCAAAGATGTTGCTTCCTATCAGGTAGGGAGACCTTATGATCTGACACTCATAGAAAGGAGGAGAACCCTATAATGGGTACTGGCTGGTGATCATCCAATCACCGCAAAGCAGAAGTTTTAAAGGTTCCCGGGGTTGCGCAAGTGCAGAATACTTAGCAAGATGGCGTCCGAGGATAGAGGAACGCCAGGCTGTACAACAGATAGCAGTAACCATAAGGATGACAGCTCACCTCTTTGCCTGTATTACCCAGTTTTGCATACTATCGGATTTGTCCCCAGTTGTAAAGTGATGATAAGTTTAACCACATTTGCACAGTTTTTGTAAAGGCCCAGTTTTCTGTTGCTGGTGCACTGGTAGAAGAACCTGGACCACTTTCTTGTGTTTGCTCCTGAAGCTAAAAGTTGTCAGTGCTCCATTTCTTGTCATCCACCAACCACAGAACTTCCCTCTGAGCTTATACAGACTGTAATAAATGTAGGTTATATTATAATCTATGTATTATACACTGCGTGATCTGTGTTATGTACTGAGTTAACTTATTGCTTAGCTTTTAAACATTTCATATACCTCTGAAAAAAGACAAGAAGCCAGCAGCAGTTAGTGAATTTTGCAATTACAGATAGGAGAGAGCAACGCAGTCCAAAAACAGCCTAGTTCTTCAGCCGTACTAATTAGTTAGTTAACTAACCGCTCTTGCACTCTCTCTCTCTCTCTCCTTTCCTGTTGTTCTCCCCCTCCGCTTGATGCTTTGTCCATCTTCCTGCTGTGTTTCTACCTTCCATCTTTCTCACCTTTCTCTACTTCTACACTGCCACCTTCACTGCTCATCCTCTCCAAACTTGCGCTCTCCACAGTTGGCTGCAGTAAGCAGGAGAATGATCTCACATCTTTAAAGAACAGAAGAGGAGAAATCATTTTTCTGGTCACTGCTTCCCACTTAATCCATAGAGTAGAAAAGAGAAGGGATTTGCTGCATCTTTCCTCATGTTCTGGGGTATAGTGCTGCAGATGCCACAACCGCTGTGCCTGTACACTCCTGCAACATGGGATTGCAGACATCAAATCAAAGCTGCCACTGCTCTGGGGAATGGGGCAGGGATGCATGTGACTTATTAATTATTGTCTGTACAGCACCACTAATATGGTGGTGCTATATAACTAAAGGATAATATATAATTGTCCCAAGCTACACAAGCCTTCTAAGAGAAGAGTCTGGTGGTTGTCCAGCTAACAAAGGAACATTTATATTGAAGTTTGCAGATAGAGCGAAAAAGAAAATTCAAAGGTAGGGCAGAAAAACTCAGTGAGAAGTAAAAGCAGTTGTTGGCCTCAATAGCAGAAAAGTGCTCCAAGTTGATCGACCTGTTTAAAGTTACTGGTGCTAGTGGGTATTCAACATCACAGCAGCCAACATCAAAAAATGGAAGAGGAGAAGAGATAGTTACAGTTTAGCCGGGCCATCAACGGCACAGCAGTCAACATCAAAACATGGAAGAGGAGAAGAGATCGAGAGCTACAGTTTAGCCGGGCCTTCAACAATAACACAGGCATCTAAAGATGGAAGACAAGAAGAAGCTGCAATCTCTGTTGCAGAGTGGCCTTCTGCAACCCACACACGCATAAGAGGAAGACAAGAGGAAACTGATAGCTCTGCCTCCTATGTGAAAGTCATAACTAAGAGGCCAGAAACAGAGTTATCTGGAAGAAGTTCAGGTCAACAGAAGGCAAAGGAAGTTGCAGATCTTTTTGCTAGGCGAAAGAAAATCGAGAGAGCCTATTTTTTAAAATCGCATCCAGTACAGCCCTTTTGATGATGATTGTCTTCCTTTTGCAGCTAAAAGGGTATTTATAAGGAAAAATGGTTCTCAGCAATACTGGATATAATACTGCAAGGCAACAAATGCACTCTACTGCATAATATGCTTAGCATATAGCAAGACTAATGAAAAGAGTGTATTTATTGAAGGAATGAAAGACTGGATGGATACCTATCAACACATTAATGAACACAAGACCAGCAAACAGCACACTTCTTGTGCAGAAGCTCATATGCACTGTTTGAAGCACAAAGACATTGGAGAATTACTCTTGAATTACTCTTCTCAGAGCAACATCAGAAGAGAAGAGAGGAAATTAAAAATAACATATGGGTAATGGAAAGGGTGGTTGAATTTATCAAACTGATTGGTAAACGAAGATTGAGCTACAGGGGAAGTAAGTATGAAGCTGCTTATGCATTGGATGATTCACTGCTAGACCATGGCAATTTTCTAAAATTGCTTATTGAAGATTGAGCTACAGAGGAAGTAAGTATGAAGCTGCTTATGCATTGAATGATTCACTGCTAGACCATGGCAATTTTCTAAAATTGCTTATTCTACTTAGCAAATATGATCCAGTGTTGGATAGGCATCTAGACATAGCAGTGAAAAAAAAGTCAACAGGCACATAGAGCTGGAAGTAAAGGCCGTGGAAGCTCCTAAACATTTATATAAAAAACAATGGTTAACAACGTCATCCAGGTGATTGCATCGTTAATTAAGAAAACTGTTACAGATGAAGGAAGAGAAGTTGGTATGTTTTCTGTCCAGCTGGACACAACACAAGATATTTCAGCGAGGGACCACTGTTCCATTATAATTCGGTATGTGGACAAGCTTAAAGGCATCTAGGAAAGACTACTAGCTGTTATAAATTGTACTGACTCAACAGGAAGAGGGTTCCTTGAACTTCTGAACAGAGTACTGAAGACAAATGGCTTGGACATGGGACCATGGCTGGGACACACCAACATCTTGAGTGCAGGTAGGCAGAGACAAAGGGACCTATTTATTTTCCAATCATACTGCTGAGAAACATTTAAAATAAAAGTGAGACTGATAACCAGATGGGACCTCATAAGAATGTTATGCGGTTGAGCTTCACGCAACAGAAAGGACTTCCTAACTACTATAACTTCAGTGCCTACGCTGGGGATTCCCTGCTGGAGGATTAACTCACATAACCAATGCTTGTACTCCACCCACTGGTGTGCTGACTGTATACATGTCTTTTCTCTATCTATCAGTGCAATGCTTTCCTACTTGTTTGTTAGGTCCCTAACAAACAAGTTCCTAACAGCTGCTATGGCTTGGGGAGTACTTGCATTCAAAACTTGTGTGCACTTAAGACTCAACCCAGTTACAATGCTAGCAATGATCATAATTAAATACATATTTATATTTATTGTAGGACTGGCCAGAAGGGCAAGACTGGCATGAGTTGGTCAGCTTACCATATATTGCAATATGTGGAACTAACATTCCCCTTTTAATATACTGCAGCTTGAAGTAGCTAGAATAGCGTTAATTAGTATTTGGTGAGTGTAGAGCAGTGGATCCCAAACTTTCTCAGTTCGAGGCAACCTTAGGGTCCCCATAAGTTTTTCAAGGCACCCCTAAGCCAAAATAATTACCAAGTTACCCCTGCTTTCTCTACCACCAGCCCTAGCCACGGCACCCCAGGGAGCTGCGGCACCCAGTTTGGAAACCACTGGTGTAGAGGATCAAATTATTTGCATAATGTGGTCACACTCCTCTTTCACCACAGTTTTCATTTCTTTCCAATCATCAAATACTTGGGGTACACAATATTTTATAGCCTCGTTTGTTAAAAAAAAAATTTTTTAAACAAACTGTTATTATAGCTCCCCTCCCATCCAACTTGTGTCAGGTAATTCCCTAGGTGTCTAATAGCTGCTAATACTCTTTAATACTTGTCTTTAAAAGCTTTGTGTAAGAAAGCCTCAACTCAGACAAAAAGCACATGAATGATCATGTTAAAGTTCATATTGAACTCATGTTCATATTTAGTGTAGGACTGGCCAAAGGTTTAGTTTGGCGTAGTTGGTCAGTTTAACATGTATTGCAATAAGTAGAACTAACATTCCCTGTACACCTTTAAGCATGTAAAATAGCATTAATAATGCATTTAGTGAGTGCAGAGAATCAAATGTCTGTATTTCATACTTACCAACCTTCTGTTCTTCAAATCCGGGAGCATGCAGAGGAGGTGGGCGTAATGGGGGGCGGGGCTCCAAAATGCACCCCTATAACGTGATGATGCAAAACGCGTGATTTGACAACGGGGGGCGGGGCCAAACGCCGCGATTCACCGGGAATCGCGGCGTTTGGGATTTAATTCTGCCCACTTCACTAGGAAGTGGGCAGAATTATCCAGATGCGGGAGATTGCCACACTCGCCAGGAGTCTCGCAAAATGCGGGAGTCTCCCGGACATTCCAGGAGAGTTGGCAAGTATGCTGTATTTTACAAAATGTGGTCACAACCCAGTTTTCAGTTCTTTATGAATAAAGTGTTTGGCTCTACCCAAAGTAATGAATACTTTGGGTAGAGCCAAATACTTTATAGCCTTTTATTTGTGCATTAGTTATACCTTTCATTGATATGACTTTGTCTACCATTGCATGTTGGATTAGCCATACCTACCATTGATGTGGCTATGGATAACTGTGCTAATCCCGCCTACTTTAGTGTTAGCTCCACCTACAGTTGACTTGGGCCCGCCCACATAAGGCCACTTTCTGAATTTTTTCCAGGGTCACTTTAAGTTCCTAATCCGCCCCTAACATATGCTACCGTCTGCATTTTTTTTCTATGCAGGCATCCATGGGAACTAATTGCACAATGGTCAAGAAACATATACAATTCATGTGTCTGGTGTCACATTGCTGATGTGGAACATAATAAGTCAAATTAGTTTTGACGAAATCTACTAACTCTAATATGTGTATTTTACATTTAACTGGATTTACATGCCTGATGCAACTCTTGCTTTAGGACATGGACTGCTGTGTCACTAACTACAAACAAGGGACATTTATATGCAGCAAATACAGTTTTCTTCAGTTTATCCCAACTGGTGAGTCACGTGTTTTACAAGCCTGAGACGCTGGATTTATAAATCTTCAGCACACTGAGGGTTAAGCAGAAGCTGCTTTTACAGCCACACAACTGGGCCGAAAGCAGCTCTTCTCCCCTCCCCTTCTCCTGTCTAACGCGAACACTGTACTGGCAGATTCTTTTGAACCCAGGGAAATCCGTGATTGACCAGCTGTATAAGCTCCGCCCGTTCTGGGGAGGAGCCTAATCAGACTGCTTGTCACGTGGTCGCTGCAGATTGCTGGGGAGAGCACAGCATCATACAGGTAGTAGCATGGAGCTCTGTCTGTGTGTGCAGCAGTGTGTAAGGGTGTCACTGTACAATAGGGAGCACTTATACAGCCTGTATATTATAGAAAGGCTCGATTTATATAAGGGGTGTGTAAAGACTCACATGCTTCATTTCCATAGGTCCAGCTTATCATAGCAGCAAATGTTGTTTGATGCAACTTCCCATCACATAATTGTCACATAACTGCAATCCAGTTGCACGGAATAAGGGCTGTCACACTAGAGTGCAGATAATGTTCCTGTAAAATACATAATAAAACGTCATATTTGATCAGAATTACTATCTGGATCTGGTAATTAAAATATTTGTTAATTCTGGTATGGTAATCATGAACAGGGCCATAACTAGGGCTGTGTGATAGGGGTGACCGTCCAGGGTGCAACACCAAGAGTGGGGTATGAATATTTTAGGTTCATTTGGTTAAAATTGAGGATTAGGGCAGCAAAGTTATGGCTCTGATCATGGAGTTTAGTTTCAAGTATTTTGCACAGATGTATGTGTAGCTCAGTTCTAAACTTCATGAGTAACCACTAAAGAGGTAGTAATTACATGCCTCACCCCACCAGTTACTGTACTATTTACCCACTATACTAAATAAACAATAACAAGAGAAAACTTTTTTTTTTTCTTTAATCATGCATGGCTAATCCACCTGTGTACCAGGGCTTATTCATCTTCCCTCATCAGGAGTTCATAAATTGGTTAGCTGTCTGGGCTGTGGACTCTTAATACAAATAAAAATGATTTATGTCTTGTATAGTGGGACAGTGACTGACTGATAGCCCCCTCCTGCCAAGTTAGATAAATATATATGGGCAGCACAGTGGCGAAGTGATAGCACTTCTGCCTCACAGCGCTGGGGTCATGAGTTCAATTCCCGACCATGGCCTTATCTGTGTGGAGTTTGTATGTTCTCCCTGTGTTTACGTGGGTTTCCTCCGGGTGCTCCGGTTTCCTCCCACACTCCAAAAACATACTAGTAGGTTAATTGGTTGCTATCAAAATTGACCCTAGTCTCTACCTGTCTGTCTCCCTCTGTGTCTGTCTGTCTGTAAGTGAGTGTCTATATTAGGGAATTTAGACTGTAAGCTCCAATGGGGCAGGGACAGATGTGAATGAGTTCTCTGTACAGCGCTGCGGAATCAGTGGCGCTATATTATTTAATGATGATGATGATGATATGTTAATGCATGGAAGTATAATTCTATTTATAATCTGTGTGTCTGCAACATCACTCTTATATGGCCACAGAATGCCTGGGTAACTCCTAATATCCTTTAGTTTGCAGCAGAGTCTACTTTATCCCTATTAAACTGAAGTTTGGCTTACAGTAGCTGTTTTGTGCTGATAAATAGAATAAGTGCTGGTTAGGTGATGCCTTCACCCACATTCAGGTTACAGTGTTTTGGGTTTTCTAAGAACCCTCTCATATTGCGTCCACTTAACCCGGTCAAAGTCTGACACAATTACTACAGCGATCTACACAGACCTATTCAGATATCAATGTGCCTTTTTATTTCAGAATGGCAGTGTTTGTAGACCTGAATATTACGAACTGTACAGAAGTAAAGAAGCTTCAGAGCATTATTGAAATGGCAGCGCATCGTAAGTACCACATAGTCTGGAAATTTAAAGTTTCACAAATATATGGAGATATGATTTAGTCATTGTTGCAATTTCTACAAGTGGTGTTGGCGGCAGCTTCAATTTCCTGACACTGATAAAACCGAATTTGCAAAAGGTGGGCGCTAAGAAATCACGTCATTTGTAATTGTCTGAATGCAAGCTGCGGTTTGAAAGCGGCAATGGCTGGACCCACAGCATGTATAATGCAATCCAGGCTGTGGGTCCAGCCATTGCCGCTTTAAAACCGCGCTGAAGCTGCTGCAAATACCACTTGTCATGAAATTGGTAAGTCGCAATTTCTACATGACCGGTCTTGTCATTGCTATCTTTTAGCCGCCCTCTACTGTCGGGTTTGTCTGCACCGTAAAACCAACTACCACTGATTTAAGCAATGCTTACATTTCACAGCATAGTCGAGCTTTCAAAATATTACAGCCTACCCATCATCTGTAAACAGTGAAGGAAGCTATATGGGTTATGGGCTGATATCTGACAATGCAGTCTATTAAATCACTAGGAGCTAGTGATGTCACTGAAGTATGAGGTCCTGGGAATAACCTACACCTTGTGCCAAGTCTCTGATCAGGGTAGCTGAACAAAAAAAATCCCACTATGATACAGGCCTCCATACTTGCCATCCAGAAGGGCTCTGGGGCAAGGAGCTAATATGGAAAGGCGGGTGAGGAGGATGATTATGCTATATAAAGTGCTAGGTTATTAATTAAAACCCCTTGCATGGAGTTTTGTTTATTTTCCTTACACAATATTCATAAAAAAGTAAAATTTAGTGAAACTTACAATATATTTGACAGCAAGGGGATGCATTGCATAACAATGAAAACTATTTTGATTTGTCTAATTGAAAGGATTGACTGACTATTGGTTCAGTCCACAAAAATGGCTACCTCCACTGTGTGAAAGTGATGGGTCCACTTTAAGTTTTGCCCTCGTTTCTGCGAAGAAAAATACCACCATTGATTCCACAGACTATTCTTTAAATCTTGCAATCCTTTTTTTTTCTTTTTTATGTGACACAAAACCTGATTGACTGTACAAATCTCTAACCCTTAGTGGTAAATGTATCAAGCTGCAAGTGTCTGCCAGGTTTGAAAAGTGGAGATGTTGCCTATAGCACCCAATCAGATTCTAGTTATCATTTATTTAGTACATTCTACAAAATGACAGCAATAATCAGCAATAATCTGATTGCTATAGGCAACAGCTCCACTTTTCAAACCCAGCAGAAACTCTCAGCTTGATACATTTACCCCTTGGGGGAGATTCAATTGGTCGCGTCACTGTAAAATGTAATGCGGCCTGCGCATTATTAATATTATTACGGTGTCACGCACCGGACCGCTAGATCAGCTGGCTCAAGATCTAGGTCTCTCTCTGCTCTGCCGGTGCCTGTCTTGCGCCGCGGCCGCCCGCCATCTTGACCAGAGGTCTGCGCATGTGCAGGCCTATAGGATTGATAAAACCTTGTTCCTCTCCTCATTGGATGATTAGTTACTCCTCACTATTTAAGACACCTGCGGCCCTACTAGCGTTGCCTGTTCTTGGTCCTCATTCCTCTGAGGTATCCATGGAGTTCACTGCTACTGTTCGTGGTTCCTGTTTGCCGTGGAAACTCTACTCCACGCCAGTGGTAATACCTGTCAGCCGCAGATCGTTCCCCTCTACCCCATATCTTACCTGCAAACTGCACAAGTTTCTACTCTACGCCAGTGGTAATACCTGTCAGCCGCAGATCGTTCCACGCTACCTTGTATCTTACCTGCAATCTGGACAAGTCTCTACTCCACGTCAGTGGTGAAGTCTGTCAGCCGCAGATCGTTTCATGCCATCTTGTATCTTACTTGCAATCTGGACTAAGTTACTATTTCGCATTAGTGGTAATAACTGCCAGCTACAAGTACTCCGTTACTTAGTATTATATTGGCAGCTTGAATAGTCTTTACCAAGTTAGTGTACGTATTTATCTGTGATAGTTCATCCATCATTCAAGTCACTCCTGAACTACCTACTACTCCGAGACTTTCCACTCTCCTGCGTTCCACCTTTTATCCAGCTTAAGGAGGTCCCTGCTCCCATCGTGTATAGCTGTATCCGTCCATTTACCATACTCTCCAGAGGGCCGCGACCTGCACAGCGGAAGCCGCTAAAACACATACTTCCTTGCGTGAGTTCTTGGAGAAGACCAGCCGCTGTGTTAGACTCCGCGCCTCTGGTGAGTAAAGTTCTATTCTGGTAAATTCTGGGTCAAGAGTCCTAGTGACTGTGACATACGGTAATAGTGCGCTTAAATACCGTTGTTACGGTAATTTCAACACCCGCTCGTAGCTCCCTGAGCTGCAAGCAGAAAGCCGGATTAATATTACTGTAATAACGGTAATACGTTCTACGCGGTGGTACTACGGGGTGAATTGAATTTCCCCTTATGTATCTAAATACGAGTTCTAAAAAGGAGACTGAGTCTTTTGCCAATAATTTGTATATTGAAGCTACATGAAAAAACAGTCAGTATTTAACTTATGTGCAAAACAGAATACTAATTTGCACCCCTTGCATTGTAACATGGTTTTGTCCAGGAGACTGAAATAAGAAGTTTCTTAAGTTAAGATCCTTAATGAATCAGGCCCCTAGTTATCATTTAGAACATTCTACAAAATGACAGATAGAATCTGAATGGTTGCTATAGGCAATATCTTCATGTTTTCAAACTCACAGTTTAGTAATTATACCCTTGAGAGAGACAGAGTTTGACATATGTCAAAAGGGGTAGAGCTCCAGAGGTATAATTATGTCTAGTGCAGTGAGTGTTGCATAGTGCACAAAGAAGATGTAGAAAGGTTCAGTGGAATAGCTTTAAAGGCTACGTCATTTCTGTCTTATGTGTCAGTTGGATATTTCTATAGTATTAAATTCACATATATGTATTCTATATATCCAATTTACTTATTGATATATCTGCACTCTCTTAATATTCTTTGGGAATATACTCCTTGATGCTTTACATTTTGGAAAGTGACAATACATGTTCATTTTGAAAGTTGATCTGCACATCAGATTTCCTTGCAAAATAACTTATTGTGATCAGTTGCTTGCAGGTGACTGTTCTGTTTTTGGTTTTTATCTTATAAATATTTGTATTTATTTGCAAAATCATATTTCTGTTATTGTACATATACACCAGTGGTCAGGGAACAGGGGTAAATTACCCCAAATGGGGTAAAAATGAAATTCCTGAGGGTAATGCTGCCGATTCACATGCTGTCAGTTGGGTTGTAGACCCCTTTAAATGTGAAACTGCTGTTGTACCAGAAGAGCCTCAAGGGTTGGCAGAGGCAGTTCTTGAGCTTTGATGCAATAATGAAGACCCCCTATTGCATTTGAAAACAAATCAGATATGTCATATTTTTGGATGTCAACAGCTGCAAAGGCATTCAAAATTGCACATGAGGAGGCAGTCAAAAAGTTGCTGCCTTTTGCAACAACCTACCTTTGCGAACAAGGATTTTCCACTCTAACGAACATAAAAACAAATCAGAGAAATCGATTGGACGCTGAAGACGGTACCTAAATTGCTCTGACACCAAAATGCCCCAATATTGATGCTCTCGTATCAAAAATGAAGCACCATCATTTCTCCAAAACCTGAAATTTTGAAGTAGAAGCTTTCAAAGAAATTTTGAATAGATTCAATAAAATTTTGAATTGAATAATTAACAATATATGATTTCCTTCCTTTCAAATCAAGGGGGTAATGTCGGTGTATTTAAATATATTTGGGGGTAAAGGGTAAAAAAGTTCCCTGATATACACAAACACAATGCTGGTTTTACAATCTACCCCTATTGAACTACTCAACTACCATGTTATTGTTTTCTAATTGACCTCGTTGATTTGACTTATTTTTTCATTCTGATCAGTAATATATATATATACTTAAACTTTCAGTTGGCTATTCATCTGTTGCCATCAATCATGTAGTGGACATGGAAAAAAAGAAACCGGTAAGATTTAAATCAAGTTTTATATATTTTATATTAGAATTTTATTACATATTGTAAAAATCTAGGTTATACACACAATATTGCATATTGCTTAATATCTGTATAAGTTCAGAATGTGTGTGCACTATGGTGGTATTAAAGGTACATAAACGATGCCAAATTGAAAGGGATTTTAGTTATCTAAATGTCATATAGATCTTATCAGCATTCATTTTAAAATAAATTGATGTGATATCTTTTTAACATAGACCTGCCGCCTAAACACACACTGCAGATCTATATATAAACCCTTTTACAGAATGCATATTGTTTCTTTCATAGTCCTCCCCTTAATAGTATAGCAGTGAGATTCAGTGACAGGAACCATGGGGAGGCTACAATTATACGTCCGTGCTTTCGCTATATTGTCACATCTGTGGAGTCCATAATATTACTAGTGAGCCTGCAATGATTACTTGGTCAATGTACCTAGGAAGCCGTTTTACAGTAAAGCTCAGTCTGCTGTTGCAGAGTTACCTGTCGCCTCCGGTTGTGTAATGTAATACCAAGGATGAGACTTGAGCTCCCCATCCTCCCCTTTACCACATTGTAGTTTCTGTCTAACAGGTTGTGCATAGGTTAAGGTGGGGGAGAGAGAATCAATAAGTGTTTTGGTTGCATTATGGGTAAGAAAAGGGCATATTCTGGCAATAATTCTAAGGTGAGAAATAAAGCAGAGGGTACAGTCAAGGGTGACACAAAGGTAACATGGATTGAGGAAATAGTGGTGTTTTATGCTGAGGGAGATTTGAAGGAACATGGTGATTCTGGGAGTGGTGAAGATATGCTCTGTTGTGGACTTACTGAGCCTTAGGTAGCTTTGGGACCCTCATGTGGAAATAGCAGAGAGACAGTTTGTCACACAAAATAGTAGAGACGGGTAGAGGTCCAATGAGAACAGGAAGATTTGTGTGTCATCAGCTTAGAGATGTTGCTGGAGGCTGAATGCACAAATTAGTTTCCCAAGAGAAGTGGTGTACAGTGAGAAGAACAGGGCCAATAACAGAGCCTTGTGTGACCACAACAGACACTGAAGGAGCTGGTGGATAGGCACGGAAGTGAACTAGGAAGAAGTGCATCTAAAAGACCAATAAAACGAAGGGTGTGCAAGAGAAGAGGGTGATCAACGTTGTCAGAATAGGCAGAGGGGTCCAGAAAGATTATGAAGAAGTGAGAAGACTGATCATCTACAATATGCTCCGGATACTGGGCATTTTAGAGTGTGTATCTGTTTTGCAAATTCAGCTCCCCTAATTTGCATAGGTGCACTCACCAGTTACTTGGTCTTGAACAGGCGCGCGCACATGTAGCCAAGGGGAATGTGTAGAACTGTGTGCTCCATCTCCTAGTTCAACTTGTTTGGCATATGTCTCCTTGCTTTTCCTTTTTTCCGTCTATATTTCAACGGACATTTGACTAAATTATTATTATTGTATTTAAACTTATTCCTCTGCTGATCTGAAAGGCCCCCAGTTTATTAGCCAATCAAATCATCGGAGTGTTTACAGCAGCATATAGAGTATGTTAGGTGATATGTGCTGATATTTTGAAATTCAGTGACCTATTTGCTAGTGACAGTGAAGACAGGGCTGCATGTGAAAGGACCACTTGGTCTGAGGAGGAGAAGGGTGGTAGACAGGAAGCCAGTTGGATATTAGAAGGAGCAGAGAAGTAGTGATGTGAGGCTCTTGTAAAACTAGTGCAGGAAGACTGTAGTGTTGGGTCTTAATGAAGTATAGTTCTAATAGCCAACTTGTTTAACAAACAATAGATGGTAAATGTATCAAGCTGAGAGTTTTCCGGCGGGTTTGAGAACCCAATCAAATTCTAACTATCATTTATTTAGTACATTCTACAAAATGATAGCTAGAATCTGATTGGTTGCTATAGGCAATATCTCCACTTTTCAAACCCGCCAGAAAACTCTCAGCTTGATACATTTACCCCTAGATGTTAGAGCCAGAGCCGTAACTTAGAATTCTAGCGCCTGGGGCGAGAGAGAAATTCCGCCCCCCTAGCCCTCAATTTTAACCAAATGAACCTAAAAAATTCCTAAATTGCACCCCCCTTCAGCATTGCGCCCTGGGCGGTCGCCCCTGTCGCACAGCCCTAGTTACTGCCCTGGTTAGAGCATTTCTCTTGCCATCTAAGCAAATATGGCTACATATGGGAAGAGCTACTATATCTTAAACACAGGTAGCAAGGTGTATGTAATACCGCTTTCATACTGCCGCCCCGGCAATATCCCGGGTTTTTGCCGGGGCTCGGAGCGTCCCAGCTCAGAAACACCATTCATACTGCACCTCGGACCCGGGAATTTTCCGGGTTGACCCCATTCATACTGCACAAGTCTGTGCCCTGGCAATTTGTGAGAGTCATCACCAGAGCAGTTTTCATTGGCTGAAAAATGGTGATACACAATATAATAATACATTAATAAATAAAGGATACTTCCATTTGGCTTATATATTTAGTCGTACTAGTCTAGGAGGGCTTTCTGAAACATATATTTAAGGGAAGGTTGTAGGAGCTTTTAAAGCTAGGCATTGCATATTTCAATGATTACCCCTAAAGACTAGACTTCTAGATGGAAAATTAATGGCCTTTTTTTTGGCAAGCATAAAATGAATGAGAAATGCCTAATTCCAAATCCTCCAGAGACAGGCAGACAGCCAATCAGCTTGTTTTCTGAAAAACCCGGGTTGCACCATTCATAGTGCAGGCAACCCGGGTCCGACCCGGGAATTACCCCTCGATAAATCCCGGGTTGAAGACCCGGGTTTTTAGACCCGGGATTTTTGACTTGTACCATTCATACTGCACCAAGACCCGGGTCGTTTGAGCTCGCCCCCGGCAAAAACCCGGTATTTTGGTGCAGTATGAATGGGGTATAACTGCTTTTAGACAATTACTAGTTAGGCACAGCTATTAGCAATATCAAAGTGTAAACCACACGTAAAAAGTAATTCCCTGTTTACTACAGTGTAAGATGGAGGCAGACAAAACTCGTTTCAATTGAAACAATTTTGGTGTACTCTGCTAATAAGTATCCATTTGTGGTCCAGAGGAATGCAGTTCATTTTCACCTGTCTTATAGTTTAAAAAAGAAAGAAGTGTTTGAAAATCATCTTGTATTGGAAATAATATTAAAAAATGGCTCTTTAATATATCTAATTTTCAACCATAGTCTAAGGCAGCAGAAAAAGACTGATGATTTGCAAGTAATCTTACCAGTTGAGGCATATGAATTAAAAATCACAAACTTTACGGAGAGGAGCTGTTTAAAATGACCATTCAACAAATAAGGTTTCGTCCCTATATCATCACTGAAGTTTGAATAGTAGGAAAGTTTTTACTGGAACCTGTGATAATGTTTTATATGCATTACTGAGAATGTTTACATTTTCTTATAGGAAATTGGGAAACCCATATCACCAACAGATCTATTTCCATCACTGCCGACTGTACAGGTATTTAAACTAGTGTCTGTATATGTCATAAAATCGTGTTAGTCCTTTGGAGCGAACCTCAGGTCAAGAAATATAATTAGGTACAGTCTTTACTTGATTATAATGCTAAGCAAAGTCTAATATCCATAGCTCTGACGTGCTGGGGCGATAGTGTGTCATTGCAGCTATGTCCATTCTTTCTAAATTGGGCTACAGATTGTCCTTATTGGAAGGAATGTTGTCCATGAATAATTCATAATGCCATGTATTTATGGTGATCACTGAAAGAAATATTTAATTTAAAGAAAAACTTTACAGTATTGTCTTTTTAGAGGTCGCGTTGGCAAAATAGGGGTAGGGGTTATTTGTAAAATAGACATTCAGAGCGGCACTACCACCTACTGTAATATTTTACCAATGTGTTTCTCCCCATGCAGAGCCGGATTTTCTGGTTCTGTATTCTAGAACCAGCACAGCCTCGGGGTGGAAAAAATATCTGCACGCAAAGTGCTCCAGGGCTTTGGTTAAGGGGAGGAATATGTTATTACAATACTACAGGTGTTAGTGGAACTTTAATGTTTGGTTTGCACGTTTTACCCCTAAAGAAAATCCCCATAATCTTGTGTTTTTGTTTTTCATTTAATTTTGTTTTAGCACGTTAAAATTTGTTGTCTGCTTATTGTCTGCAGGGTAAATCGGCTCCGATCAAAATTCTTACTAGACTAACAATTATAGCATCCGACCCGTCTCATTGCAATGTACTGGTATGTAGTTTAACTCCTGCTTGTTTCTTTTGTTTTCATCTTATCAGAAATGTTTAACTTTTTTCCTTCCTCCACACACATAATAAATTATATTGTCATATTATTCCTCTAGCTGCTATTTTAGCTGAATAAATTTGTAAGTATATTTTTTATTGTTAAACACTGTGGGACGCACTAAAGTTCTACAGCACAATATAGTGAGAGAGAGGAGGGTGTGAGATGGGAATCAAAACTGAAATGTCTGCTATTGGGAATCTAATAATGACCATATTCCCAATCAAGGAATGGTGAGTGCTCCCAGGAAACATAATCACCAAATCTGTA
This sequence comes from Mixophyes fleayi, assembly GCF_038048845.1. NCBI lineage: Eukaryota > Metazoa > Chordata > Amphibia > Anura > Limnodynastidae > Mixophyes > Mixophyes fleayi. Next base: position 48,390,728 of record NC_134407.1, read on the forward strand.
CTTTGTACTGTACTGAGCTGTTCCTAGGCTACCACGCCAGTGAAGTCAGTAATAGGGTAATTGGAGGGCAATAGAATAAGGAAAATGTCACAAAAGTGAACTTTTTATTGAGCATATAATGGACTTATGCCAGAAAAAACTGTTTTGAGGTTGCTGCCTATTGGAAGATGCAGTAGTTCCTGTACTGTGGATCGGGGTTTGTTTGAGGTTTCCGTGGCACAGTTCGTTGTGGAAGTGTTTGGGTTATGTCTAGATATCTGTATGGAGTGAGAAAACAGGGTTCCGTGTTGTAGACCTGCCTATGAGAGTTGTTAGTCCTACTTGTTGTTTGTATGTGGAGGTGGAGTGACGGTGGTTTTTGTTGGGTGTTTATTTTTTTTTTCCCCAATGGTCATTTCAGTTTTCTCTGTAACACATTTGTTTTCCGGTATTTGCAGTGTTTTGCGGTATAAGCTTTTATGTGGTGATTTATAGCTTTTTTTTTTGCGGTTTTGTTTATAGTTTTTGGGGTTTTTTTTGTCCAAATTGGAAATGTTTATGTCTCTGTGGTGTTTATAGCTCTTAGTATGTGGCTGTTGGAGTATTTATCACATGTAATGTCTTTTAGCTTTCTGTGTTTATAGCACAGTACAGTTCTTGTGGTTGGGGTTTTGTGGATGTTTATAGCCCTAGATAAATGTATAGCTCTTTTTGTTTATAGTGCAGTATGATGTATGTAAACAATCTGCTGCATATATTCATTGTGCTCATTGCATATGATTGCTGGTCTGAGCTTTCTAGGTGTATAGGTATGTGTCCTTGGTTTCAGTGGTGTAGTATGTGTTTAATCTATGTGCTTGGGGGGTGGTGTGGATGATTCTCAGTGTGGTTTGTATTGTCGCGGAAGATATACTGCTCTGATAAGTCTTTTCCTCTGTAGTATTTGTATTGGGCAGGTCAAGGCATACTTTTTAGCTCTGTAGACTATGTTCCAAGGGCTGAACTTCAGGTTTTCTGCTTTTGTGGACCGTATAGGCGGAGATGTGGAATAGTGTGTTTTCGTCTCAGGTGTTACTGTCTGTCTTGTGCGGTACTAGAGAATCTTGAGAGAAAAGTGTTAGGTTCCATGGTTTATTCAGCATGTTTCGTCTTGTTCTTGTTGAAAGAAGTCCCTGAACACAGTGGAACGTGGTTAACCTGATCTGCATTGGTTCTGTAGCAATAATATCATCACCATTTATTTATATAGGCCACTAATTCCGCAGTGCTGTACAGAGAACTCGCTCACATCAGTCCCTACCCCATAGGAGCTTACAGTCTTAATTCCCTAACACACACAGACAGACTAGGGTCAATTTATTAACAGCCAATTAACCTACCAGTATGTTTTTGGAGTGTGGGAGGAAACCTACGCAAACACGGGGAGAACATACAAACTCGTCACAGATAAGGCCATGGTCGGGAATTGAACTCATGACCCCAGTGCTGAAAGGCAGAAGTGCTAACCACCGTGCTGCCCTATAATGTATAATATATCATCTTTTGTAGCAACATATCAACCTATTTGTTATATGTTTATTATTAAAAGTTTACTTGGTCTATGTGCCACTTTCCTTCCTCTACTGCTTTCCAATTACACTATTTGCAAACAAATAAAGACTCCTATGAAGAAACATCTGTCTTGACTATTAATTGAATTCACTATTGCTAATTAAGCATTATGAAAATTTGCACCAAACATAACCAGAGTCTGAATGCTCAAGCTTGTGTTAACTTTACCCGGATTGTGCAGGGGGTTGGGTTTGTTTTTGTATGTTTGTTTTCTTTTATTAAATGAAGACTTATTTTGGTTTTCAATATTCTTTTGATAGAGATCAACCTCACCTTTAACCAGGCTGTATGATATCGTGGCTGTCTATCCCAAAACTGAGAAGTTGTTTCATGTAAGTTATGACAACTAGATTTTACTTGTTGACAAATAAAGTTCAATTACAGATGAAGCATAGTTTGTTTAGAAGTTTGACATAAGTCTCGCTAGATTGGACAAAAATAGTGTGACGGTGTTTAAATAAAGCAACCTGTGTTTAGTTGGCTGCTTAATTGAAAATGTTTTATGTTTTTGTTTCAAGCTATTTGACAGAAGTTTTTTCAAAGTGTATTGCATAATGCTATTGTTATAAGTAAAATTGTATATGGTTTTTTTGCATTGACTTTGTCAGCACTGAAAGGTCTTTTTCTTTTATCTAAGGCTGCTTGCACATCCATTGATGTGGACCTGATATGCATCAATGTAACTGAAAAATATCCATTCTTCTTCAGAAGACCACCTGTGAATGCTGTGAGTTTTAGTAAATAAATTATAATTCTATTTGTTCATTGTATGTGATTGATTACCGGTAAGTTCAGAGCCATTCTGACCGTTCTCACTTAGCAAGCTTTGTGGGCCAGTAACAATGGTTTTAGAACCCAGTTTTCCTCTGTGTTCATCGTTTCTTTATGCTCTATGAACTGCCACTGGCTGCAGAGACCAGCATCACGGGAAAAGGAAAAGCTTGACATGCTCAATGAGTTCTCTTTTACATGTGTCTGCATTGGCCTTGGAGTCAAACATAGCGCTTTCCTTTGCTAATATATTTCTGTTGTCAGGCATAACACAGGTTGTTAGTCAACAGTGGGCTGTCTCAGAAGGTAATGATGTTTTAAATATCTCCAGGCTCTGTATATCTTTCATAAAGATGAGCTGTGGTTCTGCTCTAGTCCTGAGCAATCTTCACTGTAGTAGTTTATTTACTGTCTTTCTCTAGGCGATCCAGCGAGGAATCTTTTTTGAGTTGATTTACACCCCAGCAATCAAAGATTCCACTTTAAGGAGATACACAATATCTAATGCACTCAGCTTAATGCAGATCTGCAAGGGGAAGGTAAGTAATGGTCTGTATGTAACAATCCTTGCCTTGTTTGGTCAGTGTTACAGCAACATTGCAAAGTGCACAGATTACTATGACTTTTTTTGTTATATGCTACAATTAGATAACAATGAGAATCAAAGTAAATGCATGTAGGTGAATCTATTAAGATGCAGTTTATCTATAGCCACTTATGTTTACAAAACCATGCTGACATTGCAGCATGTAAGAACATCATGATCACAGTAATGGGAACTCCATAGCAATAATGTTACACTGTGGGGTCTCAGGAGGGCAATACAGACTCCCAGCTTCACATTTTGGATACCTTTTATGGTTGCATTACTGAATTTATTTTGTTTCTGTTCAGGCCAAAAAATCATTTTACATTTTCATTGCTATAGGTTTCTGCCTAGTAATGCCTAGAAACATTGCCCCTGTTGTTTTTATCATAGTAAGTTTACACAATATAGATCATTCTAAGAAATGATACTCATTTTATACTGTGAGGAATGTGCACTCTTTGGCTTGGCAGGAGCACTTCAACTACATGACTCAGTGGATGGCACCAGATGATGGGATTTGGTGATCGTGGTCAGACATAGGGCGTGACAGCCAGTCAGGGCCCTACATTTACCTTATATGTGCATTAAGATATAGAGGAACTTTGTAAAAAAAACCTTGACTTCAATAGAAACGGAATACAAAGAAACTAAACGTGACTAAAAACATTTACTCTACTATAGTATATACTTTCTTTTATCTTGTAGAACATTATTATTTCAAGTGCTGCAGAAAAGGTAAGTTCAGTTCTGGTTTATTGAAATGTCTTTCAAACCGATTTTAATTATCATATTTGTGTATAAATTCTATTCTATTTGCAAGCATAATGTGACTGCTGAAACCACTTTCTATCTCTATCGTTTTAAGATTGAATGTACTAGTTACCAAGATTTCAGAAACTTGCATAATGTGTTCCCATTATACACAACAGATTACCTATATGGCCAGACATGTTGAAGTGGTTTATTTTTATAGATTTTTAGAAAGATGCACCTTAAACTATTTTCTGTAAATCCTTAAAAAATTAGTTTATTATAAGGAATAGATTGTCCCATTGTGGCACCTTGGAGATCTTTTTTTTTTTTTTTTTTTTTTAATTATTATCACAGAGAACCTCAGTGATTACTGAATCCATATCACCTACTCTAGGACTTGTATTATAATTAACCACTAATTCCATGAGAAGGTAGTACAATGTAAACTAGTTTGCACAGATCTGTGTTTCTCAATGTGGCTTCTGGCTGCTTTAACCTGTTACGCCGGTCATACGCACTCCAGTATTGGCATGAAATTGGTTCATTTGTGGCCAAAAATTGTCACTCCCGAGTGATCTGTTCAAAATAATTGCTTCAATGTGTGCGTTCAGTGATCTGGCAAATGCTGTAAGAGGTCCACGTGTGACGAGTCCACCCAGCCTGAACCGTCAAGTTGGCCACCAATGTGGGGACAAACGGAAACGGATCCTGTTTGGCACTGAGGTCGGGTGAAAGGATCAGCCAGGATAAGATGTTTGCTCAGCAAGATATGTTGGCCACTGATGGGCAATAACTGGATGAGACAGAACTTGGCAACATAATTGAATCTTCTTAATCTTTTAATGCAGAACCTATAAGCCATAGTGGAGAAAAGATCTTCATGCATTTGAATTTATTCCTTAGAACAGTGATGGGCAACAGGCATTCCTAGGGCCTCATGTGGCCCTCTGAGCCTATACTTGCTTCCCCCACCTGATCTATTGTCAGATTTCTTTGTTATAGCTTTTAACACTTTAACACTGTTATTATAGTTATGTATATTTTTTCGATTAAATGTATTGTTTTTACTTTCTACTGGCATTAAGGGTAATTCTCAGTGCTTTTGAAGGATAGAGGGTCGCCCGTGCAGCCCCTGATGTGTATCTGATTGCATTTCGCTGCCTTAGAATGTAGGTAACTTTTGTATTTTACTTTTTAAATCAAAAGTGACACAATTTTGTTTTTATTTGCAGCCAATAGAACTGAGAAGTCCCTATGATGTCGCCACATTGTATCCTTTTGTTATTTGCATCTATGTAAAGCAATTAGAAGGCAACATGTTCTTTGTCTAAATAATTAGTTGAAATTGATGTACATTAAACTGATTAAAATAATACATTAACTATTGGAGGGAAAAATGTCAGAGTCTTTGAACAAAACCATGCAATATGCATTGCTCCTAGGAATCTCAGCTCAGAGACTTGTTTTATGGGATCAAATGTTGCTGACACATCTGTACTAATATGATCTGTATTATAAGCTTTGTTTGGCCGCCTCAATCATCTGAAGACACTTAACAGTAATCGCTGTGGGCCAATACATAGGGGTTTATTTAATGACAGGCTGAAAAGAGCAATGCTATAGCAATCAATCAGATGTCCGCTTTCCTTTGTCTGACTACAGTAGACTGCTAAATGTTGATCTCCCATTGCTGTGGGTTATAGCATGGCATTCTACTAAATAATCCACATAACATTGTGATTGCAGTCTACAGTATTTTTTTATTCAGCTGCATATTACTTGTGCAGTACTCCCTCGTTGCACCCTTTGTACAGAAGCTAGAAGCACAGTATCGTTCCAAATTTCAAATGTAAGGAAATGTTCAAATCAGCCTGCAGAACAAAATGACATTTTGTCAACTCGTCATGTAAGTTATTTCAAAGGTCCCAGCAGATCCAAGGGGAACACACACCTGGGGGTACTGTGAGTTCCTTGCTTTGTGGATCAATCTCTATAAATTCACCCTCAATTTCCACCAGTTATATTCTTTTAACAAAGTACATTAAAATGTCAACTTCTCTATTACGCTTGTCTTGACCTGTGGTGGTATAGGGGGAGTGCTGGGTTTCACATTTATATTTAGAGAAACCCATTTGGATATTATTTAGATTTTTCTGTACTACTCACTTGATGTATTCTTTTAAAATCTTCCTTTCTAGAATGTTGTTGGGTGAAAAATATAATTGTGTGTAAAATTCTGAACTCATTATCAGAGGTTTGCTGTTTGGATTGTCTGAAGCATCTGCCAAGGCTGCCCTGTCTGTAAATTGCCGATCTGCCCTTCTTCATGGTGGTAAGTTTGTATCATACAAAGTACTGCTTGTCCTTTCATAGACCAGATATGCATAAACTCTATGCACCCTGCATAGATCAGCACTTACTCCCTTAGCAATGACCAAATAGCAAAGTTAAATGTAGAAGAAGCAAAGTAAAACTTGCATATTTATAGAAATGATTTAATAATCCCTAATTTTTATGCTGCCTTTGCCATATAACACTTTGCCTATATGGTAAATATAGCCCTGCAGCCTGTGCTGGAACACAGGTTTTTATTAAAACCAAATGAACATACTATTAGACATTCATATACAACAAGGCTTGTGTATTACTGAGCTGAATAATAACTGAAATAGTTACTTGTACTTATTGCTGAAGCTGACATGTTAATGTTGTGCAATAGGGCAGAGCTTCACTGTATCACTGAATTAGGATAATTTATTACTCTTCTACTTGCTTTGGGGGTGCACATATCTGTATTATCAGTGATGTCATTGCAAAATTGCCTGGTAATACTATATGTCGCTTAATTAAGTGTCTTGACCCATCTCTCCACCTGTTCACTCATTAGTTGCTGCCTGTGATTTGTTTTTGCTATTTTTAATGAAAGGGTAGAAAATCGGTGTATTTTTTAGACCCAGCAGCCTATCGGGAACATTTTAAAGGGGAACAAATACAGATAGCCCAGTGACCCAGCCCAAGGTAGCCCACAATGGGACTGGCCCGGAGGGATTACTACACACAGGCCAGCCAGCCCCCGACTACACCATGCTCTCAGCTGATGGTATTCAGTGGACTGTTTCCAGATTTGTCAGCACACCTGTGTATTGAGAGAGTGTGATTGGGGATTTCTAGGACTATAGTACTTACCCATTGTGCAGTTCCATCCAAATATTTGATCATCTACTTGGATGGAAAGACCCTTCAAATAGGTAAGAGCTTTTCAAAATATCCATGACCTTTAAAGTCAAGTCCGACATTCCAAATAGATAAGAAATGTTCACAAGTCCCTTTTTGTTTTTCCTCTGGTGGTTGTTTCTTACCCCCAGTAGTTATGAAGGAATTAAAAGCAGTCAGCAACTTCCATAGAAAGGACACCCTTTGTTGTTGAATGAGGCTTGGGGTGATCTGGAGGAGAAGGGGTGAGAGTATCTCTAGGCATAAATCGAGTGATTCATTAGGGGAGGATGACAGCCCAAGAATTATGTTGAATCTTGAGGAAGAGACCTTTATTTTAGATCTGCCTAGAACTGTGGAAAATCAACCAATAAGAAGCACCTACCATCAAAGTGGGGATCCGACAGGAAAACTAATATAGAGCCAAGGTCCACAATACATTTTTTTTTTAGGGTTATAAATTATTTCAATGTCCCAAGATGCCAGCTTAAATGACCTTCACAGGTAAGTTAGTATTATCTCCTTGATACCCGCAGAGTGCAACTACTGCTAGTGCAGAATCTACCCTGCCACGTTTGCCTCTGATTTCAGAGCGGTCATCTCTTCCTGCTTGTAGTTGAAGTGCAGAATTGGACATTTTGTTGTATATTTGTTCTTATATGTACAATGCTAATAACAGAACTTATTGAGGGGTTTCCCACCCACTTGTTGTGAATCATGCATGTACTGTACTTTAATCCTGTTTTATTTCCATTGCGATGTTCTAACGTGGTAGGCAAAAGCCACAACATATTTAATTGTGTGTTTTCACCCTCAGAAACAAGAAAGACAGCTTTTGGCATCACACGTACGGTGAAGAAATCACAAACTGAAGAAGAGGAAGGAGCAACAGGAGAACCAGTTTGCAAAAAAGCGAAAAATTAATAAATTTTATGTTCATTTTTCAATCCAAATGTGTCAAAGTTCTGCAATGTGTTAAATATATACCAATAAAAGAAAATTGAGAGTGTAAATGTGCTGGTAGGAATTATGCATAGCACTTTATGTAAAAAATAATAAAAAAGACTATTTTCATACTTTTAACAAGTTTATTGTTAAACAGCTGTACAGAATATATATAGTTACTAACAAAACCATAAAACAATAATGGAATAGTTGAGATTATATATAACAATATTAAATACTTTGCTCAAAATCCCATTTGTGTACTGGCTTAGTTTTGTGGTTTCACACTTGCCAAAACCTGCATTAATGATAAAACATAGAGCAGTTCTAGAAGTGATTTCTTCATATAGTTCTGTTTTTGTTTTTTAAGCCATGTTATTTAAAGTGCATAATGTGTCTTAGGCTGCGTTCTTGTGTATGTTCGGCTCACAAAAAGGCTGCCTCCGTGATGTGTGGGTAACGTGCACTTTAACTACAATAACTTGACACCAAAAAACAAGTTTAATGGTATTTTCAAACACTTGCGTAGTGTCTATAATACAAGAGAACAAGAATTGGTTACAAGGTAGACACCACTAGGTGGCGAACTTTGATCACCTTTGACCAGAATGCTCATCCTGAAATTAGACTGCTTAGACTTTTCACATTACATCTTTGGCTTAGATTCCCTTTTGCTAATGGTTAATAACAACCATGTAGAATCACTTCTCGGGATCACAGGTCCTGCACATTGTAATGCCATTGGGGTAATTACACATTTTTGCATCACAGGCACACTGTGGTAGAGCAGATTCTAACTAAGGTCATAATCTAAGACCAGGTTAATACATCAAAACGGTTACAAGTTATTCTGTTTTACAATGAATCATTCAGGATCCATTCGTTCCTTCCTTTGTCATTATTTGGTATATAAAGATCGTAGTCATTTATTTCATGAATTACATGTACTCAATACAAAATGTACAGAAAATACAATACAAATGTACAAAAGGAGATTCTATCCTACAACTTTTCCATTTGCCATTGCATTTCTTTCTAGTCCCACCAATGTCTCGATCATCCTCTGACCATTATAGCTCATGGCTTGGAAACCTGATGTCCCCTGAAGACCTTCAGGAACTCTAATGTTGAGAAAATCCACCGTACTGGGACTAGGTTCCAAACCATATTACTGCCACAGTAACTTGCAGAACCTTCTGCATCAGTGCACTAGAGCCACAGGGTGTCTTACACAGATCTAGCCCTTAGTCCATCATTTTGTGAGATGTATCCCCAACATGCTAAGTTCTGTTGGAAAATACATACAGTGAATGGTTTTATAAGGCTACACTGGTAGATTCTACCGAACGCGCTTTAAATCTGGAGAAAAGTAGAAGCCTTTACTTACGGTTTCTTAGCTGTTCCCCAAATTTGGAAAGCACAGAGCTGAGGCTAGTGTCACATGGACCATTGTTGCAAGCTACGTATGAGGGTGTGTTTACTAGTGCAAATGCCAGTGGAATAAACAGCACTTGTTTTACAGTCACTAAACTGTGCTCTTTTGGACATATGGACCCAGTGTTAACCTCCAGCTCTGAAATCTATTTATCAAGTGAGCTGGAGGCAGCACAAAGATGTCATTTATGTAGGTCCACTGGCTCATTTGCTAAAAGAAAACCCAAAAACCCTCTTGTTTACTAACATAACATTTGTTTCCATTCCCTTGTCTAGTACCGTTCTGCAGGGTAGGGAGCCATTGACGCGCTAACTTTTAATAGACCGTTAGCCCAGCCCACTGCAGAACATTACGTTTCCAAATATACATCCCAGAGCTCTCTCTTTGGCATTTTCCACAATTAGTCATGTCTTATAAGTTATCACACAATCGTTAAGGTGCAATACGTGTTGCACTTCTACATACGTTTAACATGGCAAAATATAAATATGTGCGTCCTTTTATGTTTCTTGAAAAATGGTATCAATCAGGCAGATGTCATTTTGATCATGTACATAAATATTTTGCCCTCATGGAATTAGTATAAAGCATAATAGCAATGTTGTATTGCTAATAAACATTAAATAAATAAATACATTTAAAAAACAAAACAATAAAAGTGCAAGGAAATGCATATAAATAATACGGAATAGTCCTATCTCAAAGCTTGTTGAAGCAACAAAAAAAGTGCATGGCCAATGCCTCTTCAAAGTGGTTTTTCCCGTTTGTTCTGTCAAAAATTCTGTATGTGGGATCCCTTGTACGTCTTCTCCTGAAGGCCACTGAATATTTCTTTTACGCCATTCTGCCACTGGAGAACCAGTTCCATTGGTGTCTTCCCTGCCTGTCAGGTCAAATTAAAAGTCATTTAGTCAGACATTAAGATCTAAACCTTTGTGTTGTCAAGCGAAATTACAGCATATAGAAAAAAGCTGCACCAGTTATATGTTCACATAAATTCTGTTTTACAATTGAAAGGAAATATTTGCCCTATTGATTGGAGGCTTTATTTGATTTCATTATCCATACCTAATAAACATTTTGCAGAGAGTGTTATTTCTCTCTTGTTTTTATTGAAGGTGTTTCAAACCTTCAGATGACTTTCATTTATTGACTTGTACAAGCCCTCCTAAAAGTTTTAATTAAATGTTTTTTTTTTCTACTTTAAAAATAATTTAAAGCCACTGAGTTGGATCTCTCCTGCTATGAACAGATCATTGTATCGCAGAATGTAATAGGCAGACTTGGCTGAATGAGCGAGCCAGGACCCTGCTAAAGACAGTGAATAGCGGGATTCCAGGGAAGGGACTTTCGCTGTGATACCACTATTGGGAAGGGATTTAGCAAATGCACCTACTGCTCAAATTCTGATCTCTGCTTTTGATAGAGATTGGATGAGCGAAGATTGACCGTGGAAAGGTCATAAAGTGCCACAGAAAGCAGCTTATACTTGTTGGAAAAAGTGATTTGCATTTAAACAATGGGGCAGGGACTGATGTGAATGAGTTCTTTGTACAGCGCTGCGGAATTAGTGGCGCTATATAAATGATGATGGGTGTGCATGAATTTCATTTTATTTTATGCAAGCAGAAGATAACACGTGACAGCTCCCATCCTGCTTAAAAATGCAAACAAAACACATTAATAAAGCATATTTTAGGCTGCTCATGATTTAATAGGATTGCTACATTTCTTTCTACCCTAATTGCTGCTATCTGCATATTGTATTAAATTAAGTGTCATTATCTAAAAGAACACAGGCATCATCATATTATTAAACCAAGTCCTCAGAACAAGCCGTACAATGTGATGTGTCCACTTTGCCAACACTTGTAATTGTGACAAATCTAAAGCTGTAATCAGATTTGCGCAGTTAAATGTTTTGTTCTTAAAAAATAATTTTTAAAAAAAAAATCATTATGGACTCTAAAAGCAGCAACATTTGTGTTTGAGCAAATCTTTCCCTTCACAAAGACAAATATAATAACTTGAAAAATCTTGTTTGGCAGGTACTTACGCAATTTTTGATAGATAAATTAGCGCCATACAGGATCAAGAGTCTCATCATCTTGTAACGATTTAATCTCACCCCATCGTGCATTGGTGTATCTCCTTCCTGCAGACACCATAATAACAGTTATTTCATTTTTGTTCCTTGCTTTTAGGTATGAATAATTTTTTTTGTCTGTAACCAGAAATTCACGTATTTCAATTGAATGTACTCTATAAAGAAAAGGAAGTTTTACCTAAATCCTCACTATGAAATATGTTGTTTATAGAAAAATAATGTTTGGTTTTTCAAGCTTCGTGCGTTAAATTAGTTAAAAAATCATTATTTACTAGAAAAAAAAGTGAATGTCCTATAACTCCGAGCAACCAAGACATCTTTGCTTCATTGTGAAAATTTGAACGTGATCAATCAAAGCCAACAACTGATTGGTTGTTATGTGTCTGCACGTTTGCACTTTGTAAATATATTCAATATAACTGATCATGAGGTAGTGTAAGAAAATGATACCCGGACTTTGGCGTACCCGATCTTTGGCATTTAGGTCTGCTTCACATGCAATGAGATGTTCTGCGCAGTCATGCTGCCCAGTCCTGACGGCGACGTGAAGGGGGGTACTGAACAACTACAGAGAGGGAAAGAGCAGAGAGAACCATTACTAAAGTACATCTAGGCCTTAGCAGTTAGTTAAAAAATAGATACAATGAGATAGCAATTGTATAAATAAACGTGAAAAACAATCACTCAATAGATGAGTAGATCTACATATGGCCAAGTAAGGGAAATAAATCTGAAATTATAATAGCATATTTTATAGGCCATTCTCTTCAGTGTAAACCACATGATATCTTTTAGGGGCCTCATAAATGGCCCTTTATCCCACATGATGTCCCCACATTCAATGGTACTTATTACTGCGATGAAGAAAAGTCTGACAATATCTACAGCGACGTGGTAATCGAGAACCTGTCATTCCCGACATACTGACAATACTGACTGTTTAATACACTACCTAGGTGGAGAAGCATCAGATCACATTAGGAGTTCATATAGCCTTCACAATAGGTTAACCAGCCAAACTGATGCGACTGTATGACTATACTACCGTCATTCTGAGACACCAGAGTCACCAGATATGGGACTAAACACAAAATATCACTCATATCAGTGATCTGTCGCCCAATGCTGGTATATACTCAGCCTCCTTCATTAACAAACGAGGTGTTTACCCTCTGTAGTTGAAAGTCAATATATTATTTAAACAAATAATGTGCTTCACTGGTTTCTTTTCTCTTTTCTTTTCAGTTATATACAACTAGAAGCACTTTACACAGATCTGCACTACCTGATGTAAGCATGATTTAAACAAAGTAAATTTAAATTTCTCAACTGGGAAATTTGATTCTTGCTTCTGATTATAAAAATGCACCTGGATAATGGTTTATATTTTAGCAATGAGGAGTCTTGTATGTTTATTAATGGAATATACCTTGTCTCTCGCATTGATGTTTGCTCCTTTGTTAAGCAATAACTTTAAAACATCAACACTTCCACCACGACAGGTCCAGTGAATTGCTGTGGATTCAAGCTGTGAACAAACCAGAGCATTTTATCAGCTACATGCACATAATGTTGGATTTTTATCCTGCATACAGTACATTATACAGAAAAAAGATACTTAATCTAATAACGTATATTTTTAGAGCTTACTTGCTAATAAAGCTAGGAAAGCCTGCCTTACATCTGAGAAATGCATTGTTTAAAACAGCAATCCCGCACAGAAGATTTTTCTTTTAAATAGCAGAGTAAGTATCTTCTTAAGAACGCATTTGATTTTTCTTAGCTGCCATACAAATCATTATTCCATTTTCCAAATCTCTCTGGAGGTTACTCAATATGGCTGCTAGGCACAGTCAGTCTGCTATACAGACACGGGGAGGAGAGGGGGGTGTAAGAATGTTACATTACCCAGAGTAAACAGCTCAGAGACAGCGTTCCAAAGCCTCTCTGTTCACTATATCATGTGACTGTGGTTGCCATGACACTGAGCAACATTGTAAATTAATAGCAGCCTCAGGAAACAAACCAAGGGAGAATGCTAAATACCAATATTCTTCTTATAGCAGACCAGAGTCATTTATGTAAAAAAAAAAAAGATAAAATATAGGTAATAATTTTTCACGAGATTTCTGCTTTAAAAACCAAGGTAAAGCAGAGTTTGACTGATATCTAATATACCGACGTCTGAAAATGATTTGCCCAATTTTGCATAGTACAGGGGTCTGCATAGATATGTACATGTCTAGGTTTGGCTATTGGTGCAAAGTATTAGATAACAAGTACAATGAATTAGAACAGGGAAAGATGACTATGGGTACTTAGCTGCAGTTTTTACGCCACTTTCAGTATGTTTGTTGTTTCATAACTGGTAAATGTGGAATTGTTTGGCCTGCGTTACTGTTAAAAACTCATCTTGAAACCCCTAGTGTATTTTCCCTTGCTCGTTTCCTGTGTCTATATCAGCTTAGTGAGCAGGAGATAAGTCACGTGTTTTATGTCTACATTGCACAGAGGAAATGACAGCATAATAACGAAACTAATACATTCCTCCTGTACTTTTTTCATACTGCATTTAAAGAGTCCCTATGATGTCACTGAGCAAAGGACTGTATTCAGTTACAACCATTTACTTGGTGATGGTGATATTTTGGGATAATTTTTTATGCTTATCTTTAAAAAATGAAACAACTTCCATTTATCATTGCACGCACATGATGCTTTCTTGTTCAGTTGCATGAAAGTAAAAGCTACCTAGAGTATATTTCCCCTGCTGATAATACCTTAAATACATGTCTGACTTGATGTGATTGTGGCTATGGGATGCCACAATGGTGTTCTGTTATTTCTGTGAATAATTATATAGCCACATGAAACATTCTGGGCAGAGGGAATGGCATTCATTCCACTTAGATAGCAGGAGGTGGTAAAGGTAACTAACCATTACTCTATTATTATTCCTAGGATTTTAGAGCCTTGTAAAACGTAGCTGCCTCATGTCAATAGAATTATTGTTTGTAATCTAGCAAAATTTTCCAGTATTTTTCAGCACCCTCTCTAGTTGCTTTTTTATAGCAGTTTTCATTTAAAAAGAGAAATGTGTTGGAATGGTCCACTTACCATATCACAGAATTCTAGGTCTGCTCCAGCCTCTATTAACTTCTCAACAATAGCAAGGTGTCCTTCTGAGCATGCTCTGTGGAGGGCTGTGCGTCTGTACTGTTAGGAAACACACAGATGAGTTGAAAACAAACTATACTGATAAAGAATATTCACAAGCTTTTCATTGGATTGGGTTTACACCCTGATGGAGAGACATATAACTCAAAGGGTTAAACATGAAATTCAAGATGTAACAATAATTAATAAGCATATTCTCAGGGTAATTTAATAACATTACTCTAAGATGCAAATCTGCACAAAAGTAGAGCAACCAATTGATTTCATTTTCTACTCTACTAGACAGATAAAAGCTACTTGCTGGTTAGTTAATATAATGTTAGTGCAGATTTGCACTTTTGAGCAAAGTTAGTGAATAACCCTTAGTATTTTTGTCCTATGCCAAATTTGGGATAAAGTGAGTTAAAAAAAATATTATTTACTATCCTTCACTAACACTCAAATGTTTTACTGAGAACTTGTAGGCACCACTTATACAGTGAAAGGGCTTGTAAAACAGAACTCCAGGAACTCTTATGCTTTGTTCCAAGAATGGAGCCTCGTGCCTCCTTTTATAAGTGCCAGATGTAACTGATGCCTGCACTATTTTTTGCGACCTCCACTGCCTGCATTTAGTGCTGCCTAGTGCTTGTCAGAGCGTCGGGCAGCAGATACACATAGCTGTCTGTGAACAGCGCTGCTACACTTTAAGAAGGGGGGACAGGTGCCTTCCCGTAGTGTGGCCAGCTCATTTTAGGGAGCACTAGTTGTATGGGCTCAGTGACCTCTCTTGTAATATGACTATTTATTTACTTACTGTGTCCAGTACAAGGAGCATATATTAGACACAGATTTATGCTACATTTTTAAGACTATACGCAAAGTTAGGTAGCTGTGTCTAAGTCACTTTTGACTCCTCTTTTATATTTTCGGACCTTTTTAGATCTTTTTGAGCCATAATGTCAAATCTAACCTCAGTCCTAGGGCTAGATTTACTAAGCTGTGGGTTTAAAAAAGTGGGGATGTTGCCTATAGCAACCAATCAGATTCTAGCTGTCATTTTGTTGAAAGTACTAAATAAATGATAGCTAGAATCTGATTGGTTGCTATAGGCAACATCCCCACTTTTTCAAACCCGCAGCTTAGTAAATCTAGCCCCTAGGCTCCAAGCTGTTGTATTATTGAAGGATTATTAAATTGAATAAAGTTGAAAGCAGGGCTTTAAAAAAGTTAACACATTTGTAGAAACTCTGCAAAATGTTGCAGCAAAAATATAGTTATACATTAATGTATTAATATTTACATGAGATAAATAGAATGTTTAAATATAAATAAAAGATACTATTAGTACACAGTGACATGGTGCCTAATTGGCAGCTGTATATGAGAGCACACCTATGTTTAAATATACATTTACAGTCAAGCACTCTTCCAAAGGGATGACAGCTTTAATTATACAAACATTAATAATTACTATATGTAAATCCTGAACAGAAGTGTAATAACTCACTAAGGTGCATGAGATGAGTGTTTGACCTGTTGACATGAATAATAAAATAGTCAAGTCGTCACTGATACTGTTACCGAAATGTAACTTCCATCATGCTTGGCCATTTGCTAGCATGCTTAGCGTGAAGGGAATTCTAGATAAGTGCCAACTGAATTACTGAGGGTTGCCAACTCCTGTTCTAAATCCTTGTTGTGGCGGCATATGCTGTATATAGTTTTTAACAAAAAATATCCTACCTCATCACAGGCATTTGGATCCCCACCATCTGATAAGTATTTTTCAATTATAGGCAATTTGTTTTCCAGCACAGCTTTTAAGAATGTTGTTTCATCCACTTGATCAATCTAATAAAGACAGATTGCATTTTACATTATTGTTGCATTATTTCCTATATAAGCTATCGTACGTGAGTTTTCTTCTCACCAACTTACTATTGGTTCAGGCTCCGGTTCCTTGAGCACCGGCACTTTAACTTTTTTGGACCTTTTTCGTTTTTTAAGCTTTATTATAGTTTGAAGATCTTCCAAGCTGTCCAGCTTTGGGCGTTCATCTAGTTTCTTTTTGAGGAGCTAAATACAAATTAAATGATGGGTTTTAAATGATGTGAACAAGTTTAGAAAGCCGTGTATTTGTACTGACATTAGAGCAGTTAGCTCTACTATGTTTATGTTGATTGGTAATTGACATAATATGAATTACAGTCATAAGTGTCCGTTTGGCCTATTCCTTGTGTAAAATACTGGAAGTGTTTTTTTGGAAACAGTAAACCAGACTGTACTTATGCCTTAATTTAGTGGTCTAATTCAAGCTGTATCATATGTTTGTCTGGAAGCGAATTTCATCTTAAAGAACTGTCATAATTGCCATACAATCTCTGATTAACAGAATGTGAAAAACTGCATTTCAGTTATTGGATTACTTTGGATACCATTAGCTACCATCATTGTTTATTGCATTGCTACAGTATTTACCTATCTCGTTTTTGGCATATAAAGCATACCAACCCATATTGGTACCTATATGTTGCCACTACTGTCTATCCTGCACCGTAATGGGGCAGAGTGCAGATTGACTCATTATTACAGCCCATGAGTGTTTTATTAAAGGCAGTACTGGTAGGCTGAATGAGGCCGGACCAGCTTAATAATACTGACAAGCACACCGACCCTTATGGCAAATGCCAGAGTTGCCAGATTGCCAGTACAGGCCTTACCGTTAACAAGCTTAAATTATAGTAGTTATAAGAGGCGTTTTAATAGTAAAATGAATAGTCATGCATTTCACTACGGAGCACATTCAATAGGAATGATGGGTGAGGCCTGTCTCATTGTCCTTGCTGTTATTTGGACTAATTTGGTGAAAGCAACAGATATTCATGCTTTGCCATAAAATGGCTAAGAAATGGTGGTGTAAGGTCAATAGTCGCACCTCGATCTTGAGCTGTTTCTGCTGTGCTTGTTTCTCTTCCTCTTGCTCAAGCAATGATTTTGAAGTTGTTTTTAAGTCATCGTGTTTCTCTAGAGTTACCGCTGTTTCATAAACTCCTTGTTTAAAATCTCCAGATACAGTATCTCCAGTATTTTTCTTGTCGCTTTTCTGTCCGGTCACCTGTAAATACAATACAATACACTTTCATATCTTTTACCGAAATAAACAGTTTTGTTGACCGCATATCAAAACATACTCTAATCGTAAATAAGAATGAAATATACAATATCATGTGTATTTCATGCAAGTAAAAATCCCATCTCACGTTCCTTTCTTCACTTGTAAAGTGACACGTTGTAATCAATCTAAAAGTTTATCAATAACACAAAATATTGTTTAATTATACTTTCATTTAATGTTGGGCTTATTAATACAGATTTAGTTAATAAAGATTTTACTCAACTAAAGGTGACCTTCAGCATGACTTGACGCGCGAGCAGATGAAAATGGCCAAACTACTACAAATGCAAATTTATTTCAGAAGTAAATAATAATTGCCACAAAATATGCAAACCTTAATACATTGTTGGTTGTCAGATTTGGTTGGGATTAAATGTGGACACTAATTGCTGATAATATAAACACTCAGCTATATCTTTCCATTGTCTCTTCCCATGACAGTTGAAAGAGCTAAGGAACTTCATCACACAACTTCGGATGAATATATTATCATGCTGAGTAAAACCACCCACAGAAACCCCAGCTCTACAAAATTTAATTAAATCAATATATTCATATGGCATTTAATCAGTAAAAGTCCAAAAGTACAAGATTCACTGCATAACAACATTTTTTTTTTACAGTAGATTCTAATTAAAACTAAAGTTATAAAAATAAACACTGTAAAATATATTTTGCCTAATATATTTAAAAAGAAAATATTTGCTCATTTTTGTGTGTTTTATCATTGAGGTGCTATGTTTAAAGTTACTGTTAACTGTTGACACCTGTAGTAAAGCAGCACAATTCAACTTAAAACAGAATCAATAAGCTAATTTGCATACATCATTTGAATTCCAAAAGAATCCCTTAGAGAGTTGAACCGTTATGGCATCACAAATTAGGAACAAAATGAAAATGACTTTACATTGTACATTTGTTATTGAGATGCATGCATAATATAATGTTGTATAGTATTTGTGCTATGAGATTGTGAAAAAGGTTATGCTGTTTTTTCATTATGTGTTGTTAACTTAAAGACTGATCAATAATCTGCAAATACACACACACAAAACTGATTTACAAACAAGCCAGTGGAACAGCTCCCTAAATAATTCCTGAGCTTTTATAACTAAAGCCAAAATAAACATACCAGTTCTTCCACTTTCAGCAACATTTTGCCTGTGATGTCTTGCAATGTTCTTTCCTGATGTTAACCTTAATGAAGACAAGTTAGTTCTCTCCTTCAAACCCAGCCCAGTTCTGCTTTATATACTGTGTCTCTGGCAAGGTTGAATGAGGTAATGTTCCAACCTGGGAACCCACATCTATGTGCCTAGTTCAGTCCTGGAGATAGGTGCTCTGTCATTCCAGACATGCTAACTAGCCAGATCTTGTGTCATGTGAGATGTTAGGAGGGGAGGGTAGGAGTAGCAATGGGCCTTATGATTAAATAATATCCCATACACTAACCACATTGCATATCCCAGTCGGTATGAAATGTGAGATGCCCATTTCACTGGGAATGACTCAAGCACTCAGCAATGATAGTCATGATATCTGTACTAGTATGACAGCTGGTTCTATTGGTCTCGCACCAGATTTATCTTCTGACAGCCAAATGACTAAAAGATGCTGGAAAGAGGGTTGTATCAGAAGTTTAGTCCGATAAATAGTTCAAACGTCACTGCTGATTTCAGGCAGAGCTTACTGTTTCGTTTTATTTCAGGGCCCAACAATAAAGGGGGGGGGGGATGCCACATTCTATATTTGATGTCCAGAAGTCTCTTCAGGATTACTGAGCAAGACTCATGTCTCACACGCTAAATGTGACAATGATATAATTGTAAACAACCCGCTTTGCAAATAGCACAAAGGAGCAGCTATTACTATTATGCTAGTAAACACGTTTGAAATCTAATTATATACAGGCATTTATTAGGACAAAATACAGAGGACGTTATTCAGTTTTAAAGGGCAATAAATTCTTTTTAGGCTCCGCAAGCAAATTCTTGTTCTAAGTTATTTTTTATTTTTTTTATATTTTATAAAATGTCCTATTGAGGGGATGTCGTACTCATACTACATTTTTAAATATGAAAAAGAAGAGACTTATTGAAGTGTTTTATCTTACAGTAAGAATAATTGTTTGCCACCAAATGTGTAATTTTTCACATATATCTTTATTTTGTTGATCAATAAGATATGATGTGTATTATGTCCAGCTTGAAGGGGTTTTGCTAGGACCCACGTCCCAGGCATAGTGCTTTTTTAAACATTTTTAGATTGATTTAAATTTATTGGAAACAGTTATTTGTGGATTGAACCAATATTATTAATAAAAAATACAGTCTATCAATTCTCTTGGAACCAGTGACACAGTGAACTAGTGAACCAGTGACACGGTGAACTAGTGAACCAGTGACACAGTGAACTAGTGAACCCGTGAATCACATCCTGACCAAATATTCATAAGACCTAACCAATACTCATGAGTCACTGGATCATTGTGAAGTGAATATTGGTGCAGCCTACAAATGGCTGCTGCAACAGATACATTTTAAACTGTATACCTCCCATTGTCCAACCAGAAAGCTGGACAAAGAGTTTGCATATAAAAAGGTGGCATAGTTCATCACCATCATCATCATCATTTATTTATATAGCGCCAACATATTCCGCAGCGCTTTACAATTGGGGACAAACATAGTAAACTAATCAACAAACTGGGTAAAACAGACAAAGAGGTGAGAAGGTCCTGCTCGCATGCTTACAATCTATGGGACAATGGGAGTTTGATACATGAGGTTAAGTCTACATTTTGCATTTCGGCCCAGCCAGACTGCAAAGGTAAAAGTGACTCATAAGCTAAATGATCCTGTCACACAACAATGTTGGTCAAGGGGTAGTTGTCTTGTGTGAAATTGTGTAACGGGTGGTAATAGGGTAATGTAGTGAGGTTAAGATTGTTACATAATATTGGGGGCATAGGCATTCCGAAGCTTACTAGACTGTCCCCAACCTTCCTCCCTTCTCTGACCTGTGAATTGCTGCATACACTTGGGGGGAGGGGCTAGAGCCAAACAACCCAACTGAATTGATGTAATTTTAATCATATGGGCAATCACGTTTGGGCCCACCAGTATACATTCTTAATTCCTGGGCTGTATACCTTAATATTTATTGAAGAGGGATAGTTAAAATGAAAAAATGTTCTAATAAAATTTTGTAAGCATGAGATGATGAGCCTTGTAGTGCTCCCAGTCAGTATCGCACATAGCCTCTATTAATGCAACGGCTCATTAGCAAAGTGTCCCTGAACAGTAGTTTAAAATATTGGCAACTATTTAAGCTAAAATCTGGGTCTCCCATTGTCCCCTTTCTGAGACCCCTTCCGCATAATCTGAAGTACCACAGGAGATAGGGGAGTTCACATTCTCCACTGTCAGTGATATTATACAGTGATCCCACAATCTTTTATAATATAAAAGTCACCTATCTTCCTAACGGCACTAACATTGTATATGCACCTATGCGTTTCCATATTACACAAGGGGACTCGGATTCATTTTCCGTGATAAAAATAATAATAATAAAAAGTAAGACATGCAGGCTCAAAGAGCACCATTAAAATGACACATTTATGTGTATTCTGATTTGGATGCATCTCAAGATGCATCCAGCTCTGCATCAGAAGCGTATGTGCTAGTTTTACACCAGAAGTAGCAAAAGCATAGAGATACGGCTTGACAGTGTTAGTAGTTAATGCTAAAGTCACACTACCCAATTTGTACACAATATAATACTGTAATGAAATGTCATGTAAATAAGAGAATAGTGTTTGGACAGTGTTATTAATAAATTGCAAAGTTCCATATACTATCTAAAATAGATTTAGATAGAGACACAAATACAAAATGAAAGTACAAATTAAATGCAATTAAACACGCATCCATTGTCCTTCCTTTAAAAACGAAATAGTAATCTTCTTTCCTGGTCCTGATACAAGCAATGGTTTGATATAATATACTAATGCTTTATTCACTAGCATTGGGTGGAGTCCAGATGCAATCAGCCAATCAAAAGCGGCTGCTGATTGTCATCATCATCATCAGTGAGCATTTTGCACCAGGCATCGAGCACCCGCAAGAGATATGTCTCCTGATGGGCTCATATGCGCCTGTTTCCAGTCCTGCTTTGGTTGCACTTATGTGAACACGCCCTTACTGTACTCGGAGTATAGTTATCCACTCCTTCCCACACGCGTTCCTCCTTTCTAACCATAAGGGGACATAAGCGCATGTTGCAACTGAATCTGTATACAGACAGAAGCGTAAGCCTTTTTTGTGCACACAAAGCAGTAAAGAAATGCGGAAACAAAGGTACATATGTCCAACTCTATGTGAGTAAAGGCCCACAAATAAGTCAGTGATTCTTGGGCCTAACATTGAATCCCCAGTCCTCGTTCTAGTTGTAATCCCCGTAGGACCACATTAATAATGACCACATTAATAATGCCACTACAAATACAACACACAACCCAGGAAAAGATAAATGCCTGTGCAGGAAAACACAATACATGTACTTGAAAAATAGATTTTTAAGGAGTAGTACTCCATCAGGACAAGTAGGGAAGAGGAGTGGGGTGTACTTAATCCCTCTGGAGGGGTATCTGCATCCTTCAGCAGTAATAGAAACAAGTCCCCTGCTGTTTAATTTTAAAGACAAGTACTGTGTATGTTATGGGTCTGAATCATCAACGTTAAGCGTAACTTGTTTTTTTAAACGCACATACTTCAGGCATACTCACGTCTGTATTCAGCAAGAAGCGGATCTAAACAATCATCTTTTGTTGAATACATACTCAAACGTATATGGGAAATATGTTCCTTGATGTATATGATACATAGTTAATTACGTGACGTCAAAACTAGCAGCACGTTATCATTTGCCCCTGTAGCTAATTCACTAGAAGAGGAACGTTTGTGTCTGACATGCATTTGTATTGGCGATTAACAGAGGAACGCACAGGCGTGCAAGTCCTTCCTTACTCTTATGGTTTATTACCACAGTTATTATTATAGTTTCATACTAACCCTGCTTATTAACCCTTCATATGTATGCTGTTTGTATGATATTGCCTATGAAAAAAGCATATATGATGATATGGGGAATGGTTGTGCTGCTGTATACTGTGTAGGGATAATAGGAGAATGGCTGTGCTGTCATATGCTGTGTGAGGATAATGTAATAATGGTTGTGCTGCCATATACTGTGTGAGGATAATGGGAGAGTGGCTGTGCTGCCGTATACTGTGTGGGGATAATAAGAGAATGGCTGTGCTGCCATATACTATGTGAGGATAATGGCAGAGTGGCTGTGCTGCCGTATACTGTGTGGGGATAATAGGAGAATGGCTGTGCTGCCATATACTATGTGAGGATAATGGGAGAGTGGCTGTGCTGCCGTATACTGTGTGAGGATAATGGGAGAGTGGCTGTGCTGCCATATACTGCGTGAGGCTAATTGGAGAGTGACTGTGCTGCCGTATACTGTGTGATGATAATGGGAGAATGGCTGTGCTGCCGTATACTGTGTGATGATAATGGGAGAATGGCTGTGCGGTCATATGCTATGTGAAGATAATGGAATAAAGGCTGTACTGCCATACACTGTGTGAGGATAATGTAATAATGGCTGTGCTGCCATACACTGTGTGAGGATAATGGGAGAGTGGCTGTGCTATCATATGCTGTGTGAGGATAATGTAATAATGGTTGTGCTGCCATATACTGTGTGAGGATAATGGGAGAGTGGCTGTGCTGCCGTATACTGTGTGGGGATAATAGGAGAATGGTTGTGCTGCCATATACTATGTGAGGATAATGGGAGAGTGGCTGTGCTGCCGTATACTGTGTGAGGATAATGGGAGAGTGGCTGTGCTGCCATATACTGTGTGAGGCTAATGGGAGAGTGACTGTGCTGCCTTATACTGTGTGAGGCTAATGGGAGAGTGACTGTGCTGCCGTATACTGTGTGATGATAATGGGAGAGTGGCTGTGCTGCCATATACTGCGTGAGGCTAATGGGAGAGTGACTGTGCTGCCGTATACTGTGTGATGATAATAAGAGAATGGCTGTGCTGCCATATACTATGTGAGGATAATGGGAGAGTGGCTGTGCTGCCGTATACTGTGTGGGGATAATAGGAGAATGGCTGTGCTGCCATATACTATGTGAGGATAATGGGAGAGTGGCTGTGCTGCCGTATACTGTGTGAGGATAATGGGAGAGTGGCTGTGCTGCCATATACTGCGTGAGGCTAATGGGAGAGTGACTGTGCTGCCGTATACTGTGTGATGATAATGGGAGAATGGCTGTGCTGCCGTATACTGTGTGATGATAATGGGAGAATGGCTGTGCTGCCGTATACTGTGTGAAGATAATGGAATAAAGGCTGTACTGCCATACACTGTGTGAGGATAATGTAATAATGGTTGTGCTGCCTTGTACTGTGTGAGAATAATGGAATAATGGCTGTGCTGCCGTATACTGTGTGAGGATAATGGAAGAGTGGCTGTGCTGCCATATACTGCGTGAGGCTAATGGGAGAGTGACTGTGCTGCCGTATACTGTGTGATGATAATGTAATAATGGTTGTACTGCCGTATACTGTGTGAGAATAATGGAATAATGGCTGTGCTGCCGTATACTGTGTGAGGAAAGTAAACTGTTATCACCCAGACCAACTGCACCTCGTTTCTCACACTAACATTGAACGAGTTACTTTCCCTCTTTCCCTCATCATCACAGACTTCATTATGATAGAAAATGTGTTGTAGTTGATGCCCAGTCAAAAGGGACAAATGTATTTCATATATTCAGTTATGATCCAAATGGCCCTTCATCGTGGTACAAATGTACCTTAGTACACATTTTCTTTACAAAAATAACACACACACACACACACACACATTATTTTAAAAACAAAAATCTTTTTATCATTTAATAAATTTAAAAAACAAAATAAAAATCAAATTTAAGAATTAAAATAATATCGCTCTTTTTTATTTTTATAATTTCGAATTCTTTTAACCAAAACATGGACGGATAGGTTGAGAATTTGGGTGGACGGAAAGTCAACTTGGATGGGTGGGATGCCTTTGTCAGCTGAAAAAAACGAAAAAATTTTTTTTTTACAATTGCAATATTATGACATTTTTAAAACATATCTTAGTTTACTTTGTTAACAAATTTTCCAAGCTCAGCAGGGTTCCGAAATGGTACATTAAGTGAAACTCTCTGCAAAGGTTTGTGTTATGTTGAACACAGTAGTAGCCAGAGCAGAGACGTAAATTTTAGCACCGAGGCATGAAGGAAAACTGCCGCTCCCCCCCCCCCCCCCCTAGCCTTTTAATCTAAAATTTGTATAAACTGCGCCGCCGTCAGCATTACGCCCTGGTGTTTGCCCCTTTCACACAGCCCTAGTTATGGCCCCGCATTTTGGAGGCTCATGCAGATATATTGGGGGGTTTGAATGCTTGGCAACAAACACATATTAGGCCTATAATGTCAGATACCTGTGGAATGGCAAACGTTCCCTAGGCTAATGGAGAGTCTCAAGGAATCTTCTGAGTTTGGGGAAATGGGCAGTGAGGAATATTAGATTTCTTGGCCCTACTCCCGTGCCTCCTCCGGGCCTTCCTCCTGTGCCTCCTCCAGGCCCTCCTCCTGTGCCTACTTCAGGGCCTACTCCTATGCCTCCTCCAGGCTCGCATCCAGGCCCTCCTCCTGTGCCTCCTCCAGGCCCTCCTCTGTGCCTCCTGCAGGGTCTCCTCCTGTGCCTCCTCCTGTGCCTCCTCCAGGGGTTCCTCTCTAGAACCCTGATTACGACACCAGGCGGCAGAGGCGTTCTGTTAGAATAAATATGACACATTTGTTTATTTGTAATAGTTATCTCTGTCTCACACATGCATAGATACAGCCAGATAATGTTAGGTTGCAATGTAAAATATCCAATACCAAACATGGACCATCATTGGCCAAATAAACACACCTCTACACTACTTTTGTATGGACTTGATATGGGAGGTTAAGATTAACCACATACTGATTCTGAAACATAACTATTACATAGCAGTCCTTGCGCTTTGTCCAATGAACATTAACTGCTGGACTATGCTGCATATGTGGCAGAACCTTCGCCGAAAGACACAGCTTTACAGCTCTACATGTATCACCTTTTTGTTCATTTGAAAGACACCAAACCTATCAGTGAGGTGAATGTTGAAAGGTCTCATTTACTTGCAAACTTAAGGGCAGCACCGTTTTCTCGTGCTGAGTACTGAAAACGGCAGCACAATGTTGGTTTGGTCCCGCAGCTCAGAACAAGAGAACATTATGCCCTCATGTTTGCAGGTGAATGAGACTTTTCAACATTCTTCTCACTGAATGCTTCTCAGGCCACGAGTGGGCATAGGCCCGTCAGTCGAGGATCCATTCTATACCATATCTAGAATTGGTGACTTTTATCTGTCAATCTCAATAATCATCCATCTCCAGGTAATTAGGGGCATGATAATGCCTAGCCTTTCACATATAGGCAATCGCAGGAGAACACTGCATACCCTATATAACAGCTGGATAGGCAATCATTCAGCCCTGCCATTTTGTGATTTTGTAGCTCAGCAGAGTTTAGAGGACCTACATTTCTAGAAATCTCTGATAATTTGTGATACAATTACACACCTTTGGGCCTTATTAATCAAGACACGTATCTGCCGATTTTGAGCATAGTGTACACAAAATCACTCTGCGTATGCCCAGAACCAGCAGGTACGGCGTG
This sequence comes from Mixophyes fleayi, assembly GCF_038048845.1. Lineage (NCBI taxonomy): Eukaryota > Metazoa > Chordata > Amphibia > Anura > Limnodynastidae > Mixophyes > Mixophyes fleayi. The sequence continues at coordinate 48,417,289 of NC_134407.1, forward strand.
AAAGCAGCCCTGTTCTGCGCACCTGCGAGGGCAAAGGACATCTTCTACAGTGACCGGCTGTGGGGAGTGAAATGGTTGGAGAAGGGATGTGTGGCCCTAATCAATGCACAATGAGGGCGTGCCAAACTCGAGCTCAAGTAGCGGCCCATCCTTAAAGGGTGGTTTTCAGTACAATATATATTTATGAATATAAATAGAGTCTCTTTTAGTGTTGCTTAATCCAGCAATACTTTATTAGTATAAATGAAAAATCTTAAATAAAATAAATAAACAACACAAAACAAACCTCACTTTATATTGCATTTTATATGTTCCTTCTCCCTACAACACTTTTATCAAAATGCTAACAGCCTGTTTGCTTTAAAAATCTGGTGTTTTTGCCAGCAACAGCGCTTGTTTTTGCTTCGCCCTATATACTAACAGGGTTATTAATTGTGTTAGGGTTAACCTATGTCAAATAATATAAGGGCTGGTACTGGGAGGAGGAGCAGAGCACTAAGACAACCTGCCCCAGAACTGGGTTAAGGCTCTAGGGGCCCGGGGCACTTTAAACATGGGGGGGGGGGGGGGTATTATGTAACATGGTTATCATTTTAGACAAATACACAGGCAATACTGTGTGCACTACTGTATTAATAAATACCCCTCTTCACCAAACTCATATTCAAATAATAGCCCAAACCACCCCAGCATTAAATTAAAAGTCCCATCACCTCACCTTAAATTAATAGGCCCCACTATTAAATAGCCCCAGCATCACCCCACAAATAAAATAGAACCCATTTAATAACGAATCCTCACCATTAAATAGCCAACCTCCGACACTATATTATGACCTCCCTTCCGTCATACAGTATGTTAACATACTCCCCCCTCCACAAACATTATGCTGCCATGCTCCCCCCCTCACACATAATGGTGCCATGCTCACCCCCCCCTCACACACACATAATGGTGCCATGCTCACCCCCCTCACACACACATAATGGTGCCATGCCCCCCTCACACACACTGCTATGCCACACACACACACACACACAATATTGCTATGCCACACACGCACACAATACTGCTATGCCACACACACAAACTATACTGCTATGCCACACACACACACACACACACACACACACACACACACACACAATACTGCTATGCCACACACACAATACTGCTATGTCACACACACACACACACACACACAATACTGCTATGCCACACACACAATACTGCTATGCCACACACACACAATACTGCTTTGCCACACACACACACACACAATACTGCTATGTCACACACACACACACACACACACACACACACACACACACACACACAATACTGCTATGCCACACACACACACACACACACACACACACACACACAATACTGCTATGCCACACACACAATACTGCTATGTCTCACACACACACACACACACACACACACACACACACACACACACAATACTGCTATGCCACACACACAATACTGCTATGCCACACACACACACACAAACAATACTGCTATGCCACACACACACAATACTGCTTTGCCACACACACACACATACTCACACACACACACAATACTGCAATGCCACACACACAATACTACTATGCCACACACAATACTGCTATGCCACACACACACACAATACTGCTATGCCACACACATACACACACACACACAATACTGCAATGTCACACACACAATACTGCTATGCCACACACACACAATACTGCTATGCCACACGCACACACATATGCCCCCCTGCCCCCTGCCCAGCCCGCCCCTGCACATCTGTATCCAGCTCCATGCATCCGAAAATTTCTTGCTTTTCTGCCATATCTCTTGCACAAGCTATGGGGCTGGTTTAACTTCAGCCGACGGTTCCCACAGGCTCTATACAGTGTTAAAAGATAAAAAAAAGTGTGGGGTCCCCCCATCTAACCATAGTAACCCTTCTGCTGCTAGCCTAGGCTGGTAGTCGTACAGTTGGGGGGGAGAACCTAGGGGTCCCCCTGAGTTTACAACTAGCACTAGGCAAGAGGTATATATATATATATATATATAAGTTAGGGGACTTTCCCTCTGATAGCGTGGGAAAGCCCCCTAGCTTACAAATAGAGTATTTTATAATTCATTATGTGGCGGTTGATCCTCCATAGAGGATCATAGTTCTTGTTTTGTCAAGCCTGATCCAGAGGATTATCTTGGGTTCATCAAAAAAGAAGGTAACAAGATTTTTTCAACTACCTGTGGAATGTTTCTTTGGGTGGAAATTTTATGGACAAGTAGAGGACCTTGGGTGTGATTTTTTTTGAACAGCTACATGATCTTGGAATGTGTTGGATTTTATTATGGATCCAAACCTTAAGGACTAAAAGCTTACAAGACTAGATCCATTACTGATGAAGAAAACAGATGGTAAATATATATGGGTTTATTTTATTTTTAATAACATTATGGTGTATGAATGAGGTGTGTAATTTATTTACATTTTAGTTTTTGTTAGTTTGTTTTTTAAATAAAAGCGTGTGGTTTAAAAGAGGTGTGTGGTTTATTTAAATTTTAGTTTGTGGTATTACATGGCTCAGCGAGCCTTGGGTGTCAGGGCATACTGACACTTTCTCCAAGTACCAGCATACCCTGGCTTCCATGGGTATGCTGGTGCTTGTAGTTTCCGGTTTGCTTTGAATCTTTGTGCGCATGACCCGACCGAAAAGTTTGGGCATGCGCACAGAGATCTCCTTGCCTCTGTTACAATTTGTGCTACATCCCTTGCAGGTTTTGTACCCTCCTTATGCAATATACAGTATAGATATACTTACAACTAGCATATTAATATCTATTAATGCTCATCCCCATGTTTCTGTAAAATAGTCCAAAAATATGTAAAAATAAGCATGAAATAAAATATAATAAACATGACAATTTCATTAAATGATTAAAGAACAAAACAAAAACATTACAACTATATGGCACTACATAGGTATACATAGTAGACAACATAGACAACATTTTTGAAAGCTTTTAAAGCACACAACCACAATACAAATGTATGCATGCATGTAGGAACTATACAACACACACATATTTAAAACAGATAAACATTGGTAATGTGCGTACTCATGTGTTAAAAATAAATGAAAATAATTTGAAAAGCAGAGACAACTTCACCATTTGCACAAGTATGCAGTGCTTGTAAAATGTAAAATAATGCACCTACCTCTTTGGTATATAACAGTCCTATAAACCTCAGCAAACACTATTATAAGCAATCCTTTGACGGAATAGTCATCTGCCTCTGGCAGTCTTGTTGTATAAATAGGTGCGTGTGCAGGTGTGCAGGTAATTAGTCCATTCTCCCATTAGTTGATGAGGTTGTGAATGCTGGGTTTGGTCATCATGAGATAGACTTGACCATGAGCAGATGCAAAGCTTATATATGACAAACTGCGTAATTCTGTGTGTGCAGGAGTTTAAATCGAACATATATACAGGGGAACGCCTTTACTGTACATTGATGCCGTACATCTGTCCCTTTCCCACCCCGTTCTGCCCCTGAAATCGTAAGCTGATGTAAGTGTGCTTTGTGCTGGAAGATTAATTGGAAGCTGCTGCGTTCTGTGGTGTATGATTCAGGGCATGCGCAGAGTAATTGTGCGCATAATACGCAATGTGTTGTCACTTAAGCTCCTTATTGAAAAATTTTTACATTTACAAACATTTCTTGAACACTGGCCAAGCATGGACATTTGGAAGGTACAAATATTTGTGGAACAGTGGGCAAGCCGGACGGTACATATATTTGTTGGGACTTTGCGTAAATGAGTGTGTGTAGGTAAAGCATCAGAAAACTGAGGATTTCGTCCATGGTGAGTATTTTGTTTTTTTTTTGTTTTTAATAAAAATCTATGGTGTACCTGAGGGTGTTTACTGTATTTATTGGTGTTTTAGTATTTTTAATAAACTGCAAAGGAGATTGGGCCCCTACACTGCAATCAAGAAGGGCCCCAGCACTGCACTGCAAGCAACAATGCCCCCCCCCCCCCTGGTGTACATGAGGGTGTTTACTGTATTTATTGGTGTTTTAGTATTTTTAATAAAGATTTGTGGTTGGAATGAGGGTGTTGTGTTTTTATTTAACATATTGATTTGTGGAACTACAGATCACAGCCATCCGTGGGTGTAAGAGCATGTAGGAACTTGTGGTTCTACAAGTGCCAACATGCACGGGGTGCCATGGGTACGCTGTTGCTTGTAGTTAGACAAGTAGCAGCATGCCCACACTATTTAGGCCAACATGGCTGGCTGGGACATGTAGTTCCACAAATCAAAATTGTTGTTTTTTTTTTTTTTTTCATACAAAATCCCCATTTATTACCTGCGTTTCCCCCCCCCCCCCCACCCCACCCCACCCCCCTGCTATAGTGCCTATCACCCCGGCTGGTTTGCCTAGTGCTGGTTCAATTAAAATAGGGGGAACCCTACGCAAAAAATTTCAAAGATTTTAACACACACAGCAATAGCCTGCCAGCACTAGGGTTAAGACTAAATAGAGTGGGGAGCAAACGCTTTTGGTTTTAAAAAATAAATAAATAATATGCTACTTTTCACCATTTTGAGAGCTGACTGAGGTCAGGCACAACCACCCCCTCCCTTAAAAAAAAATAATAAAGTTTAAATACATGCACCACTAATGGATTTTTTTTAAAGGGGGAACTTTCAAAAAATTATTAATTATTACACTTTTATTTTTTTAAAAATTAGTACTTTTCAGTTTTTAGGTTATTTTAATGAACTTTTACACCTATTTTTTCAGTTTAATGTATATTTTTCTTAACTTAATAAAAAAATAATTCTTTGAGCAGACCAAGGAGGTGCGAGATGAAACAGCAGATTTGCCTGTTTCACCCACAGCGTTAAAAAACAATTGAATAGCTTTTTCCGCTGAGGGTTCGCATCCAGCCTATACTTTAACATTGACAAACGTTTGGAGCGCGATAAGACCGTTTCGGTAAAAAAAAATAAAAAAATTGAATTGCGGGAGAAGTTTCCACAATCGAAAATAATAACAAAAAAAAAAAAAAAAAACGCAACGCGCTCGAAATTACAAACTCGCTAACAATTGAATACCCCTCTCAGAATTTAAAATCATTTATGTTTTTAAATATTGTGCTTTTTATAATTTCATTTCTTGCAACAAATTCCATAAAATTATGAAAAACAACACATTGATCTAGTAAACATTATAAAGTTTTATACCTTGAAGGCATATTTTAAGGCACCTCTTTATTCTTGAAACCTATGCTTAAAGATTCTTTGAAATAGATATATTATCCCAATATGATGAATTGTCCCTCAATCCTAATCCGCCCTCACTTTACTTCTAACTTCTTGAAATGACAGAGAAGAATCTCAGTGGTAGCAAAACTGTTAAAAGTTATTTTGCTGCTGTTCTTTTGTTTGTTATGCGCTTTGACAATCATACACACTTTTATAGTAATATCACAATCGTTATATCACAATAACAGCTCGAGCTCTCATCGTCCTGGTGCTTAAAATATCATTAGACGAGACGAGTTTATTTTGGCACTTTGTCCCTCTTGCATCATATCTAGGGTGATCATTAGTTATTTTAGGCCCAGCAGGTCACCGTTTTTCTGATGTGTCGTACCTGCTGGGACCATATTAAAATTATTGTACATATATAGAAGAACCGCAATGCTGTATGTTTTTTTTTAATTACAGGTGTCATGTTTTAATTTAATTCTAGAGTTACATAGTTTAATATGGAATGTATGGCTACAGCTGCTGGCCTTGGGACTGTGCCAATGTTTGAAGCAGCAGGGTCTGCTCATTGGAGAGGCAGCAGGAATGTAAAGGAACACCTACTGTATCATCACATGTTGCATGTCCCATGCCCAGTAAATGACATACACTGTTACTGAATGATGAATAATGACTTCGGAGACCACCTCGGTGTAGGGTATCAGAACAAGTTCATAGCATGTGCAATCTTCCCCTTTCCAAAAAAAGATTACATTAACAAACCCTAAGATAAGGTTAATAGAGCACATGTTCTATGTATATATAAATGACAAATGAGAGAAAGAAAGAAAGAAACGTTATAATAAATGTTATTATTATTATTATTAATAATAATAATAATAATAATAATAATAATAATAATAATAATAATAAAGTAATTTTTCTCTGCAGTAGTCTATGACTGTAAGTCTCAATGCTCCTTTGAATGACAGCATCCTTCAGCAAAACCACTCTAGGATTCATTCACATGGTAACTGAACATACTAATTAATTTGTAAAGCATGTTTAATAACCACTTCAGAACAAGAACATTGGGAGGATTTGTGTTTCAAACATGCCAGTCATTAAATGACTTCAGTGAGTATTATCGTGAAGCTTTCACTTATCCATGTTAACATACTGCATTAGACAAAGGACTAATACCCTTCAGCACTCAACCTGTTGCTAAACTTACTCCCCCACGATAATCCTTTCTGTAATATGTAGCATGAATGGACAATTAGGAGTTTAGCTAGCTGAGCAACCGATCATCATGACTGTTGTAATTCAGTAAGAGAGCGGATTTCCTAATCTGTGTTGCTATTGTAATTTTTAACACTGTACAAAACAGATTAATAGTTATGTCACTCAGTGCTAGTGCTACAAAAGCTTTACATAGGCAGCAATGAATTTTAAATCTTAAGCGCGCCAGTGCAGCGTTTCAACCACTGCTTACACTGTTTTTGGAAAATTTAAAAATCTGTTCACTAGGGGAACCTATATTAGTATGGCAATCCTGTCACAGTGACTGCTTTAAGTGCTCTATGAAAACAGTTAACATAGTAAGTTAATTTCTTTTCTCAGCAGCGATTAAAACACGTGTACACTTTGATATGAGCAATAGATACATAGGTTTAAAGTGTCTGTGTGTCACCATCGTTATACTTTAAATTATGTTTTTGTGGTCTTTTCATTGTATGCAAAGGAAAATGTTTGTCTTACAATTTATTTGTCCTTACTCAAATGGTGAGCTCTCCTGACATAGCCCCTGCTTGCCAACCCATTCTCTGCTGTTTCCCATACGTTTCTTGCTACATTAAATACGTTTATGTATGTGTTATTCCGTGGCTATATATCCATAGAGGACAATAAGTCCTCTTCTACATATAGTTTGAGCTGTGGTTAGCTAGTTGCTGAATATAGCTCAATGTTAGCATACCACAGACTCAAGAGCAATGCCATCTGTACCTAGTCTAATTATGACATCTGGAATATATCAGGTCATGCTGTTTGTGTGTTATATATGAAAGTTGAATAATCAATGTCAAATAAAGTAACATTAGATGTAATGAATAATATAATTATAATAAGATATTGCCCACAACAACCAAACAAAGTGACATATGTCTCCACTGGTCACTGTCTGTGTAGAGACGGTCCTGAACTAGGAGTATTCACCCAATTCAGTAACTGCAGGAGTTCTTTTAAGAGTAGTAGTGAACAGAATATAACAAATGTTCTACTGACTTAGAACTAATTAGGGAACACATTTTGCTGTGAAATACAGTTTTGTAATTTTCAACCTTTATGTAAGGTTAGTTAAGAGTGCAGCAGTGTATCTGTTGAATCCTCAATGGTTTGTGAGTTGAAGGTAAGCAAATCTGCATATAACAGCTTTTTACCATATACAATAAAAAGTTGAGTACTGTAGTATTTGGCAGAACTTTATTTGAGTTCACAGTTAATTTTTCAATAAATGTTTTCAAAAAAAATGTCCTTATTGTTTAAGAGGTCAGACAGCGCTCTGAAAAATTTATTTTTATTAAAAGAAAAACCAAAAAAACACCAAATACTACACTTCTCATTATTCTATCTGAACTACTATCTTTAACTTAGACACACTGGGTCTAATTCATTAAGGAAAGTAAAGCAAAACCTTTGAACCTCGGCAACACCATGTTGCATTGGATGGGTAAATTTAAAATGTGAGGACAGATTTATAATTGGGGTAGAGCATGTCCTAGATCAACTTTTAATGTCAGTGTAAAAATAAAGCTATCAAGTATTTGCAGCCTACATGAAAAAACAGCCAGTATTTTCCTTATGTGCAAAATAATAAACTCATTTGCACCCCTTGCATTGCAAAATGGTGTTGCCAAGGTTCAAAGTTACTCATTTCTTTGCTTTCCTTTACTTAATGAATCAGAACCACTGTAAATAGCTAAAGTATGGATTTGGAACATGTAGGCTAACCTTCTCTTAAACAAAGATCTGCTAGTATGCTTTCCTTATAGTAGATTGAAATGTAACAGTCCATTTTTTTGGAACAATCGCATCATTAACGGGAATTAACTAGTAGAGACTGGAACACCAGATGTTGTTGACTGAAGAGGGATTAGAGTTATTGGATGGAAAACATACATACGTCTACAATAATGTGATGCCTTCTTAAGCCAGAAATGCCTGCTGTTTGTAATTGGTTTTACTGGCAATGGCTGCAGTTGGGCACTGTGCAAATTTATTTTTGCAACATTAGTAGTAATGTTATTATTGTTGTCATTGATTTGTAAGGAGCCACAGTGCACCGCAGCACTCCACAGTGAGGAAACGGGGTATACATAACATAGTGACATACAAGATAGACAAAATAAATGCGGACATGAAAATAAAGGTTAAAGAGGGCACTTCTCATGAGAGAGCTTACCATCTAATGGGGAACGGGCACAGCTAAGACAAGATCAGAGTAGAGATTGTGACAGGCTGTGCCAATAGGCGTAGTATAGGTGGAAGTAGAATTATTTAGTAATAAAGAGATAGGTCTTCATAGTGTTTAAAGACTTGAAGGTTGTGGGAGTGTATGCAGGGCCATCTTAACAACATTATCGGCCCCCGGGCAAAGCAGTGCACCGGGGCCCCTACATATATAGATATATATATATATATATATATATATATATATATATAGATATGGATGTATAGAGATACAGATATAGATATAGATATATAGAGATAGAGATAGATAGATGTACTTGCTCAGTGACCCTTTAAGGTTTTTTTTGCAGGTTTTTTCTTTTGCAGGATTATTTATTCTAATTAAGAGCCCTGCCTATGGGGCCCCCTTGCCCGTGGGGCCCCCGGGTACCTGCCCATCGTGCCCAATGGAAAAGATGGTCCTGAGTGTATGATCAGGCATGGTAAGATATGCCATAAGTGGATATCAACACAGGAGAAATCTTGTATGGAGTAAGAGGTGGTTACCAGAGATGAGGTGAGATGAGGTGAGATGTAGATCTAAGAGGGTATGAGGGAGATTGTTTTAATATGAGAATTGAGAAGTCAGAAATGGTAGTGTTGTTCAGGGATTTCACAATTCCTGGCTTGTGTCTCCCTCAGGTCCTTACCTACTGTCACATTGCTTTCATGTATCTTTTATGTATTGAAGTCATCATTGTATGCACCTTTAGGCTGCATCCTGGGATCGCAAATATTTTCTGAAATGGCGCAGTTGCAGCAAAATAAGATATGTGATATTTTTGCATTTAATATATTTACAGGTTTGTGCGTGGGCGATGTTTTCACCCGCAAAGTTTCAACACACACATCAAATTAAGCAACCAGGACTTTTCACTTCTGCACACACATCAGAAAGAGGAAACCAACACTCAATATAAAAGATGGCGGCAGGCCACCTGTAAGTTGCTAGTTTATTGAGCTATTCTTACTTAATCAGCAGACATGACCCTTTTATTGGATTATTTGTGTATGAGCTTGGCTTATTGTGACTTCTATCTCAGCTCTAATCTCTGGCACTATCCCACTACCCTTCTTGTTCTAGACCCCTTTCTATGTCAAGGCAGTTACATAAAATATATGTATCCTAATTAAATGGGAGTCCAATCTGGGCAGACCACATGATGAGGGCACATGGTCTATAATAAGGGAAAGTGGGTCAAAATCCTCAATCTCAACTTGCATTAGGGAAAATTCTTACAAATTCTTTACTATATGTGGTATTTAGTTGCTAATAGACTCCAAAAAATATTTGGCACTTCCACATTATGTTATCCAAAATAAACCTAAAACCTATCACCTTCTGGGTTTTCCAATAGAGGACATGGACAAACTTCCAGATAAATAAATGCAGTTAGGTGCCTGATAGCACAATATTGGATTCTTCCATGCAACAGGTGCACAATAAAATATGACATGGAGAATATTTCTGCCTATTTGAACAATAAGACCCATAAGTTCACTCAAATTTGGAGCTTTTGGTACTACTACAGCTCCCCCCTAAAAAAAACAAACCTTTTAGCATACTCTCAGGTTTCATTTGGTAAGATTTCATTTGTTTGACTCGATAATGACTTGATAAACTGTAATGACATTATTCAAAGAGTAATACATCTATCCTGGACTTGTTGGGGTTCCTGAAGTTAGCCTCAGTTTCCTCACCCACTCTATCCCTCCCTTATACTTTATAACCTTTTCTATCCCACACAGGCATATACCTAAGCCCCCCATGCATATCTAATACTACCTAAGGGCTTTGTTCACTGTAGTATATGGTTCTATGTTCACCTATGATTTTGTTCTTCTGTGTGATCCTAGTTTTTGTTGTTTTTTTCGTATTGTTGTATTTGAACCCCAAAACACTGGTTGAGCAGACTAATCATACTACTAATGGGTCATGTTTATGGCTTGGAACTTCCATATGAAATTAAGTTTTGCACATCACTGTCTGACATTATATTACGTACCTAATTACTGTCTCATATTTTGTCTAGAAATAATTGCATTTACTAACTGATTCCTATTCCCTTGAATAAATTATCATCCTATGTTTCAGCACAGTCTATTAAACTTACAGTACTCCATTGTCAGACATGATGACTCTTCTAAACATTCTCTACACATTGCTAAACTACTAAGTATCTTATTAATGTGCACCTGTTAATCCTGTCTGGTGATTCAGAACCTGCGAGTCAACATGCTTGTCACTTGTCAGAACATCATGTTATTCTCTCATCGTGAAGTAGTCTAACTACAGCCGGGCACAGGACTTTAAAGTGTTCACTGATATCAGTAAGACCTAATTAGAGATAAAGGATAAAGCTCTTAACTGAAAGTTGAAGCCCTTAACTGCTGAAAAAAGACTCAGAAGTGTGCAGATATGAGCTATTTGATAACAGAACTTTTAATATATAGTTAGAGCATAGCTCACACATTCTAATATTCCCAATTTGGAATTCTGAACATTTTAGGCCATATCTCCTACCCCCTCAAACCTTGCCCTTAGATCAAAAAGCTCCATCCTGAAATCAAGAAGACCCGCTCATTTTTGACCCTAGAAATTAGAACTGTAAGTGGGTATTCACAGCAGATGGCAGATATACAGTACAATATATTGTAATCAACAAAGCCTTAGGTGATGCCAAACTATAAATAGTTTTGCAAATGTTAAATGTTAAATATAAAATGGTCAGTGTATTATTCTGTGCAATCTTGCTTAGGTACTGTTTATATGGAAGGTTCTTGCTCATTTTTTTGTCCGTGCATCTGTTGCCAAGGTCTCCAGTGGACGATGGACGATTAAAAGGCAATATTTGTTGTAAGCAGAGGCACTTGGGCACGTGTTTATGCCAGAGGACAATGTAAAGTCTATTTAGGTAGAGTGACAAAAACACTGGAATACTACTTTTGAGTAGAGATATAAAAATGTCAGTGTTCAATTTCACAAAGTATTTCAGACTATAGGGCAAATGTTTTGTATTTTTGAAAAAATGTGATTTATTTTAATATTGTGCCAAAATTTAGGGTCTTAGAGTTGGAAACCAAACTCTTGCTGTGATTTTCTTTACCATGTTACATATAGCACTGCAGAAAAACCGTCTGTAGACTTTTACACAAGCTGAGCATAATCTGACTAGACACCATCAATAAATGGAATATTACCTACTGTTTATGACCAAGCTGCAGAGATGTAACATACATGTCTGGAGAACAGAATCGTTTTTCATCAAACACAGAACAATAACATGATGCATGTACAAGTAATGTTTGTACTGATTATAATTTGCTACAAATAGAATTAAAGTATATGTAGTCAACTACTAATATACACAATATCTGAAGCCTACAAACATTTTAAGTCTCAAACTAAAGGCAGTGCTGGTTAGCAGGGGAAACACCTGTGCCCCATAGGCAGAGCCGGAATAATAGTGGGTCCAAGGGATGGGGCCATACTCAGAAGAGGCCCCTGCTCTGCTCTATTAAAAGCAGGGAAGGGGGCCCAGGATGCAAGAATTGCAGTTTTTGCCCCTACCCAGATTTTACTTTGGGACCTGGCGATGTACTGTATTGCCCATGCCCATAGGTAATGAGTGTTGCAATTTTATCCCTGAAAATTCCAAGGAAACTTTTGTTCATCCTGAACACATTGGGCCTGAGTCATTAAGGAGAGTAAAGCATAAAAAAGGAGTAACTTTGTACCTGGGCAAAACCATATTGCATTGGAGGGGGTGCAAATGGGTTTATTATTTTGCACATAAGGAAAATACTGGCTGTTTTTTCATGTAAGATACAAATAATTGATAGCTTTATTTTTACACTGACATTAAAAATTGATCTAGGACATGCTCTATCCCAATTATAAATCTGTCCTCACATTTTAAATCCCCCCCCCTCCAATGCAACATGGTTTTGCCAAGGTTCAAAGTCACTCATTTTTTTTGCTTTACTTTCCTTAATGAATCAGGCCCAGTATGTTTAGTTGGGATAGAGCATGTCCTAGATCAGCTTTAAATTTTAGTGTAACAATAAAGCTATCAAGTATTTGTGTACTAGATGAAAATACCTCCAGTATTTAACTTATGTGCAAAATAATAAACTAATTTGCACCCCTTGCATTGCAACATGGTTTGTCCCAGAGAACATTTACTCTTTTTTTTGTCTTACTTTCCTTAATGACTCAGGCCCATTATGAGAGCTGCTACCTAACTATATCAAGACAAATCTTGGAGCCTAGTGCGCTAAAAGTGTGGTTTGAAACACTAAGTTCTCAAATACTATATTAAATGTTGCCTGAATGTAAGGGTAAAATTAATAAAATTAATTAACAGCTTATGCTAACGGTCAAATAGCAATGATGTTCCTATGCATGAGGTCGTGTTATCAATGAATATTGTTAAACTTGCATTTATTGCTGTAATATTGACCTTGATTCCTAGGTCAATATTACAGTAACTAAACAGTTCCAGGCAGCTGCGATTTTAGTTTTAATTATCTGGGGGAGATTGAATTTTACAGGTTATATTTACTAAACTTCGGGTTTGAAAATGTGAAGATGTTGCCTATAGCAACCAATCAGATTCTAGCTATCATTTATTTAATACATTGGGGCGGGGACTGATGTGAATGAGTTCTCTGTACAGCGCTGTGGAATCAGTGGCGCTATATAAATAAATGGTGATGATGATTCTACAAATAAATGGCGAGAATACTATCGGCAACATCTCCACTTTTTAAAACCCGCAGTTTAGTAAATATATCCCTCTTTGTCAGTTTCACTGACTTTGTGTTGATAACATTAGAATAGTATATTTTTATTTTATATATTATATATGGAAAAATTGGGAAAAAAATCAGAAAAAATAAACCTTTTTTTCTAGGCATATTATTGACTCCAATGTTATCAATTCTATGGGATCTAGTACAAACTGGACCTAATCACAGCTTACATTTATTATTTACAGCTTGGTGGTGTGTGTTTCTCTATATATAGAAAAAAGGAACAAATCCTGAGAATTACATTCAGTGTACAGAAGTCAAACGGGTAAATGAATGTACAGTTGAAACAGTACTAAATGAGTGAAACCATGTTTAATAGGTGGCCATCTAAATGGTTAAACTGATCAACTAATGAAATGCTTAGTACATGGTTTGAAACATTTCCTACGTTTCTGATTCGTTGGTTATTTACCATTGACCTGCGCTGTGTTATGCTGCACAGGGGTGTGTAGCTGAGAGAAGTATTAGGGAGCAACAAGCACAAAACTTACAGCTTCTTATTGATACTTCCTTTCATTTCCATCTTATGGGTATATTTAAAAGCTTCCCGGCGCTTTGATGTCTTGCTGTTATGTTTAGTTTTAAGCACGGGAAGAGGCACTCTTCCTCTGGGGGGAATACAATTAGCCGCAAAGTGTCTTCGGAACGTCTGTCTTTGTGGCAGAGATTTGACAGAAATCTCCGCTCATTTTTCCTTGCGCCTCTGTGAGGTGTGAGGAAAAATGAGCGGAGATTTCTACCGCAATTGCCGGCAATGTGCGTGGCGCGATGTCTGTGCACCACATCACCACCAATTAAATTCCCCCCTTCTGTCTCTACAATCCTTGGGCCAAACCTCCCTGGATAGGTGTGCACAGGGTCTGGGGATTTGTTAAACAATGTAAACTTCCCTTTTCCCTTTTTATTTCCATGGGGTACGCACCCAATTTGCGTACCCCATGGAAATAATCAACTTTAGACCCATACATTATGAGTTTATGTTTAAGTAAGGAATCTGTAAGCATGATATGACCCTCCTTTATACCTGTGTCTGAAAACATTTATTACTTTTGTGTTTTGTTTGTGGAACAATTCCATGGACAAATAGTCAGAGATGACTTATCTGATTTGTTAAAAAAGTGAAATGCAAATAATTTTTTATTGATACAAGCTAAACGCATTCCGTGTTTACGTTCACTGTCAATTTAACCACTTTAAGTAAGGATTTTGGTAGCTTCTTAACTGTTACATCACCATGACTCAGTAAGCTGTCATATCTTTGGATATGTTTGTTTTTTTTTCTTCTCTTATCTAACCCATTTTCATGATGTTACAGAAACTGTTGGTAGTTTTGAAACAAAAGCTATAACAGAAAGGTAAATATAACCGGAGGTCATCTACAACTTTAAAACGTCGGGGTTACACATTTTCTCACTTGTGTTTTTCTAGAATAGATCTGTAATGTTGATGATTCTTATTGGTAGGGAGTGTGCTTCTAAGCTTGGATATGTTCTACAGCTGACACAGAGAAGAATTATAAGCAGCTTCTGGGCATGTTATTATGTCAAGTGTAAATATTTCTTGCAGCTGCTGAGTAGATTTTGCAGTTTAGGCAGTGAATGCCTCTCTAACTTGCCCTGATATGGATATCTGTAAAAGTGTTAGATTGTGTTCATGTGATTTCTTTTTTACTGACCAGAATGCCAAACTATTGAGTGGGTGTGAAAACTACTGTTGACATTTTAGACAAAATATAATACTACTTAAAGTTAGCAGCAGTACATATGAAAAGAAAATGATTAATCTACCATTTAATTGTCTCATAGCAAAAAGATTAAAATAATAAAATCTGACATCTCGTTCCTGTAATTTCTACTGTCTTGTAAGGTAAATACTAATATATAATGCAGAATACAAAACTCCGGTGGTTATAAAATGCGGAGCCCAACTCTCTGGTGGCTATTTTCAAGTGCAAGTTTCAAATCTTTGTTAGTGAAATAATACATAGCCCAGATGTTAAGTGCTGATACAATGCAGGTCCTTATAGCTCTAGTGGTGACACAATGCTTTTACCCACAGGCCCATGTCACTACCTGCCCAGCAGAGCCGGATTTAGACCTCATGGGGCCCTAGGCAAGATACTGGTTTGGGGCCCCCTCCTGAAAAAATCCATAGCACTATAGTTTTTTAGCATAACATATACACTTATTCAGGGGCTGGCTGGCAGGCTTTATCCTGGGGGGAGCAAGCACATAGCACTGGCCCATAAGTAGCGGCCCATTTTTAAAGGGTGGCCTCACCGCCAGCCCTGGGAGGGACCCCTGGGGACCTCTGGGCCCTAGGCAATTACCTTAGTTTCCTAATGGTAAATCCGGCCCTGCTGCCCAGTGCTTCCTCCTCTTCTTTTTGTCTTAATTACCTAGCTATTGAGTTGCCACAGCTGTAGAGAAAAGGTGTTGCAAGTTTAGTCGTTCATCTTCTGGGATCACTTTGTGATAACATAATCTCATACAGCAATTTTTAGGGCCCCAGTCTGTAGATTAGCAGGAAAAGAATTGTGCTGGGGGCGTGTTCAACATGGGGTGTGGGTGGACATGACATATTATGTATTAAAAACTGTTGCGCTCACCTATCTATTATTGCAGCTTTCACAACCTGGTGCTGGATACTTGTCTGGATCCTGGAATGTTGGGACCTATTGGAAAATGTATAGGTACATGAAATATGGAAAACCAGGCAATAAGTGAATACAGTACATAACACAGATCACACAGTATATAATACATGCATTATAATAAAACATTACATTTTTAACTACCTTCCCAGCCACATCACACCACCCCCCCCAGTCACGTCACGACACCCTCTCCTCAGACAAAATATGATACCCCCTTTCCTGACAGATGCCCCCCCTTTAATCCAGCTCTGCCTCCAATCCACCTTTGCAACTCCACCCCACCCCTGATGGAGGAGGGGGGGGGGGGGGGGGGGTCATTTATAAAAAAAAAAAAATGCTAGTTCAAGTGCAGGCCCGGGCCCCAGTACTTTGTACCACCCCCTCCTCTCTTTGCATCCCTGAGTGTGCTATAAGGAAATGGCTAAGAGTCAACTTTATATCTATACTGTATACAGGATATTCCCCTGCAGACATCATATCACACGTGGGGTGCACAACACATGACATGCTCCCTCCAACTTGTCCAAGAGCAAGAGATGCAGACGAAAAAGTCTGTCTCTTAAATGTACGCCACCAGATGCAGGGACGGTGCTAGCGCTAGGCATATCTAAATGGTTCCATAGGGCGCCAATGGTTAGGGAGCACCAAAAACACTGGAAAAATGGCATAATGTCAAACATCCAGTATTTGTAATGCCTCTGTGGAACCCCCATATGGAATACCAGCTGCTGACATGAAGAAAAAGCAGCCACATCTTCTTACATATGAATCTGCTGGCTGCTGCTCCTCCATGTCAGTCTTACACTCACCTCCCAGCTACTAAACTATGCAGCAGGGGTGGGGGTGCAAAATGAGGGGGAGTTGCAGTTCCAACAGGAGGAGGTGCCGTCCTTAGCCTAATGGAAAAAAGAAGGTATGAGTGTGGGGGAGGGGAGTGAAGGAGTTAGTGCTCTTAATATGTTGTCTGGGGGCTATTAATGTAATGTGGGTGGGGACTAGTCATTTATCAGTAAGTGGGAAGTACTAATTTATTGGTGGGGTGATGGTGGAGGCTATTTTAATTTAATAGGGAGGTCATGGTATTGTCTATTAATTTAAGGTGGGTGATGGGACTATTTAATGCTGGGGTGGTTAAAATAATAATAAAAGCTGCATTACGAAATAATGAAAAACAGAGATCTTGGTGGCATTATTTGCACAGCATACATAGCTTTCTGGGCATACAAGCAGTTGTGGCAGAGCGATACCATCATTTTTAGGTGCTGCTAAGGTCCATGCACTTCTGCCCTATATATACACCACTGGCAGGTGTGAATGCGATCAACTAATCAGAGATTTGTTACAAGAGAGCAAAGATTGTTTACTTAACCCTTACCCATGGTACACTGTTCACTGCAATAAACTATGTTCCAACTGTAGTATACACAAGCACACAAGCAATGCTGTCATAAAATTATACTATTATGTATGTAAAGTATTTCACTGTCAATGCATGATTTTTTAAGATCATGTATTTGTTTTTTGTTTTTTTGCTTGCTATTGTTAAAATAAAATAAGATATACAGCAATTCTTATATAATGTAATATTATTTGCACCTAATTTCTTTCAGCATATCAGTGTTCCGCAGACAGGAAACAAACCAGTTATAACATAATATTCACACTGATGTTCCAGAATGTAAAATATTTACTAGCTCTGTAAATACCCCAGAGGACAATATAAAAATAATTCATTTAAATCTCTCTGGCCTCATGCCATGGGTAGTTTCTATTTATTTTAAGTATGTTTTTCTATCTAAAAAATAAATGTTTCTTTTGCTTTAACATCTAAAGAAACATCTGACCCTGTTTTTCTCTGGAGAAATGTCAGTTTTAATGAAGCTTTTACTGTACCTGTAACATTATGTTTCTGACATCAATGGATGCTACAGTAGGTCAATTAGCTTCAACGTATTATTATCCTTATTTACTAATAGTGTACAGTGCCAATTTAATAAACTACAGTATATAAGAATTTGCAATCTTTACAAAAAAGTGATTTTTTTATATATGAAGAATTAATTTGTTTTATTTAAAATTTATGAAATAATAAATGAAAGTAAACCCAACTTACAAACAGTATATTTTCACAAAGTTGTGTGATTAAGTTTACAGCCTCACCAGTGGCAGCAGTCATATTTGTTCCTCAACTTGTGTCTCCTGTTTGCATTCATAACCACAGGTACACACATGTCCATCCTATTGCTTGATATGGGGACCCCTTCCTTTATATGATGTCCACTCTCATAGCCTATTCCCTAACGCTTGATATGATGTTTACACTTCTAACCCACCACCACCCACATATAATAAAGGATCAAATAGGGTTTGAGCTTACCATAGGTTAATAAAACAATGGACATACTAGATGAGTCAAGCGGTTCTTATCTGCCATCAAATTCTATGTTTCTATGATATGGGGACCACCCACCTAGCCCACTCACTACTCCTTGATATGATCGTCCACCTAAATCGATATGATGCCACCACCTACAAACCCACCAGCCCTTGATACGGGGTCCAGCCACTTAGTCCACGCAACCCCTTAATATTGGGGCCACCAATCTAACCCACCCTACCTCACCCTTTGATACGAGGACCAGCATCCTACTCATCACCCCACCCCCACATGAGAGCCACCAACCCCATCTCCCGTCACATGAAGGCTGTCCACCTTGCCTCCACTGCCTCTTGTTTGTGTAACATTAATTATATACCTTTACAATTGCTCTTATCTTCCCCCCTACTAGGATTTTCCAGTTCTTATGTGGTGGACACTGAAATCAAAAATACACCTTTGTAAATGAGGGAGATGTTTTCTGGAATAGTATTGCCTACCTATATTTTTTCTTTGGCACATGTGTTACAGCATCTTGATTGTTGGTATCTTAGCCCGACTACGCTCTTCCTGACCCACCTGCCAGGACAGATGAGAGCTCAGTCATTGACTTAAATTCACATCATTTTCTTGAGTCATCAGACACCCAACGGTCCATCAAAGCAAAGCTGCCAGCAAGTCCACCATGGTGGGTGGCTTTTGTTACAGAGAAAGAAGGGGGAGAGGTAATAATCAGGGTTAGTAGTTATTGAGGAAGAGGAGGTTAATAATTATGAGGGGGTTTAAATAAGATGAGCGATTACTAATGATGAAAGGGTTACTGAATGGATACTTAAAAGATTTTGAGGAAGTGTGTGCAGGGGCGGATCTAGAGAATTCTTCTACCCGGGGCAATTTAGGGGGGGGGGGGGCAATTTAGGCCCCACCCCCTTTTTTACATCTGAGGCTGCCGGCGGCTGCATACTATGTGCAGGTCCGTTCAGCAGTGACAGGTAGGGACAGTGTGCTGCCCGGATGTTCTGGTTGTGTTTAAAACACAATCAGAGCAGCCGGGCAGCACACTGTCCCTGCCTGTCACTGCCGAGCGGACCTGCACATAGTGTGCAGCCGCCGACAGCAAGCCCCTGGATCCGCCACTGAGTGGGTGATGAGTGTTACACTGCCAGGGTAGTGTGACCACAAAGGGCTTGCAGCTTCCTATTGTTTCTCCTACACGAACTCATTTTCAGAGAGTAGGTAACTATGGCTCCTGGTAAATTGATAGGCTGAAAAATACTTCAACCTCCAAAATTGCATGAAGGCAACAGGCACATTCTAAATAACGGCTGCAAACAACAAGATAGTTTAAAGAAAAAAAAAGAGATGAAATAAAACATTGATACCTGCCAAGCAAATGAAAGGGATCATATTCTTTGGAGGAAGCCTAATTTGAAGTAAGTTCATTCTACCTTTCAACTTTCAGCATTAATTTGTTAGTTTTACCAACACAGAATACATTATTTCATACATGATCTAGACCAGATGCATAGAGCGGTGAATTATGAGCTGAAAATGTATTTTTACTCAAATGTGCTGTCATCTTTTTTTCCATTTTATTTTCATTTAGAAGCTGTGGACTTCCCTAGGCTGAAAGCCTCTATACATTCTGTTTTCCGTTATGTAATGTGAGATGTCTGTTTAGTATCATAAATATGTCACATAACTTTCTGTTGCTTCAGCAGGTTTGGAACTGAATATCACAAGTCTTGCCAGGTCCTTTAAGAGACATATTTTCTGCACTGGTGAAGTGGTTCTTAAATTTTGAATTATCTTTTTCCTCCTTAGGCCACCAAGAAGTTGAAAGTTACACTTCGTCATCTGGCATAAGTTTTCACTTCTTGACCCTCCCCTCAAATAAAAAGTCATGATTGTGATGAGCTCTAATTCTCTTTCCAGACAAAATTTCAGAGGGCCTCACTTTTTTTGGAACCTTTAAACGAGTCTCTGTTATGCAGAAACTTTTTTTTTCTTTCTGCAGAACGAATAATTATAACAGGAAAACAAACTAATCCAAAGTGTCAAGTTTCCTTTGATTGTTGCTCTAGCAAAATCTTGAGTAATGGCCATATTCGTCTAACAGTCATAATATAGCAGATGACACTCATTTCTAGAGGATGAAATCACTACATACTGTATAGAAGTTACTGGACAGAGAACATTGGGTCATTTGATGAAGCTGAGCCAGTTAGACAAAAGTTTATTTTATTTCAGTTGCAGTATTTTTTATTTTTTTTTAAAAAACCACACAATTTGGCTTGACGTTTCTGCATATCTTCAGAACTAGGGAGACTTTCATTGTGTAAATAAAACTTAAAGACTAGTTACAGTGAAATGTAAGATTTTGTTGGACTTAGGTAATGTAAATTATACCAAAAAAAATCTCACCTGCACTCCTGTAATTTTCTAATTTGGCGGGTCAGATTCAAAAGTTCATAAGGAAGGAGCTTAGACGACTCCACTTATAGTTTGAAGGCCCGATTCAGCAGAAAAGAGCGTAGACAAGCAAAAAAAGGCAACAATTCATGGTCATCATCATAATCATCATCAGCTACATATATATATATATATATATATATATATATATATATATATATATATATATATATATAAAAAAATATATATATATATATATATATATATATATATATATACGCTGCTATTGTGTGATGGTAGAATATATATTGGTGTCACAATCATATTACACTATCCTCTGGTCTTTTCTTGTGTTTATATGTTAACATATGATTGGAGATGATGGAAGATTACGTGATATCGGTACATCCAGCATATTGTGATTGATGAGTCTGCATACATCTACTATCCGGTACGCAATATATCACCTACGGGTGTTTTGGTCCCCAGAAACACACTACACTTTTAGGCACCTTGTGTTCCTCCTATTTACTTCTCTCTCTCTCTCTCTAGATATATATATATATATATATATATATAAAAGCTCACTTCCTAGTCAGATTGATTAATTAAAACACATTTCATAGGCAAATCCGTTAACTTGGATGGTGCGCCCAGCAATAAGCCAATAGCACTAATGAAAGCATAAAGACAAATATGTATTCCTTGTGGGGGCACTCTAGGGTTAGGTAATAAAAATCAATACTGTCTTTGTATGTGTTACAATGTGCATGTATATATATATATATATATATATATATAAACCTGTCTACTAAAAAAATATTTCAATAGGGATAAATTGAACTTTCATTGAAACCACCTGCTATAGAAAGGTATTCTGTAGGCAAAACGTATTATTATTTAGCTGTCATATAGTACAGTGATGGGCAACAGGCAGCCCTATGGCAACATACAGCCCTCCGAGCCACTCCTTCCTGCTTTATTATCAGATTTATTTGTTATAGCTTGTAACACTTGTTTAAAATGCCCCTCTGATATGTTGCTACAGAAAGGTGTCTCTTTCTATAATTAAATATATTGCTTTAGGTAGAGATGTGTGCAGATCCCCATATTTTGGTATTGGTTCTAAAACCATCTTCGTGTTCTGGTTTTACCATTACGTGGCAGTTTAATAAATGATACAATCTCTATGAAACATAGTGGCACAGCAGAGGGCATAAAGTATGGAATTCCACCTCATTACTACCTCTTGCTGCAGTTGGTGGCATGGATTGTCATTTTTTTGGAAGCTGCTGCAATGATCTGCATGCGGTTGCTAAATGCTGAAAATGCCCAGAAATTTTATGCACCAACCTCTCATTTTTAAGACATTCTGCACCACCAAGGGTATTATGTGCACAAAGCATGGTACGTGTTGAAATTCACCCAGACGTAATGCACACACAATTGGCAGCCTTGCCTGTTGCAATTCTCAACAGGGAAAGGAACTGAGGTGGCACCATGAGTAAGGACGGCAGCAGAAGGGTTATGGTGCAATGCAGAGGGGCTCTGGGTCAGTGGTCAGAGGAGATATGTAAGCGTGTCCCAGCAACCTATTAAAAACATTTAAGGGGAAAAAAAATGAATGTAGCCCAATGACCCATCCAATGGTAGCCCACTATGGGACCAGCATATGTCACCCTACCCCCAGCTAAGCGGCCCCTGTCAGGGGCTGGTTGAAAAAATTTAGCCTGGGGAAAGAGACAACACAACTCAGCAGCCTATTAGAAACATTTTAAAGGAAAATAAATGCATAGAGCCCAGTGATGAAGCCCAAGGTAGCCCACTATGGGACCAGCCCTGGGGACATATGCCCTACAGCTGAGCCAGCACCAATTCTTCATCAAAAGGGCAGACTAGTCAATAATGTACCCTTATTCTGTCAACAGCCACAATGCCACCATCACCTTGGCTTGGTCATACTGGTCAGTGGGTATGAGGTTTTCCCCAAGCAGCCAGGAGTAGCCAGTGAACGGAACACAAAGCTTTGATATTACCACCTAATAACACGATTCAAGTAAGTAACAGTTATGGAGCCCAGGATGTGATAAAGAATATTGGTGTTTATTGATCAAAATGCAGATAAATAGTACAAACCAAATAATGCTGAAACTGCACAGGAATATCTGAGATGACTGAATACTTGTTGCAAGGAATACTACAGATGTAGGAGGAATGGTTAGATGAAGGGGGATCCGGAGTAGTGATGTGAAGTACAAGAGCACAGAAGAACCAGGAGACAAACCAAAGGGGAAGGCAACAAAACAACAATGACCAGCACAGGAGAGGCAGAGAGGCAGGTATAAATAGGGAACACCCAGGTGCAGGAGATAATTAGTGACACATGTTAACCCCTAGCAATAACAAGTAGGAAAAAGGCACAATAATAGCACCTCTGATAAACAAAGGTACTGCCAGATAAATATAATATAACAAGTCCAAAGTCCAAAAGGCATTGTCGAAGTCAGCAAATTGGATAAAGTCATTACAATTAATATCGAGCAAACTTGGTTGTCTTTGTCTGAAAATATGTGAAGAGCACGCTACGGCATGGAAGGGCATATCCAGCCGCAACACGTGGCAATAACAGTTTTTATACTTTTCTACACATTCACACGAACACACACATTTGTAATTAGTACACATTAATTGTAGATGCAACACATAGTTATTTATGTCAAAATATAGCGGTATTTATGTTTAATATTATAAGCTATATGCATGTTAGTAAAAATCAAGGTTCAGGTTGCAGGAACTGTGTCATGTTTAGTATCATTTTAATCCCCTATTAATCAGCAGCTGTCCGGTTCATTATCGCACATTGCATACTCTAGTTATTGATGTTAGGGAATAAATGTTTAAAGTGATACTGACTATAAAATGCTAATAGACTAGTTGAAACTGGAGTCTTGGCTGGAAAGTCGGAGCACATCCCCTGGAGAGATGACCCCCACCTTTGGATATTATGGTTTGAACTGGCCTATGACTTGCAGTAAACTGGACCTTCCTGAAGCCTGGACCAATAGAACCAAGACACACCATCTGCTTTGTTTTACTGTATTTCTGACTGCATATAAGCAGGAGCTTTGGGCTTAGTGACCAGTCTTCTTTGACCACAGACTTCAGACCTGAATGACTGTTCACTGGATCCAGGGCGCCTGCGATAAGTAACGGCTGTACTTATTTTATTTTGCTTGAATTATTCTGTTACTTTTGGATAATAAATATCTTTGTGCGTTGAAAACACAAATCGAGATTCGACAATCGTTATTGGAGAGCGACAAAAAGTGCATAACAGCAGGAACTGCCAATGCAAAGCAACATGCAATGCAGAGAGCTTCAGGCAGATCCTGACATATAGCACTCATAGACATCCTTAAACTTTCCACAGGATTCTGTGAGTGTCCAAGTTGCTCTTCAGCCTCAGTGTACTTTTCATGTACTGATATGGCTGTTTTGGAGGTGACAGACCTACACTCTGAGCAAGAAGGTGGTGCATAGGAAGTTAATAAAGATGCATGACCATGTTGAGCACTCTCTTTTGCAATGGACATTCTAGTATGTAGTATGTGCCAGCAGTAGCAGGACCCCTACTGGCAAAAAGTAGGCATGATCTAAGCCTTTTCTTGCCACTGCAGGTGGTGTATGGAATGTTAGCTGTTTTCATTTTTTTGGACAAATCACCACATTCATCAGAAACGTCTCTCTTATGTTATGGCTCACGGCTGTTTAGATAAACTTTTAGAACCAGACTGGTAGAGATCTTCATCCAGAGCAGATGCCTTACTTGTAGAACTGCTATGTGCGGAGGTATTCGGATGCCCCAAGGACATAGCTCTGTAGTATTAGAAGCTTAACAGAACTAACCGTAGCGCCAGTTAGAGAGTTCTGGAGGTGGATACCAGAGACAGTCCAAAGGTTGTGGGTCAGATGTGAGTAGGATAGCCAAGGGACAAGGGACAAGCAAAAGGTCAGGGTAGGAGTTCAAGCAGGGTGCATACACGGGTAATTCAAAAACAGGCAGAGGTCAAGGGGCACAGGAGTTCAAGCAGGATCCAAAGTCAAGCCAAATGGTCACAACAGGGAATCAAGTTAAAGGTAGAAAGAGATACACTGGAACAGGGGAGCTGGTCAGGAATTTGTGCAGGCATAGAGAATACCATAACCGTAGGGAGGCTAAGCCCTCCCTGCCTTAAATATCTAGGAGAACCAATCAAAGGAGAGGGGACACAGCAGGAAAAATCAGCCTCAGTAGGCTGTTTATAAATGAATATATATGCACACGTCCAAGTGCCTCTCTATGTCAGGACACGGCACTAACTAGCTGAGCGTCCCGTATGTTGCCTAGGTGACACGCAGGAAAAAGTGGAAGTGACGTCCCGGTCGTCATGGTGACAGCTGGGACGTGGCCTGAGAGTAAACAGTGAGTCCTCAAGCTGCCGCTGCTCGTAACACCTTAATCTTTACTTCGAGAGATGATTTTTTTTTCTGTAAGATTGAAAGTGTTGGGATTTTGAGCACACATTCTTGCACTTTGTTATTGCATCATCTTTTTAACTAGTAGAGGTCGAAAAAGTACTGCAGGTAATGATACTGGGATGTTCCTGATATGCAGACTGATCCATGTTTGACAAGCGGAGTAATGCTACATGAAGTAGGAGCTACTTGCAACTGAAACTACACCAGGTGAACGCCAATCAGAAAGGGAAAGGAGGGAATGTTATTTTACACATAGTTGCCTATTCTTCTGGAATGTCCGGGAAACTCCCTAATTTCTGGGAGTCCTCCAAGACTCCCAGGAGAGCAGGGCAACCTCGAACATCCCCGCCACTTTGTAAAGTTAAGTGGAGGGTGTGGGGCTTAGTGTCATGATCCATGCTTCACCGTGGCCCCGCCCCCTGCGGGTATAGGGCAAAATGGTAATGACATGCTTAGGGGGCTCTGAAGGCTCCGAGCCCCGCCCCCACACACCCACCTGTCGCTCAACCTCCTGGAAGAGAAACTAAATTAGTAGGCAATTATGATTTTACAATCCTGCTAACACTGCTCCACAATATAATTAAAATTTAGGCAATTGATTATATATATATATATATATATATATATATATATATATATACATATATACATATATATATATATATATGTATCTAATATATAAATGTCTAGTGGCGTGTGTTAGTCTGTCTGTCTGTGTGTGTGTGTGTGGAAAAAATAAAACCAAACTGCAGCGCCACCTGCTGGGCGGAGTTATACACTGACCTACTAAATTCTTAGTGTGTGTGGAAAAAAAAATTCAGAAAGGGCTGAAATTTGGTATACTAAGATGTTTTTAATTTGTTAATTTAATTTGTTAATTGTTAAAAGTGTTTTGAAAGATTTAAAAATATATATATATATTTCTTGAAGGAGAAGTGACAGTTGGGAGTGGTTGGTGGTTGCCGGGGGTGACAGTGGGGAATGGTTGGTGGTTGAGGCCTGGGCTATGGCCCAAATGCATGACAAGAACCTTTTTAACACCTTAAGTAGCTTGATTTGACTAGAATGCATGAGTATCATGCACGGGTTAACTTGTATATATATATATATATATATATATATATATATATATATATACACATACATTCATATATATGCTTTCAGCTTGGAACACTTTGGATATTAAAAACAGGAAATCTATATGTTTTTTGGGGTGTGTGGCTCACAGTCAAACAGCACCCTGCTTCTTGTCCACTAAACAGTTCAGGGTGTAAATGTATCAAGCTGAGAGTTTTCCGGCGAGTTTGAAAACCCAATTAGATTCTAGCTATCATTTATTTAGTACATTCTACAAAATGATAGCTTGAATCTCATTGGTTACTATAGGCAACATCTCCACTTTTCAAACCTGCCGGAAAACTCTCAGTTTGATACATTTACCCCCAGATGCCTATACTATATATACTATAATATTATAACAACAGCGAGTAGCCATTACTTGCCTGTCCTTCACTCTCTAACACCCAATTGATCACCACATAATGCTAGCAGACCATCTATGGGATAAATTGCACAGTTATTGCAATATACATTGCCTCTTTAAATTGCAGCCACCTCTCACGCATATGCTACCATCTCTAAATTGGCAGATGAGAGCAGGGGAGAGGGTTATATATAGAAGATTATCGATTGAAACCTTGCGAGATTCAACAATTAACATTGCCTCGTTTTCAGATCTAAATTTCCTGCTAGAAACATGTCATGACTCTATTAGACTCAGAACCCCAAAATTCGAATCTATCGGATTTCTTTGAAGGCGAGCAGCACACTTTTTGAAGGTCAGAGGGCCACACCATTTGGTCCCTGAAGTTTGTCAGATTGCCCATCCTTGTAGTACAAATTAATGCTTATATTTCAGAGATAAATTCTAGTCAAGCTCTTTAGCATTATTGTTAGTCTTTGTATGCAATGCCACTTGTTATAGTAACTATATATTTATATGTTATTATTTGAAATGTAGCTTGCTACAAGTTTTCAAATACATTGTGATCTATTCCTCCATACAGGGAATCAGAATAACTCCTGCTGATTACAGGACCAGTACCAAAATAATCATTAAAACCAAAATTAATATCCAATTTCAACGAAATAGCAAAGATTATAGATTGTTTTTCCTCCACTGTGTACCATACAGGGCAAGCTCTAAATAAAAGTGCAAAATTATTGCAAATGGTCCTGTCTGTGCCTAGATTGTCTGTCCGCATTGCTATGCACCTTTCCACTTTAAAGGGGTGTGGTCAGTCACCACTGTGAAAATGTCATCATGCAAATAAGATTGAAGTTTCTTCCCTGCCCAAACAATTGACAAACATTTCTTTTCAATTGTGGCATAACCCCACCTCCCAATTCATCAGTTTCCTGCACAAATAGGCCACAGGGTGCACCTGCCCCAACTTGGCTAAGTACTGCTCCCAACCCATACTGTGATGCGTCAGTTTGCACAATAAAGTCCTTGTCAAATAATTAGGTGCCAACAGTACTGGAGCGCGAACAAGGACTTCCTTTAATGACTGAAATGCCAGCTGAAAATGCCAGCCCACAAGCTTATGTCCATTCAAATACTTTGGAGAGCTTCTACTCTCTGTCAGGGGGTTCAGACACGGTCACCTAATTCAAACGGTGGTAATCTACACAAAATCACATTGTCTTGTCCTTCTTGGGAACCAATACAGAGAAGGACACCCAAGATCAAGCTAGAATTCTGGAAGGTGAAACACAGCTGACATAAGTAAGTCTGATGGAGCAGATAACAGGCACCACAAACCTGTGGCTGGGAGATGATCTCACAGACAGAAGGCAGAGTCTAACAACAGGCAAAGAGCCGATCCAGGCAGCGATAAACGTAGTCGAAGTCATGAGCAAAAGGTCTTTTCAGGCAGCAAACAGGGACGGTTGGCAGAACTCAAAGCCGAAAATCAAACAGGAGCAGAATATTCACAGAAACACGAGCACAGAAAAGCACGCATGTGAACGCTATAACCAGCAAAGGTTCAGTGAAACTGACAGGTATTTAAAGCAGTAGTAGCCAATCAGTGCAGGTGTCAGATTGAACTGCAGGTAAGAGGAGTTCAAGTGCTCACACCAAGGTTGACAGCAACACTGCAGCAGACAGAATGAAAACAAAGCAATTACCTGATTTTCCTAGCACCATATATTAAATCAAAGGGGGAGAAACCAGTAGACTCTGGTGGCACCTCCCGATAAGTAAACAGGAGGTGTGGCAGGTAGCTGTCCCAGTGCTCCCCTCCAAAGCTACAAATACCTGTTACATGTGCTTCAGTGTGTCAGTGAACCACTCATACAGTCCGTTAGTCTGGGGATGGTAGGGGGCAGTACAGAGTTGTCGCACTCCGTATTTGCCCAGAGACACTGGCCCAGCTCACTCATACGCTGTGTTCCTTGATCGGATAGGATCTCACTAGGTAACCCTATTCTACTAAATACTCCTAGCAGCGCATCCTTTAGCTTTTCCGCAGTGTTGGTGGACAAGGCCACAGCCTTTGGATACCGGGTAGCATAATCCACCATGGTGATGATGTACTTCTTCCCTGATCTATTTGGCACAGGCAGAGGACCTACTATGTCCACAGCTACTCGCTAGAAAGGTTCTCTAAATATATGCAAAGACCTCAGGGGAGCACGAGCACTCAAGCCGCTTACACTCATCACAGGACTTACAGTTTGCCCAGACTGTGTCAGGTGCTTCAGTGTTTGGTCTCTTCCCTGGTGTCCAGCCATAGGTATTTTGTGGGCAACTGTCATCAGTTGCAAACAAAAGCTCTGTGGAAACACCAGTTGAACTTGTTCTCGGATTGGTCTTTCCCCATCTACCTTCCTAGCTACCCGGTACAGCAACCCTTTATGCCAGGTCATAGTCCTTACCTCCTTCCCTGGAAGGCCACTGCCAGCTTGGCACCTCATGCCTTCTAACAAGAGATCAGATAGTTGAGGTCCCCTGAACTCTTCCCTGTGGCCCCCACTATTATCTAAGTTGGAACACTCTGCAGGGGATCTATGTTGGAGTTACTAGAGTTAGTCAAAGTGGAGTCAGTCAAATTGAGGTCACTATGGTCAACTATACTTACTGCTGGGGCTGGCATACTGCTTAGGGCAAGAGCATCACCAGGCTCCCCCACAAAATCAGTTTAGCCAGTGTTGCTATGGGACATAGTATTTCCAGAGGCAAATAGTTGGCTGGTTCCTGAAGATCTAGCAGCTGCAGACATTTCCTCTGACCTGACTGATGCTGTGGTTGCTGGCAATGGCTGTTGTCTAGCAGCTGTGGTCTTTTCCTCTGTGCTGGGTTGGGTAGATGTAGATCCTGAAGACTGCAGTCTGGCAGCTTGGCTCCAGGTAATGAAGTTGAGAAATGCTGTCACAATTCTACCCCCAACATCATTGCCAAAGATCACATTGGTTGGGAGGCCATCCATAATGGCAACATCTGTCAACTCCTGGCAATCTGCCCAGTCCAGATACACCCATGTGTAACAGTAACTTTGGCAGTGTGACTCTGCAATCCTATGGCAGGTTTTAAAAAGATGGGGACTCACTACAGTGATTGAGGTCCCTGAGTCTCTAAGTTCTTCTCCCTGCAGAGGTCCCACTTGGACAGGCTGCAGGTTCCTCTACATGTGTTTTGGGAGTGTTTTGTACAAAAAAGTGACTCTCCGCCAAGTCACCTTCAGACATGCCACACTCCGTTGGGTTGGCATGGGTGGAAACAGTATCTATAGGCTCACCTTTGCCAGTTAAGCAAGTCAGCTGGGCCCCAGGACTCTTAGGGGATGTCTGGGGTGCTGGGGCTGTGGTACACTTCATCCTTAGGTGACCGGTTTTCCCTCAGCTGTAGCACTTTATCTCCAGCTTGGGATCTGATGGTCTCTGATAACTCCCAGGGACAGGGTGGGGCAGTGGCTGGCGAGGTTTAGGGTTGGCTGTTAACCTGGCACTTCTGCCAGTGTGGGCAAACAGCCACATATTGATCTGCCAACTGGGCGGCTGCTCCCAAAATGACTGGTTTCCTGTCTAGCATCCATCATTTCACCTCCAGTGCGCACTGGCAGTAAAACTGCTCTTGGCACATTGAGTCTATTACCTTCTCCATGGTCTGGGTGTCAGACCATGCACCCACTTCCTGGCAAACTCCTGCAGCATCTTGACAAACTCCTCATGGGTGGCGTGGAGGTTCTTGGCAAGGTCCCAGAAATGTTTGCCTTGAAGAAGTCTCGAATCTATCACGAAACACGTCCGTCTATCACAACATTTCCGGTAATAGCCACGTGTGCTCCTCGTTGAAACGCACGCCACACTTACCAGCAACGAGCTCTTTCACCATCCATCGATAGCAGACAAGTCATCCCTACAGCATAGGGCCACAACTTGCTGCTATTGGACCCAAAAACACTGTCTTGAAAAACTAACCGCAAGTATCGGGACTTTGATCTCCACCATAATTAATTTTGGACACCTTTGCATATTGAACGCTTTCAGACTGATATTGAACTGGCTAGCTTATTCCTCTTTGTCTCCTCTTAATGTTGATAATGTAGATATATATGTACAACTCAGAGGGGCATATTCAATTTCCGCTGTTTTCCGCGGCGTTAAAACTAATACCGTTATTACGGTAATAGTAAGCTGGATTTCAGCTCGTAGCTCAGGGAGCTGCGAGCTGAAATCCAGCGAGAAAACTACCGTAATAACTGTATTTACGCGCACTATTAACGTAATAATGGTAATAGTGTGCGGAGCGTGAGATTTTTGGCGTTTCCACCAACAATTGAATATGCCTCAGAGAGTTAGAAATTAATGAACTTGCACATTAGCAGATATTGTTATCATGTTACTACCTTTATCGTGTTACAATAAATTTGATTTAACTTTTCATAAGCCTGGTGTAATGACAGCAATGTACTAGCTACAGAAAACATCTAGCCAAATTAGACAATCAGATACTATTACACTAAGCCTAGACATTATAGGAACCAACACAGTAGGAACTGTGATATTGAGCGCTGAATCTTTCCAACCAGAACTTTTGCCGATAGGTCTCTGGGGTAATAGTGTAGCATTTAAGAAGTCCTCTGAGGGCATTCCACTGTGGGCACCAAATGCTTGACCCATTTCACTCTGGGTACAACGTATAGCCTGCATATCCTTTCAAATACTTGTAGATACTCATCAATATTTCCAACACTGTCCTCAAATTTAGGGCAAGGCACAGAGGATAGTTCTGATCCTCTAGGGGGTGTCTCCCCCCTGGGCTGCATGGCTGGTGCCCTTCCTGCTTGGCACCATGCTTCAATGAACTATGTCTGCTCAGCTTCTGTTGCCTTGCTAAGGCATCCCGCTGCATCCTTAGTCCGAATGCCCTGGGCTCATCATAGAACCGAGGGACTGATTTTGCTGGACCGTCTGTTAAGAAGAAGGTGCTGATGTCTGGGGGTCTGGTTCATCTTGTTCCTGGTTTTCAACTGGCAACTGCCGTCATCAGTTTCCTCCTCAGGGTACCATGCTGTAGGTGCCATTCTTTCAGTGCCGCTCTCATCTCTGCCCTGTTTGGGGAATGCCTGATATCAGTGCCCTTGTCACTGCACAAAGTCTCAAGGTCATCATCATCAACATTTATTTATATATAGCGCCAGCAGATTCCGTAGCTCTTTACAATTGGGAACAAACATTAATAAGACAATACTGGGTAATACATACAGACAGAGAGGTAAGAGAACCCTGCTCGCAAGTTTACAATCTGGACTCATTGGCATTATCAGATATCCTGTGCATTCTCCTGGCTGCAGATAATCCTCTCCTTAATAATTCAGCTCTACTGACTGGTGCACGAAAAGCTGCCTGAAATTTGTGACAGAATGGACCTCCTATGCCACACTATCTGTGCTGCTGAGGAGCAGCTTTTCATCCTGTCCCCTTTCTCTATCCCAAATTGTGCTCCTCAAAACGCAGTAGGAGGGGCTTGCTGCCACCACCACTAGGCTCCTTTGCCGGCACCTAGAACAGCTTTTGGATAACTCTCGCTGCTAGTGTACATCCTTGCTAGTTACCTGGATTGATACACCTGACCTCTTCCTTTAGATCAGGGTTGCTGTGGATGGTTCCCGCTGGCCTTTCACACTGGCCAGAGCTGCAGGGTAGCAGGCAAAGCGTTGGTTCTGGATGCTGGGTCCCAACCTCAGAACAGCCGGGTAACAGATTCGTCTAATCTGTAGGTCACAGGAATTGCCGGCGGTAAGTTGGCGTTAAAGCAGAATGTTGAATCAGTGATGTTTTATTAGTCAAAATAAAGTCCTAATAAGTACAGCTACATACAAGTTTGTGTTACTGAAGTTACAGATGGAATGATACATTACACGGTTAAACAGTGCTCTTTTTATACAGATTCTGACATTCATGTGGGCAGGGCATAACTCAGCCCCCAGATCCTAGCTAGCACCACAACATCTGATATATTATTTTCAATAATTAGCATCAGGATGCAATATGTTATTTAACCTTGGAGTTAACACAATTTAATTTACAAAAAGTCACATCAATCTGTAATATCCTAAATTACTTTCATCCTGAGTCCTCATTGTTCAGACAGGTTCTAAGATACAGGAAAACAAAATACACAGGACTGAAAGGTAATGACCTCCTACTGTGCCTTCAAGCTGAAAAAGTGTTGGTCACTGATATGTTAAAGTCTAATTAATATGAGATTACCTGCCTTCAGACAGTGAAACACATTTCCTCCAGAAGAGTTACAAAATCAAATCATGACATACTGTCTCAGAAATCAGTACATTTCCATACAAAATACATACCAATACAAAAATTGGTATGTTTGCAATTATATAAATTGGCACACTGCATTATTAATTTAAAAAAAAATTATACAATAAGTTATTTATATGTGATCCAGCCACAGACATTAATAACATTATTTACACATTATTATCAATGATTAACATTATTTACATACTAAGCTCATTATCTGGTATAGTGTTCAAACCAGCCAGTACAGTGTCACAAATGCTAGCATATCATACACATTTTAAGATAGTTTATACAGTTCTCCTTTAACAATCTAATTAGTGGATCTCCTTTCTGTGCATTCTTTGGGTATTGGCATGAGCATTTAAAAATGCTGAACCTTTTGTTAAAAAAACTGTGTGCAGAGATGATTGTGCACTCAGCCAGTTGTTAATATCTTGTGAACGGGGAATTTGAAATACTTTGATCTCCATGTGTTGTGCTCAGCAGTTGTCACAAATTCATTTAATCCTCTGTGTTCTACATTTCTCCTTCATCTGCAAGTATCATCATAACAATACAACATTTGTTTAGTGTTGAATTTCTTACAGCTTTTTACTAAACAAAAAATGGCTGATATTCTCCATCTACACATTCACCTCCTACCACTTATATAAGAGACATACCTATTCAATACCTGAAATAATACATGGACACAGATTTAGGCGAACTAAGGTTGCAGTTTTAATTGTATAAATGATAGTCACAAAAAGAGCAATGCAAGTTCAACTAACAAGATAATACTATATAACAAAACATAGGGATAGCCAACTGGCCCAGAATCCCAGGCGCTAATTTACAGTGTCAGAGAGATTACACCACTTATGGTCTATGAGGTCATGTTCGCAGAAACGCTGCCCAGGGCCTTCGCAGAAAGGACCCTAAGAGAGACATAGATCGAAGGGGGGAAAATCCTGCAGCCAATCATAAACTCTAGCGCTATGTATTAACCGTTGACTGCCCTGCTTTCCTGCCAGCTATGCCTTGTCTGAATATGGAAAAAGAAAATTAGATTAACTACACAAACAGCCGCACATAATTAACAGACATATTGTGACAGGGTGGGATGGAAGGATTTTGTGAAGCAAAAGAGGGTGAACTTCCTGTTTTTGGTTGCTACATGGGTTTTTTTCGCCACTCTCTCTTTTAACCTCTGAAGATAAGTGCAATGGCATTTAAGTACATTCATTACTATGTAGGTCTTTATTTATCAGTATTGCATTTTAGAAGAATGCTTTGTTTGTTTGTTATACTATTGTATAGTTTTTCAGAGTATGGACATATGAAGTAGGTGTACTTAGGACCAATAGCAATAGTATGGGTGTTTTTTGTGTTCTAAATTATTTTTTTTCTATCAACTTTCTCTGTAGTCTAATACAGTGTTTCTTAAACCTGGTCCTCAGGACCCCTAACAGTGCATATTTTCCATATCTCCTGAATTTAGCACAGGTGTATTCATTACTGACTGACACAGATCCACAGTTGGTATAATTATTTCCCTTGTCACCTGGAAAACCTGCACTGTTAGGGGCCCTGATGACTGGGCTTGAGAAACACTTTTCTAATAGACCTTCCCTATTTTTAGGAATATTGGATCCAACGTAAATGGTATCTAATCATAATTGAAAGCAAATTAACCCTAATTTGCAAAGCTTTCCCATATAAATAATCTGATGGAGTAATCCTGGGGCTCATTTTCAGTTGGACATACACTTGGAAACACATTTCCATGCTATAATAATGATGTTCAGTAAAAATGCGAAAGCGCATGTTCGTATCCAGATTTTTGTGTATTATTGACTTGCACCCCCTTACGCCTGGAGATCAGAGCCAAGCAGGGGTGGGCAATCATAAGCTGAGTACACTAAGGGAGTGCTCATGCAATAGCAACACAATCAAATACCCAGATCTTCTGCGGGTACTAAAGGACTGGGCCAACCATACCCAATGGTGATGATGACTATCAGCTATACAATCCAGCCACTACTGATTGTCTAATTGTGTGTTGGCCTCTCCAGTTTATAGTACTTAAAGCAATAACATTACAGCTATTATAAATCAAGTTGTGGCCCTCTATTTGCACTACTTGGATAACATTTCCATATTTACCAATACAGGAAAGAAGATTCCAATTTTT
Organism: Mixophyes fleayi; assembly: GCF_038048845.1. Taxonomy (NCBI): domain Eukaryota; kingdom Metazoa; phylum Chordata; class Amphibia; order Anura; family Limnodynastidae; genus Mixophyes; species Mixophyes fleayi. Next base: position 48,452,860 of record NC_134407.1, read on the forward strand.
TTTTTAAAGCGGTAAACAGTGGCAGTTTGTATTTTATTAATAGCTGTCACAGGGCCATCTTAACAACATTATGGGCCCCTGGGCAAAGCCATGCACCGGGGCCCCTATATATATATATATATATATATATATATATAGATATAGAGATAGATATAGAGATATAGATAGATGTACTTGCTCAGTGACCCTTGAAGGTTTTTTTTGCAGGTTTTTTCTTTTGCAGGATTATTTATTCTAATTAGGAGCCCTGCCTATGGGGCCCCCTTGCCCGTGGGGCCCCCGGGCACCTGCCCATCGTGCCCAATGGAAAAGATGGCCCTGAGCTGTCATTATAATTTTCTCTCTTGTGTATATGATAGTTCATTCCCTTATTATATTGTGTACAAATTGTATAATGAGTCTTTAGCATTTACTACTAACACTGTAAGGCCACATCTCTATGCTATCGTTAGGTGTAAGTATACCTGATGTACATTTGGCACAAATATGAACGAATCTTAAGATGTGTCCTACTCAACATACCTACATCAAAGTGTGTTCCCCTCCTAATGAGCCCTCTGTGACCATGAATGCTGCAAACAGTAGATAAACAGTACATTTGAAACACCACCATTGCTCTTCTAATATATTCATATTAAAGCTGTATATGTGTTCGATAAACATTTCTGCCTTCCCCTTTATCACTCCCCTCCAGAAGCAGAAGGAAACGCTGAGGACCACTCATGGCTGCCTGTTGGGTATAATCAAACTTACCAGCTCCCACAGAAATGTCTACCCAATAATTGAACCTTAAACAGACAGTATTTTCATATTTACTTTCCTGCACACAATGCAAATAATAGAAACATTTTGCAAAAGCAGTTGATGCTGTTCCGCATAACAGTCTGATACACAACTTGACAGTATGGTACTGGGTCTAAGACAAAATGCGTGTTTTTAAAAACACATAGTAGCTTAAGTAGGATAGAAAACAAAGAATAATTATAAATGAAACATATTTAGACTGGGCTTATTTCTATAAAGGTGTACGATGTACCAGTATTGGACCCTGTTCTTTTCAATTTATTTCATTAATGAGCTTGTGAATGGCCTGGAAAATAAGATGACCTTATTGCCATACAAACGATAGCTAGTGATGGCTGCACTTTAGATCAGCTCTGTGACCTATCTCTCACTTAATCATCTACCCACAAATATTAAACAGTTTAACATTTGTGAAGGCAGTGGGATATTTCAATTCCACCAAAGATGGGGGACACCATTTCAGATCAGCTGCTGGACCCAGAGAGCTCAACTGTTATTGCTATTAGCATATCCTCCTTTGGTGATTTCCACTGAATCCTTGCTGCCTCCAAACAGGGGGAACAAGTGGGGGTGGTGATTGATTCAGGAGATTTATCTGATTGCCATTTTTGGGAGAAAGGAAGGATATTATTTCCTGCTGTGCAACTGGCAGCTATCATACTGGGGATTTTGTTCTGCCTGTCTCTCTGGATCAACACAGTTAGAAATCATGAAATGTTAAACCTGTTGGATCTGTGTCTTTTTTTCAATCTTACTTTGCAACTATGAGGTTAATATTTGACATTGATTTATTCATTGCTTTGCATGAGAGATTTGATTCAGGTCTTCCAAATATCTACCAAGGTCTGAGATTAGTTTGTCTATATACATAAATTTTGCACAAAAAGTACTAATAAGTAAGATAGACTAAATACTTATTAAAAAAAATGTGTAGGCGCCAAAGGTTCATCAACATTTAAATTCAATAGCTCACCTACTGAATAAAACACATTCCTAAATGGAGACTGTGGGGTATATTTACTAAACCGTGGGTTTGAAAAAGTGGAGATGTTGCCTATAGCAACCATTCATATTCTAGCCATCATTTATTTAGCACATGCTACAAAATGATAGCTATAATGTGATTGGCTACCATAGGCAACATCTCCACTTTTTCAAACCTACAGTTTAGTAAATATCCCCCTGTGTGTCATTTCAAACAATGGTTGTATATTGATCCAAATAAAAGCCAGTTAGTTGCAACAATGTGTCAGAAACAGTGTTGCTGCTTTACTGAAATTCTTGTCTGCAATTGAGACAGTTATTCTTTGAACTACGCTACTTGACAGATTGTTTCCAGGTATTACTAATTACTCAATGTGCTTCACCTGTTCCAAACCAGTGACCAATCAGATTAAGCACTGGAGTATTTGAACCCAGCAGCTTCTTGTTAAATCATGTCTCTTCCCTACAGATTTTATTAATCTTAAATCCATTATCAGTGATCTAAGGCGCCACCTGTGAAATCTAGAAAAAGATTTATAAAGTGTTATTATCAATTTTATACAAAACAAATAGTGAGGGCTTTAAGGAATTTTTATGATGCACATAATCTTCCACCTAACATAAACTTAGAGTTGGCTGGAAAACTAGTGCATGCAATAACCAGAGAATGTCTTTGGAATATAATTCACTTGAAACTATTTGTAACTCCAGCTGTTAGATATTCGTGATACATGTCTAATTTCCTGAATTACATGCTGTGCTCATGTCTCCATTCGTAAATCACAAGAGAATAATTGCACATTTTTCACACAGGATTGAGTCTGAAACTATCCTTCACTTCTGTGGAAATGCAAACCATTGATCCATATAACATACTTATGGTGTGTAGTGCAGCATTTGTGTACAATGATTTGCAATAGCACATAGACGTTAGAAGAAATACCTTCCATAAATACTCAAAGTACAATAGCTGTATATACATTAAGTCATTTGACATAATTTTCTAAAGAACTTGGTGCAAAGTTGCAGATTTGCTCCTGATAAATTCATGCAAATTACAGCACTTCTTTTTTCAACAAAAGATAATATTTTCTTGCAAAATTAATAAGTAATCTTAGCTTAATCTGCCTACTTGACATTAGTATCTTTATCTTTTCTGAGCTTAAATAAGCAGCCAGTTCAAAACAATTGATTAGTATTCCCAAGAGTAAACCAGTGAAGGAGCAGTTTGATTAGTAGGATGAGAATCAGGATTGGACAGTGTCCTGAAGGGAAAACAGCTTTTGCATGAGAAGTGAGTGGATGACAATATCAAACGCAGCAGAAAAATTCAGGAGAATTAGGAACGAGTAGTGGCCTTTAGATTTAGTATTGCTCAAATCATTGGCCACCTAAATCAATGCTGTCTCTGGGGACTGTTAAGAATGAAAGTCTGAATGAAGAAGGTCTAATACGTTTTCGGAGGAAAGGTGAAATGCAAGGAGGGATTAAGCAAGAAGCCAGGTGGAGCATAAGAAATGAGTGACAGAGTGGTCCATTTTTATTTTATTAATAGCAGTAATAACTGCAGGTTTGATAATGATGGGAAGATACCAGTTGAGAGAGGACAATAACAGATGTTAGTTATGACTAGGATGAGCACAGGAGACAGCAATAAACTGATTTGTGAAGACATAGGGTCTAATGGACACGTAGTAGAGTGTGAAAAGGCAAGAACAGATACTTCATCATTATTTGTTTGATAAGATAAAGAGGCAGGCTCATTGGGTGAAGGAAAGGAATTGAACAGGTTGTTTTCGCGAAGAGGATATAATTTCATACAAGACCTTGTCAACCTTGTCCTTGTAGTCATAAGCAAGACCTTGAGCAGTGATAGTGATAACAGGGATTAGTGTGGGAGAGTTGAGAAGAGAATTAAGCATATTTTATACAGGCTTGCAGTTAGAAGTGTGGTTGGAGATAAGAGAACAGAATAATATTTGTTTGACAATGTCCACAACATTTCAGCACGCATGGTAAATAGTGGTATATTTTAGGAAAGCATAAGAGGAACAAGACTTTTGCCAATGCTGTTTTACATTGTATGGGAGAGCTTTGGAAGGCAGCACATTTTCATAAGTGTTCCACAGCTGAGATTGTGGTTGATGCAAGAGTAGCTGGAGTCACTTCATCAACTGCTGTTGCTAGGATGTGATTTAAGATATGGTACTACCAGAATACAGGAGAATGTGGAAACTGGAGAAGTTGTTCCATACAGGTTAAAAGTTGTTGAAAATTAATAGAGACGAGATTCCTGCAGGTATGAGGAGTCTAGGTTGAGTAGGAGTGCAAAGAGGTTAAAGTTGTGGAGTAGTACTTGCAGGTGATCAGGTGATAGTCTGAGAGAGAAAGAAATACTAAAAAAAATCAAAAATTAATCCCAGCTGTTATGTACATTCCCAGGTGCTCATTCAGGGATTTTCCTGTAGCTCAGAAGTCCACACGTTTCCTTCGTGTTCTTTAGGGACATCAGGGACAGAACTACTATCTTACAGCATCAATTTTTTGCTTTGTATTTTTTTTTTCTACCCGCTGTACAGTGCCTGTAAATGATAGCTAAGCCAAAAGCAGCTACTTGTCACAGACAGGAACTATTTTTATTATTATTATTATTAGTCAACAGTGATGCAGAGCTGAGGGGGAGAAGAGACTCTTGAGGGAGGGAAGACAGCGACTTTCGTTTTTGTCATGTTAAGTTTAAAAAAAAAATTGGAAAATGCAGGAGACGATGACAACTTTGGCAGCCCTCAACATTATTCAGACCAATCGGAGGAAAGTCTGTGTGTTCTTTGAGTCTCCTCTGATTGGATGGAATGGCGTGCACAGTGCATGTTATGCCATCCAATCAGAGAACACACAGCATATCCTCTGACAGGTGTGCATGGTGCATTCCTCTTCTCTTGTATTAGTGCACAGTGGAGTCAAAGAGGTGCTGAGGGGAAAGAAAAGCCTTATGCCAACTGACTGCAAAGCAGACAGCAGAGGTATGTTACTGTAAAGGGGTGTGATGTAGGGTGAGATAGGAGCTGCTGGTGAAAGAGAGCTTGAGGGGGAGGAAGGTAACATAGAAATAGTGTTATGAATAGATAGCCTGTGGAAAACAGACAGAACACCAGGGATTGAAAGACAAACCTGGGAAAAGGAAACAGAAAGTTGTGTTAATAAAAGAAAATAGGGAAAGAAAAAGGTGTGGGTAATAAAATAGTGTGGGAGGGAGAGACTTTTGAAAGAAGGAGATTTATATCTGAGAAAAAATTTGATGGTAGAAAAAAAAAACCTAGGAGAGAAAAGAGAGAGTAGTACTTGTAAAAACAGCTAAGGTTAAAAAAGAGAGCCTGAGCAGAAAAGGGAGAGCTCGAAGGAGCAACAAGTGCACAATGGAGAGAAAAGTGATTTTAAAGCACAGCTAGAGAGAAGACTCAGACCTGAAATAAACAAGAACAAGATTCTTTTATCTATTTGCAACTCTTTGTAACTCAACTATACTTGTTATTTACGTAAAGCAAATTGACTGCAAAAAAGTGACATTACCATGCTTATTGCGCCTTATTAATCTAATGAGAGAGTAAACGGTCCTCTACCAAGGTGTTTGACACACTATAGTCAATGTAATACGTCACTTCAAATCGCTAAACTAAGTTTTAGCTAGCTCTAAGCAACAAATTGAGTACAGTGATAATAGCATTCCTACATTTTGATTTTTTCTTTTTGATGATTAAGTGAAACAAAATCAGTATTTCAATCCAGCTGTTTGATTAACACTATGGAAGGAGTAATTTTCACCAAACTTGTTGCCTAAAAAAAAAATAATGGGAAAATCATAAAAAGTAAATGAAGGAAATCTAAGAATTAAAAGAGAAAATGTATAAAGAGAAGCACAGTGGAACATTTCACGTAATACAATTTGTGGCACTTAGGAGATTAACAGATATTTAGTGATCAAAAAGTGCTGTTTATCACACACCCTGACAAAGTCGTAAGGCGAAACGCGTTGGCTATATAACTGGAACTTGGGTGTTTCCTTGGATATTTCCATACTACCATTCGGACCTCTTTTCTCTCTATGCCTCATTGTTTCTAATACCCTTTATGGACTCCATGCAGATAAGCCTTGATGTTTTAATTTGAATGTACTATTATTTTATGTCTATTAAATCTGTTTTTATTTTAAAATCTTGGTATTTGGTCAGTGAATATATTTAAAGATCTTATATGTCCTTTCTGGTATGCATATATCTTTACAGTGTATGAATATTCTCAATAGTCACAATATACTACACTATGATACTTCCTTTTTAATGAGCTAAATAGCACTTTTTGATCGATATGAAGAGAAAATCCTGATGTAGCATATGAAGAGGACAACACAATTTTAGATAAGCTTTATGATTAATTTGCTTTGGTACGCAGAAATTGATTAGATGCACACATTTGTTAATTTAAATTTGGTTGTTATTACTACACTATTTAGTACTTCTTGTATGATTTTGTAGCACAGAGGAACAATTTAAGTTTAATAAAAAGATAGTACAGAGCAGAGGCATAGATACTGTGGTAACAGGGCCTAGCAGCTGAGAGGGCCCATGGGGGCCCTTTAGCAGCCGGGCTCCGTGTTCCTGCTCCTGGTCTACTTGGAGCCTTACTCCCCTATATGGCATCTGTAGTGATCAGTCAACATAATGATTCATTCAGCTTAGACAGAAAGGGAACTCTGTAGGGAAGGGAACTCTGAACTCTGCTGTATTGAGCCCTTTTATTGTATGAATAAGTATCTGGAGAAAACGCCTTGGTAAAAAAACTAAAACAGCCAATCGGACAACAACTTGTTTTATTAGCTGACAAATCAAGAGCATGGCTGTGCTACAGTACAGAGGTAGCAGGTTCAGAAGGACAGAGAAGGAAGTAATTCAAGGAAGCAGGGGAAAAAAGGCTGAGGTGTTCCCATAGGCACGTAGAAGTGCAGTAAGTTTTGGGGCAGAGCAGCATAAAAATAGCGGCACAAGCTTTGCTTGCAGAAAGAGGGGTTGCTAGAGATCCATGTGCACCATTTATATGACTGCTCTGTCCTCCATGCTTGCTATAATACATTGAACCCTTTATACATAATACATGGTGTTTTTTGCTTTGGAGTGAAACATGCTCAAAGCACTATGCTTCAGTGGATGAAATGAAAATGTCTCTTGTGTTGGTGGTATATTAGTTAAACATTATGAGGTGCTGGGATTGAGTAAAGTGGAAAGCACAGACTAAAGCCTAGCAGTAAATAAGAATAAGGAAATAGATAACTGAGTAGTGCTAGTATTACAAAGCCAAATTTACTGTCGAAGAGTCTAATTTAAAACCTAGCATTCCGCTATGGTGCCAGTCACAGTGTCTGCCCTGCCAACCGTCTGGTGACTTTGGCCCAATCAGCAGTTTAAATCTACACCTGGAAGACATTTTCCCTCTAGTTGGCCAATATTTTTATGCAATATCTGTTAAATACCAGCACAATGTCAGAAAAAATAATCCAGTTCAGTTGGTGGAGAACGTCATCACTGCAGTGATTTACTAGTACAGACTTCAGCTCAGTGAGTGGATCCAGTTTCATTGCAGAGGAAATTTTTACTCTGGCTCAAGCTGTGATGATCTCTTGCTGATAATTTAATGCTGATGCTTTTTACTTCTGGTCTACTTAATATTTAGGGTAAAGTAAGCATTGATAAAAAGAAATCTGATTTGAAAGCAGGTTATACTGCAGCTTATCTTTAGATGTATGTGAAAATATAAAGATTTTTAGTTTAGTTTTCATTTTGTTATTCTGAAATTACTGTTGTTATAAATAAATAAATATATATATATATATATATATATATGTATGTATGTGTGTGTGTGTGTATTGATCCCCCACGTTCACAATGAAATACACCCACTAGGTACTGTTTTAAATAGCAATTTGTCCCAGTCTCACCAAGTATTCAACATCCCTTGGAGTCAGGCCCGAAGCTTCCATTAGGCAGCGTTAGGCAGCTGCCTAGGGCGCCGGGCTTTGGGGGGCGCCACTGAAATATTCCACGTTGTATAATGTTGTGCGGCAGCCACAGAGTTTACTTTCCTTGGCCGCCGCACAGCTGCAGGTCCATGGTGGGGGTGTGGTGATTGATCGCCGCCCCCACCGACGATAGGATGCACAGTGTAAAAAGGGGAGCATTGTTTAGAAGGGAGAAGGAGCATTGTTAAGCAGAGAGAAAGAGCATTGTTTAGCAGGGAGAAAGAGCATTGTTTAAGCAGGGAGAAAGAGCATTGTTTAAGCAGGGAGAAAGAGCATTGTTTAAGCAAGGGGGGAGAGTATTGTTTAAGCAGGGGGGGAGAGCATTGTTTAGCAGGGGGGGAGAGCATTGTTTAGCAGAGGAGGGAGAGCATTGTTTAGCAGAGGGGGGAGAGCATTGTTTAGCAGAGGGGGGAGAGCATTGTTTAACAGAGGGGGGAGAGCATTGTTAAGCAGGAAGGAGAGCATTATTTAGCAGGTTTGAAACTTTGCCTAGGGTGCCGAGACACCTAGCACCGGCCCTGCTTGGAGTTATATGAATAATTATATGCACCCAAAGTATACAGATTGATAACCTATATCCCTTCTTTGTCATTACTCTGAGACATTACAACAGTCTCTCTACTATCACTATCCCCCAAGAACATTAACTATAGAGACATACATACTAGCCTCTTATCAGGAGGAATAAGTGTAATTTTCATGCAATCACAGCAAATACATAATAAATAATCATATGGAGCCATTTTTGGAATACCAATAAAAGTTATATTAATAAAATGCAGATAGAGACAACAAAGCATAGCAGTTTCTGACTGCAATTTTAACTCACTTTATTACACAATATATTAATTCACACAATTTTGCTGCAATTTTTGCTACTATCCAAGTAATCAGTATTTATGAATATTTTAATGAGACTAAATGAAGATTGAATATATTTTAATTATACTAAACATCTCAGAGTGCCCCAACTAAATACATTCTTTTCTCTTTCTGTTTGGAACATTACTGTTTTAAGCAGGTCCCCTTTGTATCTCGATGTGTGTGATTATTGTTTGGTGGAAAAAACTGTTACCGTGATCTTTAATTTTTCTTAGACTTATTCCTGATATTCCCAGATTGCTATGGCTGTAGAAATTATGTGAGTCCTAATATTGATATTTATATCTATATATCTATTAATCAGTTCAATAGATGTTCATTTGCAGATACACTAAACTACATTGACAAATATATTTTAATTATTAAAGTTATTTCACAATCATTTGGTATACACTACAAAAATGACTAATATTTTGAATAACTAATTAGACAGATATTATGAATCTACCGGAGCATGGTTTTTTTTAAGAATGTTTTTTTTAAGAGGGAACTTGTCAGGATGAGGGCATAAATAGGATATGGTAAAATAGAATATTAAATGTCAGGCCCAAATAAAATATTACACTGATACATAGAAGTGAACATGATTTGCCACTCAGATAAAAGTTTGTTTCCTTTTTAAAACATTTGATCAATTAGCCCAGTAGGAGGTAATTAGGTTGAGCAGACCCTTTGTGTGGAAACCAGCTTAATATATGCAAATAACAGACATTCATTGTTTTGATCATGTATTCAACTTCCTAATTTACTTCCTTTCAATAGGTATTGTAAACACAAAAGAATAAATTAGAGAGAGCAATATGCCTAGGTGAGAATCCTTGCAGACAAAAGCAGCATTTTAAGGCTGCCTACACAGGTATATAGAAATATGAACTTCAAATAAAATGTGTTTGTATTTCATATTTCGGGAAATCTGTGTGCCACTCCATACGGAGGACTAGCTGTGAAGTCCGTCCCAATTCATTTTGCTTTAAAAAATGGTGTTGTGAAGGAGCAAATTGTCAGTATTTTTGGAAATCAATCATTATTGAAAAGCTGTCCATCTTCACTCCAATTTACCTTGACCAGAATATACCACTTATCTATAAATTATAATCTGAATTTAATCCCTTTATTTTTAACTGTTTTGCTTGTGTATGTTATGTCAAATGTTTATTGTTTTTTTCATTAACCTATAAGCATTGAACTTTTTGTATATTAAATCTAAAAACTTAATAGTGATGTCCTTATTGCTCTAAATTAATTCACCGTCTGTCTAGAAGAGATAGATTGCTTGACCATGCTAAACCTTACATTGCTGAGGTGTGAATTGTGAATACATTGGTATATCTAGCCGAGTGTGTGCCTACATGTACATTTGTGTCATAGAGCCTTGAGGGGTTAAGTGTTAACCTTTTGATAGCTGGTGAGTGCCTTACTAAACTGTGGGTAACAAGGAGTGCTCATTGTATGACAATGTGAGACAGTATATTAGGATAATATTGCCCTTATTCAATAGGTGGTGGCAAACCTGAAGTGTTTGTGGGGGGGTGAGAGCGCTGTTGTGGGGGTAATTCAGCAGGTCTATAACCTGTGTGATAGGTAAAAAAAAGAGACTGAGTGCTGGAATTGTGTGTAACCTCATACAGTAAACACTTCCAAGTCACAAGTGCGCATAGTGCGGTTTGTGACAAGTAACGGTAGTCAGGAGAGGTTTCCTGAGAAAATAGAGGTGATATATTGTTTGACAGTGTGAATATAGGATAAGATATTAATCAGGGAGTAACCAGAGAGGGCTTATTTGTGAGAGAACTCTACACATTTCTCTAATTCATTATATTATATATTTATATATTTGATGTTTCAAAAATTATTATTGGCTTTTCTGCTCATTTCTAGTAGAAACATCTATATACTGGTTAGGTGTATATATTAGCTAGCAAAAATCAAGTAAGTTTAAAAAAATAATAGTGTTAGCTCTCCCATCTATCTTCCCTGTTATCTACAATAGTACTCGCCCAATATTTATTAGATTTTGTGCTTTGTGTGGCTTTGTATATAGGTTTAAGAACTAAGAACTTGGCACTAAAGCTGGGTACATACTACAGGTTTTTCATCCAATGATTGTGTCGATCACGACAAACAACCATTTGGTAAGATGTCGCATTAGTGTCTACGCTCCCACGATCATGTTTTATCTTACCAAAGCACATTGTATCGTTTGATTTCATTTTTATAAAATCACAATCAACGATGTAATGATATCTGGCAAATGTGGAAGTGTGTATGTAGTCATGACCAGCAGTGTAGGCAGATCTCTATACAGTATGCAGTCATTATATTTTTATGAGATGGGTATGAGAGATAAAGAGTACAGATTGTGTAGGTGTGTACACATAAATCTGCATGCTCATTGGGATTTTCAGTAGTTGGTAAAATTGTTACAGTAATCGCATCTGCAGTAAGTTTCTGTAGTGTGTACCCAGCTTATATTCACTTAGATAAAGAGCAACATTCCCCTCCCATGAGCGCCGATAGGCTGCCTGCACCATTCATAGAGCATACGTTTGTCAGGAACTCTGTTTTTACACTGCATTTTATGAACATATAGCATATAAAAAGGCAAGTTCAATAAGCTGGTGAACAAAAAAAAATGCCTGCCTGGCACAACATTGTTGCTTCATTCCGCAAAACAATGAAGCTCTAAAGGGGCATATTCAATTACCCGTGGACAATGCGGTTACCCCGCAGCTGGGCATGCCATCAGTTAATACAGTATCACAACAATGCGGATTACCTTTTGCAAGCCCTATGGGGGGCGAAGGGAAATCGGCAATGTTGCAGTAACACAGAGTAACTCTGGAACTGGCACGAAGGCACTCCGCGCACAATTAAATATGCCCCTTAGTGCATACTTTACCATGTAGTGATGGTAGCGCTGTACTCAAACGATATGATACACACTGGGTCTGAATCAGTAATTAACGCAAATGCTGATACGTGCCATATTTTGCGTAAAATCCCTCTGGTCATGCCGAGAAACTAACCATACACCCGAGAACGCAGCAATGTTCAATTAATTTTCAAGCGCAAAGAACCCTTATTATAGCCTATGATTTCAGGGGCAGAATGGGGAGGGGAATGGGCGTATGCGCGTAATCAATGTCCCGTAAAGGCATGCCAAGCTCAAGCACACTCAGCAGCGTCCAATTCAAGTTTTGGGCATCTCAAAGGTACCTGTTTTTCAGTCGCATGACTTGCCCCAGTTATAGGTCTGGTGTAAGTACAGATTACTAGTGATGGTTGAGTATGCATGCTAGAATATGTGTTTGCAATCAGGAGCAACTGTAAAAATGTATTTTATGTATAATAGACATTATTAACATCTTATTAAATGTACTTTATCTGGGAGGAATGATAAAAAACACTTTATTTTTTAATGTTTTGTCATTAATGACTATATTATTACAGGTGACATTAATTGAATAGATTTTTTTTCTGTGCATTCTTTCATGACTTCATATTCCACATATGTATAGGACATATCCTGCAGTATCTTGTCTGTTAGAGAAGAGTGGACCTAGACCCATCTTTAGATCTGTCTTTGATCTACTCTTTGTTGAATACAGACGTGCGTATGCTCGATATATGGGCGTTTTAAAGAAAACGCACAATACATTCGTTTTGCATTCCTTGATGAATCAGGTCCACAATCATTATTAATACATTATAAGGCAATACAAAAGAAATCATATAAATAATAATTTTCATTGCAAAAAGAATACTCTCTGTGTGTCAGGGGTAATGAATTTGTAATAGTGGAAAAGAGACAAGTGCAAGTTCAAAGTGTTATATCAAGGTGGAAAATGAATGTGTACCAATTTATATAAAGATCAGGCTTATCTGAATGCCATTCATAGTAACACAGCCCTGCACTAATGATGGTCTCTGATTCCTGCAGCTGAAGCTGGCGATGATTCTGACATCCAGTGGGAAAGTTTTGAGGGAATACTAGATATCACATAAGTAGTCCAATTAAAGTCTAAAATTATCCTGATCCCTATGCTTTTCATCTAATTCAGATTTCTTTAAGGAATTGCAAACACAGTACTATTGCATTACATAGTTCCAGAATAATATAATTCAATATTTTTGCCCCCTTAAAAAAATTTTAAAAATGGTTTCCTTATAAGTAAATTCTAAATTATTTTTGCACCTTAATAAATAAATAATGATTGCCTCAATAATTTATATATGATTGATGCTTCCTCTTATGTTCTGAATGGCAAAATAGCTCACACAGTATGCGGTTTGAGCGATCTCGCCACTCACTACCACCTCTTTCATTTTTGGCGTTTGAATGATTGTTTTGCGGCAGTTTTGAAAACCCCAAATTAGTAAATCTGGTGGTTTTTATGTTCATCATTGTTAAAATCGGGATGGCGATTTGTAAAGTGGTGGTTTTGAAAAATGTCAATTCTGGCCATTTTAACAGTGACATGGGCTTTAGTAAATCCAGTGGTTTCAAAACCGCTAGAAAAATAGCCAAAAACCGTCTGTTTGACCAAACCGCTCTTTAGTAAATCTAGACCCTAATCTCCGTGCAACATTCAAGTCCTTTTGCAAAATGAAAATGGGCCTGCACAGCAAGGAATGCCCTTAAAAGGTACCATCTCCACCCCTACCCATCTCAAGTCAATGATATTGCACCTCAAAATAAAATTTCATGCACTGATCCGCAAGACTAGATGCACCAGTAATCCAACTCTTTGTAAGAAAAGAACTCACTCCATTAATTAACTCCCATCGGTCAGTGCAAACCTCTCCTCCTGCAAACACTCCCAGGGCCTGACTCATTACTGATCTTATCTTGTGCGGAAGTTGCAATGCATATTTTAAGGACAAACGGGGGGAGAAAAGAATTTGCAATTCGACAAGGAATTAAAGTTCAAAGGCACGCCCATCTTAAGCCATTACGCAACAGAAAATAAGATGCAACGGATCTTAAGTAGTCAATTCATCTTAAGATTATCCGCTTCTTAAGATCCGCTTCTTATTGAAAGATAAGACGGTGTTACGTAATGGCAGAAGTGAAAGTTGCGAAGTATTTATTTACAAATTTAAAAACACAATCTGAGTGTATTGTGCAGAACTGTTATTACCTAATTATTTGTTTTAACACTTTCATGCTTATATAACCTTGGACAAATGACTTTGAAGTGTTAAATGAGCTAAATCGACACACTTTCTTATTTACCTACATGAAAGATCGTGCAATGTGCTTTGAGTTGAACTGAGAATGTGGATGCTAAAGCATCTCATAATAATTCACTAGCATAAATAAACATGCTTTTTAAACTAAAAATTAGTATATTATATAAATGTATATCATTACCGTTACAAAATGCGTACTCTTCCATAATCGATACATAGGAGAGTACATACAACCTCCACACAGATAAAGGGCGTGAGTCAGGAATTTAACTCATGACTCCATTGTCGTAAAGTGGATTGGCTAACCACTAAGGCAACGTTCAGTTGGAAAAATAAATAATAATACATTCTATAGACTAGAGCGAAAAGCACAACAATACAGCATGTGTGCAACAGATGTAAGAGCTAGATAATAGTACACGATAGAAGAACAGGCACTATATGATATTCAACAATTCAAATCTTAGCATGAATTGTAATGCGTCTATCTATACTTGCTGCTCCCAATAGGCAATCTACTGAAATCGCCCCTATGGATACAAATAATTATATATAAAAGATGGAAGAACTGGTATAGTAGATGATAATTATTCAATTGTAAAATAAATAAATACATAAAACATGCAACCAACAAAATTCAAATAACTGTGGTTAAAAATACCATATTACCCAGTAATGGGTATACTATTAGAATTACTATACCAATATAAATATACAACCTGCAGGTGTTGTACCAAATCACATTAGCTCATATAATTGACCAGATCTTATTTCTTATTCCTTTCATAAAAGAAGCTAGACAAAAATAATGGGTGTGTTAATCTCCTTACTACTCTGTGTGCCCCACAGGGAGCATTGGCATCAATGGACAATAAAAAATGATGTCAAAAAGAGTCTCAGATGTACAAACTGATCATAAATGGATCCTATTAGATCTGAGTTTGCAAACAAATTGCTGCTACGCATACCGTAATAATAGGATGGAATCCACTTTAAGTGATTGCTCACAAGATATTCTCCATAGTGGATGATGTTGAGGTGGTATTGGAGGCTAAATGAACAAATTAGTGACCCAAAACAAGAGATGTACAACATTAAAATACAACATTTAGAAAAAAAAAAGGAATCTTGCGAGATCTCAATAGTGAATGAGAGTGAAAGGGGGAATATGCCAGAGGTAGGTACACTACAGGAGCGGTTAGATAGGTAGGAAGTGACCCAGGAGAGAGCTGTGTCTAGACGGACAATGGAGTGAAAGATGTGTAGGAGAAAAGGGTATTTAACAGTGCCCAAAGCAGCAGAGAGTTACAGGAGAATGAGTGTTACAAAATTAAAATATTAATATTTATTTATAAACACAATTTCAGTAACCAAATTAAACACAAAATAAAATCAAACTGTAAATACAGACTCCTTTTTAAACAAAAACTAAACAAAACAAAGATCAAGTACAAACAAATGGATGTTGGTTTTATCCCATAGTTGCAAGGCAAGTCATGCTGGAACCCATAATGGCTGTCTTCTTTATCTGTTTAAAATATTAGAGAAAAAGGGATAAACCTTAGGCCATTTTGAAACTAAATATTGCTTAACTGTGTGTACTTTGTAGACACCTGTACTTTCAAGCAGGGCCACCTTAACTACTTTATGGGTCCCCGGGCAATGCAGTGTACCAGGCCCCTAAAAAAAATAATATATATATATATATATATATATATATATATATATATATATATATATATATGTGTGTGTAAAAAAAAAATATATGTATGTAAAAAAAAGCGTGATTATATATATAATCACTTTTTTTTTACATATATATATATATATATATATATATATATATATATAGGGGCCCCCTTAACTTACTTTAAGTCCGATCCTCTTCTTTTTTCCGCGCCGCTGAGTCTCTTCTGCCCTCTTCCGTGCTGTGGTTGCAGTGAATGCTGGGCGTGACATCATGCCCAGCATTCACTGCAAGCACAGCACGGAAGAGGGGACCAGGGAGGGAGCCGGATCACCGCTGATGTGACTGCAAGTATTTTTAGGATTCAGACGGGCCCCCCATTGCCTGCAGGGCCCCCGGGCACCTGCCCATCGTGCCCAATGGAAGAGACGGCCCTGCTTTCAAGCTGTAAAATTTATTTTCTGATACCTTAATTGTAACACAGGTCCCCCAATAACCAAACAGGAACAACATTGTTAACTATAGATACTTACATGCTTACAAAGGCAACTCCTTCATTTCCTGTTCCTCCTCCTCCATGAAATGATCCTTGGCGCACCTCCTTGGTGCTCCAGCTGTCAGCTGTAAGGTCTGTTGGAATAAATTACACATATTTAGCTCTTTAATAAAATGGTGTCTGTTTCTCACTTATCCTCAAAAAGTTTATCTTTCATAAGATATCTCCATCAGAACACATTGACAAATCAGTGCTTTAAAATCAAGAAACCAACACAACATTTACTTTATTTACCTGGGCAGAAAAGAACATTCACATAGTGAGTCAGATATATGATTAACACAGACTATAGATGATTACTGAATATTTTTCAGGGGACGCAGACATGTCCCAGCTAAGGCCTGGTAGTACATCAATGAAAGCCTTTAGTTTGGTCTTTTTACAGGTAAGCTCTAACATTCAACCATCAACATTATGTTTATATGTGCTATGGGTAGAAAACTCACATCTGCAAATATCAGTAGGGGCAAAGGCATCCCTTACAGCCTAATTAGAAAATAATTGCAGAATTTAAAGGTAAACATTTTTTTTTCAGTCAAAACTGTCTGGTGCATATGTTTACATAAACATATGTTTATGTTTTGAAAAATTAAACATGCCTTTACTTTCATCACCAAACAACAATTGTATTTTTAGGATGTCAGAGAATTTTAAAAATGTGATATAAACCATATTAGAAAAATATTTTAGTTTGCAAATATTAGATTGAAAAGCTTCACAACACCCCCCACAAAAAAAAATAATTTGGGTTACAAATTAAAATACAAAAAACAAACACATTAAAATACACATTACATATGAAAATCAAGATGCACTGTTATTGTGGAACATAAAATATCTTACAAACACAAACTTTTAAAGTGTCTATAAAAGAGTAAGATAAAAGATAGCTGTCAATAACAAATAAAAGTCCACTATACAAATCTACACCAGTAAATTCCACTACAGACTCCTAACCAACATCAAGTGTGCATGAACCAGACTTTTATAGTGGATTCTAATGAGACAAGTATATACAGGTATATGACCCACTTTGGTATTAGATGACGAGATCTAATGCTGGGTCTATGCAACACTGTTTATGGATATCTGTTGTTTAATTTTATGCTGATTAAAATAGACAAACCAGCTGCCAACAGTAGGGTCATGAGTTTGAATCCAGATTCTGGCCCGTATCTGTGTGGACTTTGTATATCCCCATGTTTTTGTGGGTTTACTCCAATGTGTCACTCATAGAAGAGTACGCTAGTATATGGTTAGGTGCTGTCTATAGAGTATTGTATTGTGCATGTATATTTGTGATTGCGAATTATTAGCAGTTGAATTTGCATCCACATTTATTTTTATTTTACCTAATAGACTTTCAAACATGGTGCTTGTCATTCAAGTCTATATAATGTGTGCAATGCTCAATCTGCACGTTGCCTTAGTGGTTAGACAATACACTTTTGATCAGTGGGGTTATGAATTTGATTCCTCATCCATTTTGTGAAATATGCCTATATTGCATGTTGAAATTTATGTGGAGGTACAACAGAGACAAGCAGATGTTCCAAATAAAGTGAATACAAACAAATAGAACATTTCCACAGCTAAAAGCAAACACCACCTAAGTCCCCCAAAAGAGGCAGAAGGCCAAAAATGACAAAAGTCCAACTATTATTATTATTACTACTATTATTATATTATACATCAATGAATTTACATTGCAAATGATTAAAACTGTGCATCTACCATGGATTTAGGGCAAAAATATTTCATTGTATAATTATTGACACAATTCAAAAAGAAAGAAAGTTTGTTATGAGGGAAGTGTATGTTGTGCATAGTTTTGTTTATTGTGGGTTTTTAAAGTAAACATTGTTTTTACAACAGTTTAGTGTTGTGGCTTATTTGGTGCTGTTGGAGTGTGCAACACTTTAGCTTGGCAGTAGCACTTGACTTGCAGGCAATGATGTATTGTTGAGCTTTTCGTTCTAGTCTATATCATGCACATATTGTTTCCATCTACACGTTGGCTTAGTAGTTAGACAATCCACCTTCCAACAGTGGAGTCATGAATTAGAATCCTCAGTCACGGCCTTATCTCTGTGGAGTATAAATATCCTCCCCATGTTTGTGTGGGTTTCCTATGTGTTCATTATGGAGGAGTACGCATGGTTTATGTTTGCACATTTTATCTATATAGTTTTAACAAATTCAGCTGTTATGCCTTTCATTTATAATAGGGTATTATTAGCCGTTTATAAAAAAAAACCAAATAAGGTATAGACTATTAGATATTACACATCAACCACTTCACATTGCAATTTATTACAACTGTGTATTCACCATGGTTGTTTAAAAAAAATAGTACATTGTTTAATGTTTGACATTAAGATAAATAAAAAAAAATAAAAATTCAAAGTGAAGAATTTAAGATATATGTTGTGCATATTTAGCTGTGAGAGTTTTAAACGAATAATGCTTTTTGAACAGTTTAGTGTTGTTATTCAGCGCTGCTGCTATAGCATTTTTGGACTTAAACATGACCCCGAGCTTCCTTAAGTTGAAGCAAGAAATTTAGAAAAACGCTAATAATTTTTTCTTATCTATCCGACAGATTCGGAGGTAAGCGCCTACTCTTCTTGAGTCAGTACGATATCCGCCCATTCTCCAGCCATTCCCCTCCCTTTCCCAAACCTTTTTTCTTAAGTGGTTGGAGAACCTCTTAAGTGCAGTTAAGAAGGATTTTCTTCTTAACTTAAGAAATTCTTAACTTACGCAATGGATTTTCCTTCTTATCTCCCTTTCCTGGCATGCACAGAGAGGATTTTTGTAAGAGCAGCAAAAAATGGCAGATAAGATCAGTAATAAATCAGGCCCCCACTCTGTAAACCTATGCACAATAGTGGAAATCAAGGTGCATATGAGTAAATTAAAGTGGACGGTACAACGAAAGAAGACTTTACGCTGCACCTTGAACACTTCACAAATGAAGCACTTTGGGTCGTGAACCAGTTACTGGACCAAAACACCTAGCAGAATATTGAAAAATGTGCCAGGGCTTGGGATAAATACTATCACAAAAAGGGTTAAAATGTAATTTTCCCAAGTTAAAATCATTGTCTATAGGGTGTTAAAAGTGAGCACATGGAAAACAATTTCTGTTTCCCTCTATATTTACCCAGTTTACCGGTAATATGTATTCTTTTTGCCAGAACTACCACAGACCAATCCTCAGGTATCTTGGAATTAGTGAAATGTCTTTCAGGTTTGTGATCCATACCAAAATGTTGAAGAGCACATAGCCATTGAAACCACTTACCAGTTCTGTTCAGTTGCTAAATTTGCACACTCTCACTTTTCCATCACAAACAGTATCCAACACTAGAGCAAATGAATTACACAATTACCAATTTGACACACTTGGCTAATATATATATATATATATATATATATATATATATATATATATATATTTATTTGTGTCCCTCCTATGCCTGGCCCTTCTCCTGACATTAAAGTGACAATATGTGCTTTAAGATTCTGATAATTTGCCTTGCTTTATCCCTATGATGAACCCTGTATTGAGTCCTTGGATGTTTACATATTTTTTTATGAGACCCCTCCTCCACTTTATCCATCGAAAGACGACCCACAAGCAAGCAGAACAAGGCAACAATAAAAGTTAAAAATGTAAGATCGTTGTCTTGCCTTAAGTTTGTGAAAATGATAATGCCTTGCAAATTTATATTATGAAGGCCCACTGCCAATGAAAAGGGCTGACTCTTTTATGTGAAGCAGTTAATCTATGCCTCATACAAGAACGAAGCTATGATCTTTCTGTTTTGGGACCCAGTCTGCAGCTGTGGCAGTCCCCTGATTTGGGTTCAGCAGCTCTCCTAGAATGGTGGCCCTGGCCAATTGCCCCTTCAGACAAGAAAATCTATCTGCAAATGCTACACTTGGCTTGGGCTTCATCACTCCCCTGTGGATTTACTAGAAATGCTATTAATAGACAGTCATCTTCCTGATAAATAAGAACTGCTGTATACCCTATTAATAAATATATTAGTTACCGTGACCTTCTTTCCACTCTTCTGTATAGCCCAACGCTGCACTAGGCACCAGACACAATTTATTTATTTCTGTTCAGTAATGGCCAGGTGTGAGACTATTGCCATATTACCATATTATTCTAGGTGACTACTATAAGGCCCAGCAGTACTGGGAGCTCATGACCTACAAATAGTATGTGTCTCCACAGTTCTCATATGTGTAGTCTCATACTGATTTATGCAGATGGCAGCTAGTAAAATAAATGTTTATATGAAGTGCTGACAACTAAGTCAGATTGATAAATAAGTTAGTAGTGTTGGGCTTTTTTCTGGGATGAAGCAGATCACTGAGGATGACCATGATTTAGGGGTTAAGTTTGGATGGGTTGGAAGTATAAGATGTAAGCAGGGCCGCCGGGAGGGGAAGGGAGGTACTATTTATCCGGGCCCGGACCAGCCAGGGGGCCCGACCCGGGCTCTCACTGCCGATTTTTTTTTTCTTTTCTTTTTTTAGTTTTATATATTTTCTTTTTTTTCTTTTATAATTTTTTAAGCGGGGGGTGGGGTGGGGGTGGCTCCACACCCTTTGTTGGTGAGAGGAGCAGGGTATTTAAAAAAAACAACAACAAATACTCACATCACATGATTGCGGCGCCGGCTTCCCTCTTCCTTCCTCTCTGCTCCATTCGCACTGAATGTCGGGCGTGACGTCATCACGCCATGCCCGACATTCAGTGATGAGCGGCGCAGAGAGGACCAAGACAGAAGAGAAGAAAAGAGATGAAAGAAGCCAATATAAAGGTAAGTAAAGGAACAAAGGCAAAGGGAGAACAACAGAAAGGGGCAGAGTGATGAAGAAGGGGGGGGGGAGAGAAAAAGGCACCAAGTGATTACGGAGAGGGGGATGGGGGGGAAATGCACTAAGTGATGAAGGAGAGGAGGGGGGGGGGGAGAAAAAGACTTCAAGTGATGAAGGAGAGGTGGGAAGGAGAAAAAGGCACCGAATGATGGGAGACGTGGGAGGGGCAGCATGGCACAGTGATGAAGGAAAGGGGGGAGCAGCATGGCACAGTGATGAAGGATCGGGGCAGCAAGGCCCAGTGATGAAGGAGAGGGGGGGCAGCATGGCATAGCAATGAAGGAGAGGGGGGAAGCAGCATGGCACAGTGATGAAGGAGAAGGGGGAGCAGCTTGGCACAGTGATGAAAGAGAGGGGGGGAGCAGCATGGCACAGTGATGAAGGAGAAGGTGGCAGCTTGGCACAGTGTGATGAAGGGAGGGGGGGCAGCATGGCACAGTGTGATTAAGGGAGGGGGGGGCAGCATGGCACACAGTGATGAAGGGGGGCAGCATGGAACAGAGTGATAAAGGGGGGCCAGGTGGGGGGATAAGCAGAATGGAGGGTGCAGTGTGATCATAAGGGGACACAGCGTGGTAATGATGAAGGGGCACAGTAGTGTGTGTGTTATGGCACAGTGGGCTTGTGGTAATGTGTGTGTGTGTGATGGCACAGGGAGCTTGTGGTAATGTGTGTGTGTGTGTGATGGCACAGTGGGCTTGTGTTAATGTGTGTGTGATGGCACAGGGGGTTTGTGGTAATGTGTGTGTGTGATGGCACAGGGGGCTTGTGGTAGTGTGTGTGTGAAAGTACAGAGGGCTTGTGGTAGTGTGTGTGTGATGGCACAGGGGGCTTGTGGCAATGTAGTGTGTGTGAGGTAGGTGGTGTCTAATTAATATGTGCTATTTTGTTTGTGGGGTGATGGTGGGTCAATTTAATAGAGTGGACTATTAATTTAAGAGGGGTGGTTTGGGGGCTATTGAGTGTGGCGGTGAGTTTGGGGAGAATGAGGTCCCTTTTTATTAAATGTGACTATGAATTATTTAATGGGAGTGATGATTGTGGGAAATTGCTATATTTCTGAAATGTAAATACTATTAATTTATTGCTGGGGCTGTTTGCAGGGAGGGAAATAGGTTTATTTATTAAATAAGAATACTGTTATTTTAATGTTGGGGCTGGAGGAAGGCCTAATTATGACTCTTGGGTGCTATTGATTTAACGCAGGGGCTGGTTTGAATTTTCTAAATGTACCCATTTTTTCCCCAAATAGGGCCCCCAACATTCCAGGATCCAGACAAGCCGCAACTAAAGAAACCTGCAGCCACAGGTGGTGAAAGTGATAAGAACAGGTAGAAGAGAGCAGGACAGTCTGTGAAATGTTGTGATTCTAGTGGGATAATCTCAAATTTGAGTGTTCTGCCCAATGTAAGGGGTAGCCAATAAGGGGGGCCCCATGAAGTTGTTGTGCAGGGGCCCTGAATTCCTCTTGGCAGCCCTAGATGTAAGACTGGACAAGCCATATACCATTGTTATGTCTGGCATTATAGTGTGTGTTAAATAAAAATGTTCATAATTTGTATAGTAATTGCAGTAATTGCAAGTATTAGTGAATTGAATTTATTTTGAAGTTTGACGTCTTATGCATTCATAAATGTTACCACGTGGATTCACAGGTATAAAGTTATTCCTATTTATTTCCTATTAATACAGCGTTCCTGGTATAATATTGTAATGCAGTAACTGTATTATAGGTACTGGCAAGTTTTAAGAGAGACTAACACAGGAAGTCCTATGTAAATGAGCCACTATCCTCAGTTGGGATTAATGGGGGGTGGCGTCATCATCACAAACTGTATTCCCCTTTTCAGTAAGGGGTAATGATCCCATTGTATCTTATGGGTCATTTTTTATGTTTCATGCCTCAATTCTGTAATAGACACACATAATACAGATACCAAGGGTGGGGGGTCTCCTCTGTGAGACTGTCTTTGTAGTGAAGATATTTCAGTGTTAAGGAAACTGTGTTGAAACAGCTTTTTGGGAAATTATAGATTACTGTATAGTGTGATTGAATCCTAAATTGGAGATATGTATTGCCCCTATGGCTAGAACTACCCACTGCTGCTAAATATTAATATTTAATATCTCTTCAGTTGTCATAAAACTAGAGCTATGTGATCCTGGAAAAGCAAGAGAAAAAATAAACAGGACATGCTCGTAAAGCCTTTTTCATTGGCTGAGCCAAAGCTAATATGGATTGGTTGTGTTAGTGAAGGCTAGTCCCTCTGCCATATTATCTGCCCTGCTCAAATATCCACCAGGATTGGTACAAGATTTCAAGTTTTTATTTGAGTTTATGGAATAAGGGGTGGAGACCATATGCTGCTGTATCATCATTTGACAGTTCTGATTAGGGGTTATGGTTACTGTTGCGCTGATCAGATGATCATGCTTGATACTCAGCTCGTGGAAGTCTACGTGGACTTGGCTACTTTTGGTCTCTGACAAAAGCAGGAGGACACAGGGCTTGGTCCCTGCCCACCAGCAGTGGAGTGAACACTGTGATCGGGACAGAGCTCCAAGAGGACCAGTGAATATAGCCCCTTTAGGGTAGAGTTGAGTAGTAGGCTCTTTGCACGGTAAGCCCCTGGCTTTTGTTACCTACACTTATTATTATTCCTGTGTCTTTGTATATATATTTATTTTTTAGATAAAATAAAGTACACCTGGACTTTCCCATTTGTTTGCCTAAGTGATCCCGAACCAATAAAAGTACGAGGTACCGTCAGCCAGCACAAAAGGCTGCCGTTGGCCTGTAGAGCTAGTACTGTGTAGGCAAAAGAGCTATACATAAGTCCGGTGTCCCCACAGCTACATATTTAAATTTATATATAAAAAGGGAAGGAGGAAAAGTATGGAAGGGGGTTGGGAGGTTGGAGAGGGATGGGAGGGGAGAAGGAGGAGTGAGGGTAAAGGACAAGATGGGGAATGCGAAGAGGCAGTAGACAAAGAAGGAGAGTGGTTCACTCAGATGAGATAAAAAAATGAGTGCTAAATAGAAATGAAGAGCAAATGGAAAATTAAGAAGGTCTACATACGGAATACCAGTCTCCAATAGGTAAATTACCGAGACACTTTTAATGAACACTAATAGGGTTGGGGACCACAGATATTTCCAAGAGGCTGCAATCTGCCAGGTAGTTGTGCTCAAAGGCCTCATTACAGCTTCCCCATAACATGAGCATTTCCATGCTACTCATGTACATCAGAAATGCATCTGTGTCACGATATTTATATATATTGTTGACTTGAGTCCCCTTACACCTGGAGAAGTGGAATGGGTCGACAGGAGCAGGAAAGTGTACTCAGAGTTCAATAAGGGCGTGTTCATGAAATTGCAACATAATTAGACTTGGACACATTTCCAGATATGCCTCATAGAAGGCTTACAGGTTATGGAGGGCTTGTGCAAAGAAATGCAATGATAATAATGATGAACTGATGATGAATGGTTGGCTGATTGTGCATTGACCTCTTCAGTTGATAGTACTTAATTCAATCGCAGCTACATTATATCAAGTTGCGGCCATCTATTTGTATTACATATTTATCATTCCATTGGGACTACTACTGGACAGGAAATTCCCATTGCATTTTTAAAGTAGTAAACAACAGATGTTGGAGTGTTTGTATTTCATTATATCTTATATGGAAAATGCAAGTTTAGCATTTATTAATAACAGTCCAGTCACTATTCTCTCTTGTGTATATGACACTTTATTACTTTGTTATATTCTGTATAAATTGGGTAACATGACTTACCACTAATAATGTCAAGTTGCATCTCTACACTATCGTTAGGTATAAATATACACTGTTGTGTTCCTGATGTATGCCTCGCACACTTACTACTGTTGTTTAGGTTTACGCCTCAAGAGATAGGTACAACTCAATATACTGATGTAAGTATACTTTATTTTGCATATGTCTTTTTCCTGTGTACGTTTGGACAGCAAATTCCTCCAACTCTAAATGAAGCACAAAATGATTCTAATTACCGTAAATATATTTTGATGTTTATGAATGGAGTAGCATAAATTTCGAACTTACTTGGATCATAAATGTCGTGATGCTAAAGATCAAGTTTCTGGTCTCTATCCATAAGGGTTAGGCTTTGGCACAGTTTCACCAAATGTGCAAAAATAATAATTTCTGATCGCATTCTCTTAAGCATATATTGAACTGGCCTCCTACCTGATAGGAGGACTAATGCCTGTATTGTCCCCACAAGCCTAGTGCCTGAAATATAATGTGACCACAGGATATGCCTGAATTTGTGTCCCCTTTCCTATGCTCTGAGCCTAGTTACTGTGCCAACGGCACAGATAATATAAATTTAAAAGCATTATAATGCTAAACATAGCTGACATAAGATTTGTTGAGCTTGTAATTCATATAGCATATTGCATAGGTCAAAAATTTGCAACATAAATACATAGATATAAGAAGACCCCCTATAAGTAAAAGGTAATCCTATAGAACGAATAGCAATTGGCCACTATGAAATCCCAATATATTATTTGAATAGTCCCCACCTTTTGGTAAATCACAAATTTACAGTGATAAGCGACTATATGGTGCTCCAACAGTTTATAAGTTATCTGATGTTAAAAGAGAAACAACCTCAGAAGGTACTTTAGCTGTAAGAAGACCACTCCAAAGTATGGGAACAATAACAGAGCACGATAAACTGCAAAAATTGTATAGATCTTAAACAGAGTTTTTAGTCTTCAATGTGTAGCTCTGTTAATCCGGAAAGCCATATAAGAAAGTTGTCAATAGTTCAATATTAAGCCTTGTGTTGAAACTACTGGAAATAGTGATGTCAGTGTGGAGAAAATCTCAGGGCTGTCATAGAGAACTAGGTTCGCCCCAAATAAAAATCCTTTATGTGCCGCTTCTCGAACAACCTCTTATAGAGGTTCGCAAAATTCGGCGCTAACCTAGTTCCCATGGCAGTCCCAAGTATTTGGAAATAATATTGTGAGACAACAAAAAATAATTGTGTTTCAGTTGCTGTGAAACCATGCAGTGCGATTGTTTGATTCATGCGAATAAAGCAGAGGTACACTCCTGCATTAGACAAAGTACTGCACAATCCAGCAGTCCACAGAATACTCAATGGGGGCAAATTTATCAAAGCTTAGCTTTTTCGGAGCGTGACCCTGATGGGGAGAGCATCACAGGAGAGGGATCCTTTGATCCCTCTCTGGCAGCCTTGCTGCTCTCCACTGTGCTGTTTAACGCAACTGGCAACTACCTATGTCGTACTTGCAAAGTAAAGACTTCGGGTCAGAACCAGGAACCTTCATTTGAGAAGTCATTGCCGGGACAGCCCCCTATCGGATGCCCTGTACCGACATGACTTTATAGTAAATCTGCGATGACAGTTACTTAATGGGGCAAAATTCCGAACATTGCTGAATAGGCCCCTATGCACTAAAGTAAACAATAGCATATGCCGGCGGTTCCCAAACTGTGCGCCGCGGCTCCCAGGGGTGCCGCGGCGCTGTCACTGGGGTGCCGCGAGCCAGACATAAAAAAACCCCCCAAAGAACACATAAACTTACCAATCTGCCGGGCGCCGGGACCCAGCACCCTCCTCTCTCCTCCAACAGCTTGTTACTGACGTCGATATTCAGTGACAGCTGCGGGAGAGAGGAGGCTGCTGGGTCCCGGCGCCCGGCGGATTGTTAAGTTTATGTGTTCTTTGTTTTTTTTTATGTCTGGCGCGGGGCAGAGGAGGGAGAGGGAGAGTGACAGCGGGGCACAGGAGAGTGACAGCGGGGCAGACAGAGGGGGAGAGGAGAGTGACAGTGGGGCACAGGAGAGTGACAGTGGGGCAGACAGAGGGGCACAGGAGAGTGACAGAGGGGCAGAGGAGAGTGACAGCGGGGCAGACAGAGGGGCACAGGAGAGTGACAGCGGGGCAGACAGAGGGGCACAGGAGAGTGACTGCAGGGCAGACAGAGGGGCACAGGAGAGTGACAGAGGGGCAGAGGAGAGTGACAGCGGGGCAGACAGAGGGGCAGAGGAGAGTGACAGCGGGGCACAGGAGAGTGACAGCGGGGCAGTGGAGGAGGACACAGCGTGAGAGTGGCAGTGGAGGGGGACACAGCCTGAGAGGGACAGTGGAGGAGGACACAGCGTGAGAGGGGCAGTGGAGGAGGACACAGCGTGAGAGGGGCAATGGAGGGGGACACAGCCTGAGAGAGGCAGTGGAGGGGGACACAGCGTGAGAGGGGCAGTGGAGGGGGACACAGCGTGAGAGGGGCATTGGAGGGGGACACAGCGGAGAGGGGCAGTGGAGGAGGACACAGCGTGAGAGGGGCAGTGGAGGGGGACACAGCGGAGAGGGGCAGTGGAGGGGGACACAGCGTGAGAGGGGCAGTGGAGGGGGGACAGGGTGACAGGGGGCAGTGTGAGAGAGGGCAGTGTGTCTGGATGCAGAGGGGGCAGTGTGTCTGGATGCAGAGGGGGCAGTGTGTCTGGATGCAGAGGGGGCAGAGTGTCTGGATGCAGACGGGGCAGAGTGTCTGGATGCAGAGGGGGCAGTGTGTCTGAGGGCAGAGTGTCTGGATGCAGAGGGGGCAGTGTGCCTGGATGCAGAGGGGGCAGTGTGTCTGGATGCAGAGGGGGCAGTGTGTCTGGATGCAGAGGGGGTATTTTTGCATACAACTATATAAGTATTTCTGTCCTGACCTAAATACCTATTATAATTTTTTGACCCAACTACTTCTAAAACAGGACTGCTCAATAATTATTTTGGAGGGGTGCCTTGAAAAAATTTGGAGACTCTAAGGGTGCCGCGTACTGCAAAAGTTTGGGAACCACTGGCATATGCCATTAATGGGCTAAATATAGCAATTATATTCAAATGTTTACCACTTTGAATGCATTGGTCAGAAAATATGGAGTGTATGCTTGGTATAGCTTTCATATATGTGTACAGTGTTTAACCAAATTAAGTTTCAAACCATTTGCTGATGCACCACATCATGGCTTCCCATTGAAACCTTTACCCACATTTAGAAACAGAAGCGCCAGGAAGGTCACACTGTAGTGTAAAAACTTCATTATGCACAAGACATGATTTACACTCAGGAGTCTGATAAACAGCCACTGTATCTTTAATGCAGTGCACGCCCACAAAGAAGTCACACAGCTCCAGCCCAGCAGCGTGAATTCAGTGTGTGCTGCAGGGTCTAATGAGGAAACACCATGGTTCATTGCACACTTTCTGGCTTTTCTAAAGATTCTGGTAAGTTTCAAGATGGTTTATATCCCTGTGCTCCTTCACAAAGTTCTGCTGCACGGTTACTTGGCATCTCAGTGCACAGGACAAGTTCATGTTATGTCTGTGAGAATGAACAGGCACCCTTGGTTCCTATTTGTCCTGCTCATGTTTCATAACAAACTGCTGGGCTGGCACTAGCATTGGATGCTGCCTCAGTGATGCGCACATTAGAATGGAGGGGGAAGTACATGGAAGAGAGTGTAACTTTTATGTAGATTAATATCCTGTATATATACAGCAGGAGATTGCTGCTTGATGTATATGTTACATTGCAATTCTATTTATTTCTGTGGGAGGAGGAATGAGCCACTAAGTCTGCTTCTGAGGTGCTGACGCAGGTCCTAATGTGTTCAGCTCACAGAACCTGCACTGACTTAGCAGGCTGCACAAATCAATGCATGGTGTTGTTTTTTGTTCTGTATGAGGTAGGTTATAATAGGCTAGTTGGTATGTGTGTGATGGGGTTTTATTAACATGAGTGATGTTACGTAAGATGTCCGTAATGGGGAAACCATAAGGATCCGTGAGGAAGTTAGAATGGCGTGTGTTGATAGGGTGGAGAGAGGCAGCTAATTTTCACCTGTGCAATGAAGGCGTGGAGCTGATGTCACTACACGTTGTACGTGGGAGGTCCACGGTATGAATGAGGGAGGAGGGTTCCTCAGTCAGCGTTGCATGTTCTCTAGTTTAGGAGTAAAATGTAAAGGGGGTTTTTCCACGTTGTAAATGCCAGGAACGATGAATCATATAGCAACAAACTTCATTAGAATCTATTGTCAGATATGTGATGCTTAAACATCTACTAAAATTGCACGTATTTAACTCCCTTACTGCTGTTTCTTTATTGTGTGCTGTATGCAACATCATTATTGGTTAGTAGAATGGGTATCACTACAACTCAAACAGTGTAATTTGCTTTGACTGATGTTGACAGGTGTATTGCAGTACCAATTTCTGTATGTCAGTCTATTATTAAACACTTAAAAGTAATGTGAAATGTTCAGGCAATTGTTAAAACTAAAGATATTTAAGGTAGTGATTTGCTTAGAAAATGCACTTCTTGTCTGTAAGTCTGTCAGAGTACAATATGGAGCCACTAAGTATAAAATTGAAAATAACCCATATAACAATATATTACATATATAAGAGCACACGTATGTAAATGTTATAAGATGCCTTTTTATATTTGATAAACTTTTGTTTAAGTTATATTGACCCTGTAAAACTTCACTAAAGAACTTGCCTAGCTGACTGAAAGTAACTTTTGTAATTGTGTTTTCTTTACCTCCCAAAACTGGCAGATGCTGTCTTTATTAGCTGCACAATCTGTTTTAATTAACAAACTTCATCTCTTATGGGGCTACATATTAGTGTAGCCTACATATTAGTGACCAGTAAATAGTTTGAAATTAAATGTATTTTCCACTTACAGATTAATTTATTGCTTTGAGCATGTCCTCATTCATCTTTCACTAAATTATATTGCTTTTTTCTAGGTCCATTCTAATCTTTGACCACCAGTTCTTTTCCTTTCATTACCCTGAGATGTTTGTCTTTACCTTGTGCTATAAACCTACCATTGTACATAGTTGTCCCACATTGTAAAGCAATGCTGTGTTATCACATAGATATGTAAATATATTCTGTATTAAAGATGCATTACCAGCTACATAAAAGATTTTACTAACATGCCCCTGTCCCTCGTATTTTTACAGGCGACTAACAAATTAAATATGTTCACCAGTGTTAAATGGCGGTGGAGAGTGTGTGAGTGGAAGGACCAGTCACAAGCTGCAACCAAGAGATTTTCTTGTTGTGATTGGTCCTTCTGCTCACCTCCCTTCCCCTCGTTTTAAGTTTGAGTTATAGGTGGAACCCAAAGGAAATGTCTGTGTGTAGCAAATCCAGGGGATCTTGCTAGGGGGAGAGGCATGTTAGTAAAATGTTTCATGAGTACTTTAAGAAGACTTGTTTTTATTTCTTTTCAATATGTGGCTTTTAGTTTCTTTTTTAGTCCACCTCAGCCTAACTATAATGATTCTACATGCTGAAACGCAAAATGATAGAGGCAGATAGGGAAAATGTATTATTAATGTGCATATGATCATTGATGGAAGCCTAAAAACAATCTTGACTTTCTTGTATGTATATCTGCTTGTACTCATGGATTTTCATGGCACACCATAGAGATGATTCAGTGTCATCTGGTCTTCTGCCTTTTAGGAACACTACTGACTGATGGAGCGTGTGAATGGACTCTTAAGATTTCCAGCACACATCACTTTTTGCTTTGCCCTGGTCTTTGGCTGGTAGAGGAGAATGTTTTTAATGCTGACAGAAAAGCATTTGGGTGGATAAGGGGCATTTCCTAATTTGGGCCAGTTTACTGATTGGAGATTTGGACAGGTATGCTCAAGGCATCAGCAATTCTAGAAAGAGTAGAGGATGAGCAGTGATAGTGACTTCCTAGCGCATGCTACACAGTTGCCTATTGCTATCGAAGCCATAAGACAGTCTTGTACTCTTGATGGCACTCTTGCCGTTGCCGTCTAAGTAAATATTTTGTTTGTTTCATGAACTAAGGCCGGCAACAGTGTACAGCTGTGGAGAATAAAAAGAAAATTACAATGTTTCTTCAAATAAAGCATTTACATATTTACATTATTTATCCGCTGTTGACCCTATCCTTGAATTCACCTATAGTTAGTGATCCTGTCATCTTTGAGAGAGTACACTATATACTATGTAAAAATTTATTATGCAAGTGTAAAATCAAATTTTAAAAACAGTTTTCCATGTGTGCAAATGTCTTAGCTCAAGAGTTGTCCAGTCTTCTGTACTTTAATCCCTACCTGGAGCTACCTTCTTTTGGCTTCCCTGCCTCAGAAGCACGAGTATCAATCTCCAGTTAATAAGGACTATCAAGAATTGCTGAATTTATTTGCAAGTCCATATTTTATTGTGTAAGTGTATGTGTGATTGTCTGATGGGATCAGTGATCCCTATTCCCTTGACTCCATTAGGTACACTGAGCTCCGACACCTGTAGCAGGTAACTGAGAAATGTATATGAAGTCCTGGCACCTTTGATAGATGGATAGAGATGTAAATATTAGAAATGGGTAAATTGATTTAGCTGACTTGGAAACTTTAATGTTTTGCTGTTCTTAAAGTATTTCAGGATTTGGCCCACATTTGTCCAAATTAGACAAATAATTAAAGGTCACTGCACAATCTGACCGTGCCGCTTGTCACTGGCATCATGAAAGTTACAGCTATTTGGATTCTCATTTCTCCTGGCCTGTAAGAAAAAGTTTGTGGATACTCTCCTTGACTATTAGTATACTAGACTACTGTACAGTCATGTCTGCACTGCTTTTTCTTGTGATTTGCAGTGAATCATGTCATTTTGACTCCATCCCCATGACACAGTGACACACATGCAACTTAAGTAAAGTTGGCAAGAATGCTGCAGACCTTTCCTTTTTCTTTCTACAAGGGATGGAAGTTCTCAAACCCCCAAGATGGCATTTACCCCAGAATGAGAGCTGATTGTGTTAGAGGATGAGAAGTGCATAGTATGAAATCTTATGCAACATCTGAGCTCCCTTTCTATCAAAGGGAATTCAACGATCTTGTATGGAGGATAAAAACATCTAAGCAGGCACTAAGAACTGTGTTTAATAGTTAGTTGCAAGAACAGCAGAATCGAAAGAGACAACTTTACTAAGATCAAAACAAAATGGCATGTATATGGGATTGTCCCTTCTTCTTGGTGATATTCAATGGCAGGTCTTAAATCCTGCATTCTCCTGCGGATGTTGCTACTGTTTTGTCTCAAGCTAATTATCGTACCCAGGATGAAATACTGACTACCTCGTCCCAGCGATTTGGTCTGCTGACCTTGGAGCTGAATGACTGAAACCAGAAAAGCCAACCGTATGAAAGACACAGATGATAAGGAGTCATGAACATCTTGCCCCTTCCAGGTGGTGCAGTGACTTGCATAGCAACATAAAACACTTGGGGCTAGATTTACTAAGCTGCGGGTTTGAAAAAGTGGGGATGTTGCCTATAGCAACCAATCAGATTCTAGCTGTCATTTTGTAAACGGTACTAAATAAATGAAAGCTAGAATCTGATTGGTTGCTATAGGCAACATCCCCACTTTTTCAAACCCGCAGCTTAGTAAATCTTGCCCTTGGACTCTGCGCCAAGTGATTTACAAGAATTAGATTCGGCAGTGAAATCAAGTCCCAGCTCTCTCAGTAACCGTTGTATGGACCCATCTTCACTGCGTGGTGCTTGGGCTCCTATAAATATTGTGCCCCATCCTGAACAGTGTGTTGGACAAAACCAATCCACTTATTTAAAGAAAGAAATGGTCAGCTATTAGGTGTTTTTTTCCAATTAATGTAAAAACTAATCTACTGCATATTTCATAGTATTGTGTTAATTTTTTGTTTAATGAAATAAAAATATAACACAAGCACTTGTGGTTGAGGAACATTTCTTACTCATCTTTTTAAAAATATTAAACATCATTTACATATTTTATGATTCAATAATAGTAAAGGCTGTTGGCTAAATTCATATAGCACTTATATCTATCTTAGTGTTTCATTTGTAGCCATGTTTTTATTATATTAAACTATTACAGTTAGTACGGTAATTTCAACATCGGGGGAATTGAATTTTCCCCACTTGTTGCTCAGTTGGAATATTCCACATGTTCCCCCATAATTGCTGCTGTATTGGTTTATCTGAAATGCCAGTATTTTTAACTAATGTGCCTTAAATGTGACTTGCCTATGTCACATCCCAATCTTGAGTCTGTTTGGACTTATAGGGCTGTATTAGTTCCATGATCTGCCATGCATATCTCCTCTGACTGTCTGCAGTTTACCTCTTTCAAGAAGAGCTTTGTAACTTCAGTTATAACCTATGGATAAAGAGGACATTGCTTGTATTCAGAAGACCCGTTTAGAGATGATGTTTTCCAAGGATTATACATTGTGGCTACCTTCATGGTAAAATGAGGAGTGACAATCCTCGTTGCAGCACAGGTTCACTTCCATGTGCAGAAAGTTCAGATACATGTTTGTTTATGGACATATCAAATTACTTGTTAACAACTGATTCTATTTACCAAATAAGGTCAATTTACTTTTTTACATCCACTGCATGAGTAGGATACTTTTTAGGACAGTATCATGCTGGTGGGGATTTGAATATCTCCATGGAATGTCCTCTTGACGCTTCCTGTAGCAGGTCTATGGTACCTAAGACTAGTCTGGTACATCTGAAGCGTTTGCTGCATGATTTACATCTCATTGACAGTTATAGGGCAGTACACTAAAGATGGGGATTATACCTTCTTTTCCCATTTTCCTCAGTAGAGATGAGAAAAATATTCACCTTGTTTTTGGCTGCAAAATTTCATGTGTTTTGTGAGTTGATTTTGGCCGTTGGAGTAGCCAGTCATAGGGGAGAATTCAATTGGCCGCGTTACTCTCATAAGTAACATGGCCTGCGCACTATTATAGTTAGTGCGGTAATTTCAACGTCAGGGGGAAATGAATTTCCCCCATAGAATGAATTGATTATATCATACATGTCACCCAAGTTGTATTCATTCTGTGGAATGTGAATTTAAAAACAAAAGTCTAATGGCACAGGAAAAGTAGAACTCAAGATGGTATTACTGGAACCTCGCTAGTACCTTTCTGTAGCAAAACTATACGTGTGAAATCTTGCCTCTGATTCACTCTACTCATCCGGTTTACATAAGGCTGGGTTACGTTTTGGTAATACTTCAGGAGAGAGGCCTTGTTAAAAGAGATAGTCAGCTCCATTCACAAACTTAGATGCACATCATAAAAATACACCTCCATTCCAAGACTCTATGTAACTGACAGACTTGGAAGCAGAAAATTCTTTTAGATTGTGATACTAAAATCGCGTTTGACACATGTTCTGAAAGACATGTGCAATGTAACAGGTGTAGTAGGATGTTTGCTATGACATTTACTCTGTGAATTGCTCCAGTAGTCCAAACACACATCAAATATGACTAAATTGCCTTTAATTATGCTAAAGTATAATTATTGTCGTAAGTAATTGATTTTGACTTGTTTTGACACACCTTTCTCCACAGGGGAGTGGTAGTTGTCACATAAACCAACACCTGCTGGTAAGAGCCCTTACAGCTGCATGATGGGGTACTACAAATTATTCAGAGAGGTGTCATCCTAAGCTTTTTTAGGTATAGTTAACTCTATAACTTAAGATATTCTATTTCCTAAGCAAAGTTTACTTTCTCTTATTACAGTAATACCGAAACGGGACAAAATGCTACTTTATGCTCTAGTTCCGCCCAAATTCTAGAAGGATCTAGCAAATTGGAGGTTTCCTCAATATTGATGGTTAGAATATACATTAACAATTTATTGGCATATTTTTCTTTTTGCAATCTGTTTCCCTACGGGTTCTTGTCTGTCTTTGTTATGGCAGAAAGCTATAACTGACTTTAGCTTGGTGAGAAACCAAGGTTAAGATAGCATTTACTAAGAGTAATGTATTTAATGCAGGGGATACTGAAATCACCTGACATACTTGTACTATAAGATTGCTTATATTATCATAATGTTAGACTGGTTGTATTATATTTCCACAGAGTGATTAATACAGATTGAATAGGTAAGCAAAATACTGCCTATTGCACTGAACAGGTTTATCTAAATTTGCTATATAATTTCACCCAACCATAGCAACTACCTTAGACTTGGCGTAAGATGCTAAAGAAAGATTGGCTATCATCCAAAAGTTTGCCTCTTCTCCCACTTCTTTTCAGTCCTGCTATGTCCCTAGGACAGGGCAAGGGATATTTTTTTAGATGGAGGTCACAGGATAATTTTCAAATCCATAATTTATTGTTCAATGGGAAACATCTATTTCTTGTAGGAGTTATAGACCAGTTAGATATTTCACTTACATGACTGTGGCAGTTTAGCAAATATGTCAGCCCATTCATTCATACCCAGAATTTTTTTTTTTTTTTTTAAATCAGATTAACTTTTATTGCATTTTTTTTTTTTAATTTTCTAAACAACAAAAAAGCCCATAACATTGAACTTAATCCCCAATTATAACCCACACACAGAATTTTATTTTTAACATGTCTAAGGGCTAGATTTACTAAGCTGCGGGTTTGAAAAAGTGGGGATGTTGCCTATAGCAACCAATCAGATTCTATCTTTCATTTATTTAGTGCCTTCTACAAAATGACAGCTAGAATCTGATTGGTTGCTATAGGCAACATCCCCACTTTTTCAAATCCGCAGCTTAGTAAATCTAGCCCTAAGTCTTTATCCTTCATGGAATCCCCATCTTGGCTGATGGTTCTAAAGTATATATGCTTGTGTAGGTGGACATTTTATAAATTGCCTCAAGCTTTTTCAGGTTGCAGGGAAGAGGACCTGGGCGGCACATAAGAAAAGAATGATGGTAAATGATTTTCTTTCTTCACAAAATGTAAAAGCTTTTTAAACCAGTTACAAATTACTATCATGCTAGTATCTGTTTCCTTTCTTTTTGTACAAATCCCTATCGAAAATATGCTGGAGATATCACAAAAAAAGAGGTACATCATTTTGCGTTTGGTGGAATTGGACAGTAATAAGGCCCCTCATTAAAATGCAGCAGGGAGATCAAATATCTATTTCAATGTACAATCATTTGTTTTGTAGACATCTTGTAAACTTAGCTATTTGCTTGATTCTTAGATGCTGGAGTTCCCCTTATCCTCCGTCTATCTCTGTCCTCCCTCCCCAGTGTTCTGCCCAGAAAATGATGCCAGCAGGGTGGCATTAAGGAGTAGCTGGGTGGGGGCAGTGTAATGCTTTGCAATGCTATTGAACAATGTTTGAGGATATTGGCCACACCTGCCAGGACAGGTGATCAGTGGTCTAATACATACTGATGGCTGTAGTGCTCACGTAGGACCTGTTGAAACAGGAGAAACAATGGTTTGTTATAGTATAATAGGACTCTGTTGGACTCCCAAGAGCCGGGTGGCAAGTACAAACAGCTGGGTGGAGCATCCAGTAAATAGGTGCTGGGGAGGACACTACTTCTTTTGACATGCTAAACTTTTGTTTCCATGTGTGTCTTTGGTTCCGTTGTTCTAATAGATCTTATTGTGCACTATTATGTCACTATAATTCATAGGAGCATATTTATGTATACTGTATTTCCATATAATTTTTTAACTTGTGTAGGTTTTAATTTTATTGTATACTTAACTTTTTATGTTTTGTGACAGAAAGTTATTTGCCACACCTCTCCTACAGAGGGATGGATAAAAACCCAAGGAGTCTGCGGGTACAGGCTGCAGAAAAGGTTAAATTCCCTCCAAGTTATTCTTGCAGTGCACAAACACACAGGTTCATCACATAGGTATAATTTGTTTGTTGTTTTCTGTGATTGGTTTATAGTGCTTGGGTGGAGGATAAGGCTAGGTACACACTGAATTTTCCGATGGACTTGTTTGTTATCTACAACGATTATACCTGCGACTTAAGCTCTGATCGGCCAGACGATTCATGCATACACACTATTCACGATTTACCTTCAGATTTGTGTTCTTCATCTGGTCCTCTAGTCTTTTAGAGAATGACAGCACAATAGTCACTCATTCCTGTCACACTGATTAAAACCGCCTTGTTATAGCCATCCACATGTCCTTACAAATTTCGTTCGCTTCTTTGACTCTGAAACTAAATATTCAGTCTCAGAACAAACAAACTATTCCATCTACAGCACTCTCTAAATTTAAGTCACCAGGACATGTTCATTGCTGGCATTGGCTGAAAGATCATTACTCTGTAAACTCTATGGAGATCGTGAGTGTATACGCACTACATGATTGGAACGAGATTATTAAACAATACAACCAACCGAATGAAACAGCATTCAGCACTTTGAAACAATTGTCGTTCATCGTGTGAGTATGCACACCAACACGATATGTGGCCGAGCTGTTGTTTATCGGGTGTTTAGCCCGATAATCAGCTGAAAAACCTCCAGTGTGTACCTAGCCTTAAACACTTTCTTCTTTTGGGCGAGGCGACCAATGCCAGCTAGTTGGCTGGCGACTAGGCAGCTGAACTGTGTCTAGCTAGAGTGAGGGCCGCCTGGTATCACTCTGGCAAATGTCTGCTGTGCTATTTTGTGACATGAGCAAGGAAAAATACAATTTCTCCAAACGGAAAGTTGTTTGTGTCTTTCATCAGCCAGGTGTCAGTATCACAGTATGTTTGTTTTCTCTTGTGTTTTCATCTACCTTTAATCCTTGATACACGTTAATAATAAAAATTATATTTAATAGCTCCGCAAATAAAATGGTGCAATTATTAAAACCATGCAAATCAATGCTTGCACATTGCCAAGAAAAGCTTTAATAAATTCATCAAGTCACAGTCATAGTGTACCATATTCTGAAGAAAAATACATCTGTGTTTTAACCATGTCAGTAGTAATGAATCTAATAATGAAATTTAGAGAACGTTCGCCATAACTCCCTCCTAGGGTAAAAGAAAATATGTTTTTAATGCAGAATTCTGAATCGTATGTACATAAAATGGTAGTAACATGCCTCTATTGCCCTATAGTGCATCCACCTGTTTGTGATCCAATCTTATATTGGCTTGAGAAGCATACAGTGGTCAGATTTTGTCATTGAAACACTTTCCTACCCATAGTTTACTGTATTCACTGAACACCAAATGTAAAATTGTAACCAAAAAGATTAGTAAGTTATCCCCTGAAAATGTGGGACTGCTGACATTTATGCGATTTTATCAATATTGAAAACCCTTAATTTCCAGCCCCTCTATGCATGTGGCTTAGATTAAAAAAAATGTAATATGTAAAATGTATTGTACCATGACGGCAGTTAGAGAGAAGTTTTCATTGGTTGCGTAGGTGGAGTAAGGGTAATTCTTGCAAATGAAAACTAGGCACATGTGCACCTAGTTTTGCAGGCCAATGCAAAAATTTGACTTTTTGTTTTGCAGACAGATTATTAAAATGAAATAAAAGTGTGGAGAGCATTGTTAGGGGCTTTCCATAAAGCCCAGTCATTTCCATTCCGCAGAAACACTTAATTTTGCACCAGTTATGAACTGGCAAACATCAGACTTTCTCTCTTTGCATCACACACAGCCTCATGTTTTATGGTTATGGTTAGCCTAATATGTCTAACCTGAAAGTGGGCTATTAGGATAACGGAAAAGCCTAAAAGTGTCAATTCTATTATCCCATAGACTGAACACATCTGATTTTACTTATGTGAGATGCATCAAAATTGGCAAGAGGAGATATCCAAAATAATGGAACCTTTTATATGCACCCAAGCCTCTTGGAGACAGGTGGATTATCTTAGACTGAATTTACTATCCTTCAGCTAGGAGTATAAATCTGCGGGCAGATATATTTTCCTGGTCTTAAACTCTGTTAACCCTCTGTAACAATTTCTCTATCCAGGCAAGAAAACAACCCAAGTTGTAAAAATTACATTTGTCTCACAATATTTTCCATTTCTCATCGAAGTTCAAACATTTATTCTGAATGGAGCCGTGTAAAGTGCACCAACGTATTAATTACTTAGCTTCACATACTTGGCAAATGCTGAAATGTTACCTCAAAGTTATATACACATGTTTCATTATTTCATTGTAATTAAATGTTACTTAGTTTGGTTATGTATAATGCAGTATGCAAAAACTGTTACAAGGTTTTAATGTTTCCACTTATGTCCTGTTCATATTATGCAGTACAAGTGTTTTATAAAAACTGGATGTTTACATGATCAGCAGATATTTATATATAATGGTGCCAGGATTTATATTATGAGAACACAATATATGTACTTTGGCACTTAGCAAACTGATGGGAATATAATGATATAAATACAATTATAAAGAGAATGGTGGATAATCCAAAACATCCTCTGTTACCCCAATTATACTTTCTTCTTCCAAAGATAACAGAGACAAAATCTTTCTGTATGAAAACTCGGTATATGATGAAAGTAGTAAACACGAAAAGGGAAAGCCATTTAATGTATTAACTTTTAACACAATCTAAAAATCATACAACTATTAGGACCATGTTTAATAAAAACGGTTTATGGTATGTGAACAAATAGTTCTGGATAAGAAAGTACACCATGTGAGGAGGGGAACACACCCCTTTGATGTTATGCTTACTTGAATAAAAAGCCTTGAAATCTCCCTCAATTATTCTCAACTGGCTGAAGTACCCGGCATTGGCTGTGTTTCAATCTTCAAGTTATTTAAGTTATCTATGAGCTGGATGTGACTGTCAATGTTTTTAAAAATAATTAACGGCTCTTCCAACGCACCTATGAGATGGCTGCCCAGTGTCGTTTTTGTTTTTATATTAAATGTCATCTAAATCCATCCAGTGGAAGGCCCAGAACAGGCTCCCCGGATCAAAGTTCTGCCCAGCGCACACAAACTGGAGGTCTGATCGGGACCTCAACCCCCCCCCCCCCCTAAAACCTGGCCAGGATCCAACTGTTCGACCTCACGTTGGTTTCATCCCAATCAGTGCAGGGGTGTCCGAATGCATATCCAGACAGACAGACCCATGATTTTTATATACGATAGGACTCTCCCCTCAAGACTCCACTCCAATTGCAGTACATATGGTAGAAGAGATAAAAAAGCAAATCTTGCATGCCACCCTTTTATTACTTTTAATATTTTAATATAAATGATTATACTCCCATTGAATAAATACAAATAAACAAGTCTTGAAAGACCAGGTCACATATGAAAATAGTAGGTGGACGATCCACCTACCAGAAACACGGACAAAGTGAGCACAGAGTATGCATATAAATGTGAAGTCCCGTGTCTCTTTTTTTTTTTTTCCTTTGACTCACTGCTCCTTTGACTCACTGCTTCTTTGGAATAGAAGATCCTGGTGACTTGGAAATAACGGCTGCTTTCCAGCACATACCATAAACATACTATAAACTGTTTTATTACACATATTGTGACAAAGGGAGTGGTTTGCCACAGGCTTAGGAGTTAGGTAATTAGCTGACTGTTTTCAGTCTTGCTCTGCAGACTGAGTTACACATTTGTACAGTAGTGCACCTAGGTTAAAGTGGTGGAGGACATGTGTGTGACAATATAATAGTAAAGAGTGTGATTTAGCTCACATATTGTGTAGAGGTTTAGAAGGATCTTTTTCCAGACCTAACAGCAAGCTGACAGGGTGTGTCTGCAGTGATAGCAATCAAGCAGAGCATCTCATGAGAACCGCTTTTCCCCTTTTTAAAGGCAAGGTGGGAAGTGACCGGCCTATCAAGCTAGGCCTGTGGGAGGAGTGTTAACTATTTAAACCTGCTTTTTCATTGCTCATGTGTGACTGATGCCAGACAGTGGTCTGTGTGTAGGGAGCTGGGGTAAATTTATCAAGCTGAGAGCTTTCCCGCGAGTTTGAAAAGTGGAGATGTTGCCTATAGCAAACCAATCAGATTCTAGCTGTCATTTTGTAGAATGTACTAAATAAATGACAGCTAGAATCTGATTGGTTTTTCCACAAAAAACTCTCAGCTTGATACATTTACCCCCTAGTCTCTGTTACTTTAGAATTAGGGTCGCAAGAAAGTGTGTGCAACTTTATCAATTACTTTGTCATTCTGATAATAAATGCAAAGTAAAAACCAAGAAGGTGTTCATGTGCCCGCTGAGTTTTCTTCTAGGGAGATTTTGTCTTGCCTATCCTAGGAGGATGGAACTATCATTGGGGGAACATAGATGATGTTTGGATCATTCACAATTATCTTTATATTTGTATGTACATCATTTTATTCCCATCTGTGTGGTAAAATCTAAAGTACGTATATTGTGTTTTCGTTTTAATATTTTTAAGACATTAGTGAGGTCTAAGATATGGGTACTACGCAGATTGGATGTGAGATTGAAAGTTATTTATATACATTAACTGCAGAGGATTGTCAGGAAGTTTTTCATATTTTGAGTGTATAAAAGGGAGAAGGGGGACTAAT
The DNA here is from genome assembly GCF_038048845.1 of Mixophyes fleayi. Classification (NCBI taxonomy): domain Eukaryota; kingdom Metazoa; phylum Chordata; class Amphibia; order Anura; family Limnodynastidae; genus Mixophyes; species Mixophyes fleayi. The sequence continues at coordinate 48,494,378 of NC_134407.1, forward strand.
AGCTAAATGTTTTGTTATCAATTGATTGGCTAGATATTTGTTTGTTAAGGAACTGTCATCACTGATAAGCTCAAAAATAGATATAACATTACCTTGTGTAATATATACATTTTAGCTTGTTATTTCTGCAAATGTATGTTAATTGTTGGTCACTGTTACCGTTTATGAAAGGGACAAAGTTCATCACCATATTGATAGCCCATACAAGTCTTACTGTCCAGGGACTGTCTAATAAATTAGCATTTATTAAGCCCATTTGCTCTTCATTTTGGCATTCACTTGATACTGCTTGGGGAATCCTTACCTCTTTGCTGTAGCGGGTGTTCCTAAGGATCTGGTGAGGCAACAGGAAACAGGAAAAAAGAGAGCCCGGAACATAAGCCTGTCTGCTCATGCCACCCTGAGATAACATGCACCTTATTTATAACTCTGTGCCCATACACCATAATCGGGGTACCACACCTACGAAAATATGTCCGTAATTACAGTTGACATATTTTAGATTTGAGGGCTTCTTGCGCTTGGAGAGGCATCTCAAGGGCATTCATGTGTAAGTTGAGTACAGTATGGGAATGGACATGCAAGTCAACATTTTTAGGATGCATATCTTTGCACATCCCATAGGCATGGTGAAATTTTTCGGCTCATCTTTGCATGTATCTTAAGATACATGCAACTCAAAAATACAAACGTAAAACCACAGTTTTGCAGCCATATTTTTATGCATTCGTTCAACTAGCATTTTTAGACCAATTCTAAGTTATGTTTATCAATGTAAGAGAGTACTTGCACAGTGGACTGAATATACTTCCTGCCCAGTTTATCATTTTCTCAACCACAAGGAGTCAGGGAGAGCAAATTAGTGACTCTGCAGCACTCTTCTGATATGATCCAGCAGCGTTGTAATACCTTGATGCTTGAAAGTTTTAAGCAGTTAGTGCAGTAGCTCATCTGGAGAATCCAGTACAAAGAATCAGCTTTGCTTGGCTTTTCCTCCAGAGGATGGATTCCCTGGTAGTGACTGGAAAGTGTCAACAGCAGTGCTCTGCTGTGAAGGCCTGCACAATGGAGGGAGCAGAAATGATTATTTTTAGACAGGCGGTTTCAATAATAAATATTGGTTTTAAGTGTTTAAAGCCATCCATAGGATGTTTTAGCACAGTTGTCCTTTTTAGGTCAGTACAAGCTTTGCACCACAGGCTTATAATGCCTGTATGTGTACCCCCTGGAATGGACAATTTGAGTTATTTCTCAACTTGTATTTCTTTGTTAGAAATCAATCACCCTCCAAGTCGCACCTGTGGTCTCCGCATACCTAAGAATACCCATAGACCAAGGTTTGTTTTATTTTGTGTTTAGTCTTGTTGCTTATGTTCCTAAACTTTTTAATCAACTGGTAACAACCAGCTATAACATCGATTTTAAATAAAATGCTAAATAAAAAGCCGCATAGTTACAACCAAAATAATCTAAAATTGTATTTTTCTAATATCCGTTGCAAAGCATTAAGACTTAATCTTGTTCAATATGTTTATGGTTTAAGGACAAAGTTAAATTTGCCATTCTGTGTAACGAAGTGTGGAACATATGCTTTTATTTTAGTCCGTATAATAGAGGATGTTTAAGGTCCTGTATGCAAAATATAGCTAAAATGCAAATTGAATTATTATTAAAAGAATTACAACTCCTACTGTTCACATCAAGTAATGTTTACATTTTTATCTAGAAACCCACTATACTTAAAGCTCAGGAAATCAGACAAAAGGCACATAATTGCTGCAGTTCAATAACCATGTTATACACACAGAAATAATCACCAAGATTTCCATCCTAGAGGCATGTTCAACTGTGCATGGAGTGCTCCTGAACAGGCGCGAAGGCACTCCGCACTACCGCAAAATTGCGGATTTCCCTTCACCCGCCCATAGGGTTGCAAAGGGAAATTGCGATGTTGCGGTACCGTATTTCTGTTAAAAATTGATTATGCCTCTTACAGTCACTGTGAGGAGCACTATTCAGTGAGATGGGGAAAGATGGGTAATGTAGTATATTGAATTCATGGTGCTCCAAGTTAAAGAAGAAAATCCTTACCTGAAATGTCTCCAGCTTTCTGGATAATTGGTGCCATACATTTGCATCAGTCTCGGTACCATACAGTACCCGTTTTGTTATACTGACAACTTGTCGAAAAAGCTATAATGGTGACAACTGTATTGGATAAATATATATTTCTCTATTTGCTAATAAGAAAAATAAGTTGACCTTGGCATAAAAGTGTTGCTACCACTGTTCATGGACATCTTATTAATGTCTGAAACTTACATGTTTCTGGATGGAGACACTGTAGGAATACTCAATATGTTTCACCTGCACCTCCTAGACGAACCGGAGGTATTACCGATAATATGTTTCCCATTACTCCTAGCACAATATCTTGTTCTTAAACATCCTTTCATCTAGGTGAAGGCATAGGTAATATTACTGGGCTGTGTTGTTTAGTGTTATATAATTTGTAAGGTTAACAGAAAACCATATAGTAGAACTGCCCTTTCTTAAAAACTAATTGCTTTGGAATTGGGGGTTACAGCTCCAACATGATTACATGGTACTGTGATTAGGCTGTTGAAAGAAAATGGAAAAATATTAAACTGCAGTAGGCAATCATTTGTATAATGCTGAGAGGCTGGCTGTAATTTGCGATTGCATAGATTTATAGAGATGCAGTTAAGTAGCTAAACTGAAAATTTAAGTTGCCAAAGAAAATACATATCCATTTCCATTTAATTAGAATAAAAAGCACAATCTTCCAAAACTATGATATTACTCACAATAATTTATTATAAAGCGGACCAGTCACCACGTCATACACGTCTACTCTCCTGGAATGTCTGGGAGACTCCTGGATTAGAATGACATCTCCCAGGAGAGCAAGCAGTTCTCCCAGAATTACGCTACCTGTCTGCATGGTAGACTGGATGTGCTTAGATGATGTAAATTGTGTCATTAAGCAACGCCCACCCCCACCAGATGTCGTGAATTACATCATTGTGCCTACCTCTTGGTCTCATACTTCCCCTCTGCATGTCTAGGAAGAGAGATAAAATATAATCAAGTATTTCAGGTCCTAGGAATTTTTCTTTGCTTTATTCAGTGCCTTGTGTACTATTGGGAAAAAAATTGTGCCCCTTCCACCCCCCATTAATCTAGCCAGTGAGCCAGCTCTTTACTCTGACAGCCCATTTCTCCTTCCACTTTGTTATTTCAGACTGCTCTTTGTTCGCTCCCAGGCTGGTTTGCTCTATAACCCCTCAGTTTTCCTGCTTGCCCAGACGACTGCATGGTGCATTGAAAATTAAAACTGTAGTAAAGCCAAAAAACATCATAGAACCTGATGACCGGTTCCCCTTAAAGATGCAGCCACTATCAAACTTATAAGCAACTGCTTTCTGAGGATGCGTGCTGTCCCCAAACCTCCACATGATCAGCTGGCTTGCTGAGCGTATTACTGTCGCCAGCCGTTCCACCACGTAATCTCGGACTGCCAAGCTAATTGAATATGGCCCTGGGAGTCTTACTTTTTAAAGAAAATAATTCACAAATAACAATTCTATTCACTTTGTAATAATCGGCTCATAGATTAAGTAATATGTGTATAAAGAACAGTCATTTCAGCAATAGCTAGAACAGCAGTTCCATTAATAATGAGCCAAGTTTGTTTTGGTTTTTTTAAAACTAAAGGGAAAGATGTCCATCTGCATACCTGTCACTCTATAACACTGTCATGTGGTAGATGTATAGTAAAGTGTTCCTGACACTTAATCATTCTGTATTTCCTGACAACCAGGAATTATTTTTGAGAGCAGGGAATATGCAGCTCTACTGTGTTTTAAATGCTGGATCTGCACCTACAATTTCCAGCACCCAAAGCATCTACCTCTTCTGTGTACTATCTGTCCTGGTATCAGGTTTTTCTATAGACCTTTCTGCCCTTTCAGTGTTTTCTCTAGAAGGAAACATACAAGGGGTCCGAAATACTTGGATTTGTTTATGGAAATGTAACTTAGAAGACACTAACCCTGTTAACCAATGAAGGTTTGGCAAGGCATGCATGTCAGAAGTGTAGGTGCTAATGTGACGGGTGAATGGAACATTCACTATGAAGGATTTTACAGATTGGTGAGATCTCATAATATAACATTTATCTCTGCCAATAATTATCTGAAATGTGTGACCTACAAAGCATCTCTGGTTTATAAAACAGAACTGTGTATTTGTTTCCACATACCAGGAATATAATTCTGTTAGTTATATTGTCCAATAAAAATTAAATTAGAAAATTTCCAGCAGAATGTGTATATAAACATTGCAACAAATCTAATTATTTGTGTATCTGGACAACACATTATTTCCAGGTATGTATTTACCAGATTTGTTTATGGAACTTCAAGAACTGAATTTGAATGTATATAGAACTTGCAAATAACTGAAGATGACAACTGGTTCTTAAGCATTTGGCAGGTGGACATTTATATGCATGCAACATTAGTTTCCTTTTGTTGATTAGTAATCATTGTTTAATCCTGTATCATTTGAATAAGCCATATATAAACTTGTTTGTCCAGAAACATTGGAGCTGTGTAATGGAAAAAACCTCTGACAGAGTTTGTAAATCCCCTGGACCACCAATAAGTAAAAAGCTGATGTTCACTAGATGTCCCTGCAGCGTCCTTGTCACAAGTCCTGAGAGTTGGTGATGATGGAAAGTGTCAATACTAGGTAAATTCAGAAACTGGTTGTGCTCAGGAAACCGGTTGTCTTGGCACTTAACAAAATAATTGGATTGACTTAAATAGGTTATATGGGAGATGTTGCGCTGTGCGTCTGAGTGAATGGTGTATCTGTGCACCTGAAAACTTTTGTACATAATAACCATGTAATGTACAACCTGACACACTTCAGGGGGCCACATGGTGCAGTCCACTAACCTTCAAAAAAGCGCACATTGCACTCAATCTCAGTAATAAGTTAATACAAAACATTTAATCAAATAAAAAGACAACTATCTGATATAACATACTAGCATGCATTTTAGTGTTGCTAGCTATAACGGACAAATCTGACGAAGCAGGAAGGAGCTGGGGGCCCGCAGGTGAATACTTGGAGGGCTGCACGCGGTCCTAGAACCGCCTGTCACTGATATAATGTCTGTGAAACCGTGCATGAAAACTGGGGTGGTAGAAAGATGGCAGATATATAACACGTGAATACATTCTTTAGTATGGTAGTGGGACACAGTAAAATGATATCATTTTCACCACTAACAGGCCTAAAGCACACAAACATCATGGGAGCCAAGTAGTCATTGGCTGTGTTTAATTATGACAAGTTTTCGTTCCATGATTATGAGGAATATTTTATGCGATACACATAGTCCAATGATTCTGACAACTTGTCAGATCTTTGTAATGCTCTTCAGATGCTTTGCACATTTATCCCAGAGATAAGCAAAAAAGGGCATTAAAAAAATCCCCAAAACTTTGAGCTTGTTTCTGGGTTATGTAATAAATATGGGTTATCTCCTTTGATTAAGTAAAATACTGGCGCTCTTCTGATATGGGTATTGTTCTGCCTCTTGGTACTCTCTTTTAGTCATTCTTATCTTCCAGAATGAGAATGGTTTATTCAAACTGCCTCTGCAGCAGATAGTAGGTTGAGATTATCCCATTGGGAATTATTAACAAATCATGGTTGTGCTTTTCAATATATAATGCAATAATTATACCTTATATAAGGTGTATTTTGCAAAGGTGATGTATGGCCTTCTTGACAGGGAAAAGGGGCTGCATGTACTGTCCTTAAATATTGGATTTGACACAACTGTTGTGATACAACGTAACTGAACTCTGAAATTCCGTGATTCAGCACTAACGCCACAGTCCAAAGTTCTCATCTGGAAACCTTTCTGAATCAGAAAATCCAATAATTTGGTGATGGCCTCCTCCTATGGGCAACTGATTGCCCTGTATTGCTATTTATGATAAATAAAATGTTGTTTATATTTTGCATGATGTTTCACTATTATATATCACAAGCAAAAAATAACCATTTGTTGAATGGATGTCAAGAAAAGAAAATGGAGAATAAGATGTAAGCCTTCTTACCTAGTCAATGTGCACCCAATGAATCGGGGCCCTGACTCTGTGTGTGGGATGTGACCGTGCATGGTACATAATATAGTATATGGTTTGAAGGTTCATATTAGTTGAATACTTGGTATAAGGTTATAGCTCTTGTCTGCTGTTTATAAAATCGCAAGGGGTTTGCTAGTATTTGCATAGTAACATAATATACATAGTGACACTCTGACATACATATTCACATACTCTTTAAACCCATCCTTTTCACCATCAGCTCAGTAATATCAGTGTTTGGTCAGCTGACAGTGGAGCTGGATGGTGTTAAACGTTCCCCAGCATTTCTCGTAACAATTGATTAACATTGTTACTCTGGAAGTCCAATCAGTGTAACTACTATGTGCAGTACTACATATTTCACTAAGGGTTTTTTCTCCGCAGGATATCTAGTGGCCAGTAGCTCTACCACTGTTGGTCGAGAAATTCAAATGAATATGAATTACCAACCCAGTTATTATATTTCGGCAGAATAACATGAGATGTAGAAAATGTGGATGCATTTTACACCAATGATCATTGGAAGTGTACAATCATGACCAAAAGTTTTGAGAATGACACAAGTATTGGTTTTCACAAGGTTTGCGGCTTCATTGTTTTTAGACCTTTTTGTCAGATGTTACTATGGTGTACTAAAGTAAAATTATAAGCATTTCATAAGTGTCAAAGGCTTTTATTGACAAATTAAGTTTATGCAATCGAGTAAATATTTGCAGTGTCTACCTTTCTTTTTAAAGACCTCTGCAAGTCACCCTGACATGTTGTCAATCAATTTCTGGGCCACATACTGACTGATGGACGCCCATTCTTGCCTAATCAATGCTTGGCGTTTGTCAGAATTTGTGGGTTTTTGTTTGTCCACCCGCCTCTTTAGGATTGACCACAAGTTCTCATTGGGATTAAGGTCTGGGGAGTTTCCTGGTCATGGACCCAAAATTTTGATGTTTTGATCCCGAGCCACTTAGCCACTTTTGCCTTATGGCAAGGTGCTCCATCATGCTGGAAAAGGCATTGTTTGTCACCAAATTGTTCTTGGATGGGAGAAGTTGCTCTTGGAGGATGCTTTGGTACCATTCTTTATTCATGGCTGTGTTCTTAGGCAAAATTGTGAGTGAGCCCCACTCACTTGGCTGAGAAGCAACCCTGCACATGAATGGTCTCAGGATGCTTTACTGTTTGCATGACACAGGACTGATGGTAGCGCTCACCTTTCATTCTTCAGACAAGTGTTTTTCCAGATGCCCCAAACAATCTGAAAGGGGATTTATCAGAGAAAATGACATTACCCCAGTCCTTAGCAGTCCAATCCCTGTACCTTTTGCAGAATATCAGTCTGTCCCTGATGTTTTTCCTGGAGAGAAGTGGCTTCTTTACTGGCCTTGTTGACACCAGGCCATCCTCCAAAAGTCTTCACCTCACTGTGCGTGCAGATGCACTCACACCTGCCTGCTGCCATTCCTGAGCAGGTTTTGCACTGGTGGTGCCCCGATCCCGCAGCTGAATCAACTTTAGGAGACGGTCCTGGGGCTCACTGGGCGTTCTTGGGCACTCTGAAGCCTTATTCACTACTATTGTACCTCTCCTTGAAGTTTTTGATGATCCGATAAATGTTTTTTTAGGTGCAATCTTACTAACAACAATATCTTTGCCTGTGAAGCCCTTTTTGTGCAAAGCAATGATGACTGCTCGTGTTTCCTTGCAGCTAACCATGGTTAACATAGCAAGAACAATGATTCCAAGCACCCACCCTCCTTTTAAAGCTTCCAGTCTGTTGTTCTAACTCAATCAGCATGACAAAGTGATCTTCAGCCTTGTCCTCATCAACACTCTTACCTATATTAACGAGAGAATCACTGACCTGATGTCAGTTGGACCTTTTGTGGCAGAGCTGAAATGCAGTGGAAATGTTGTTTTTGGGATAAAGTTCATTGTCATGCCAAAGAGGGACTTTGCATATACACCAGAATGTCATGAAGAGTAATCAGATGAATTGCAATTAATTTCAAATTGCCATCATAAAAACTGAGGCAGCAGACTTTGTGAAAAATAATATTTGTGTAATTCTCATGACTGTACAATTAGACATTTTTTTTAAATTAATTTTTAATTAGAGTATTATACTCAGATCTGCAAACCTTGGGCCTCTTGTTCTGATGTTGTAGCTGCTAACATAGAAACATATAGACTTAGCCATGCCCTTTTTATCATTTGCTTGTGTTTTGTTAACCAATTTGATCTCAATACATATATTTTACTATAGGTTTATCTTTTAATAAGTTTTTGTGATTTCCATGCTATGGAAGTGTGATGATACGCGTACATTTTAAAAAATACTGTATATTTATTTATTTTAGTTTGCACTTGCTACAAATTATCAGCCGCACGGAATGAGTGAGAAAGCTTCGGATGAGTGCATGTAAACTGCTCTGCAATAAAATGGAGTGCTTTACAGGCTTTTCTGAAACTCCATAACTTATATGATTCATGGAGAATACTAGACCCCTTGGCCAGGGACTATACCTTCTTCTCTTCTCCCCATAACACTTATTCCATAACACTTATTCCAGGATTGATATGATCCTGCTCAGCCACGACCTCACTCTTAAACTTTGCTCTTCCCAGATCTTTCCTGTCACCTGGTCGGACCATGCCCCTGTTTCCGCTGTACTTACCGCCCTTGCCCACCGCCCTCCTAAAGCAACCTGGAGAATTAACGAGTCACTCCTACATGATAAAGATACTATTACTCACCTTTAATCTCTTCTCTCTGAATAATTTGAGACGAACGACACCCCTGATATCTCCCCTATGACTCTTTGGGACGCCCATAAGGCGGTAATACGGGGTCATCTTATTGCTCTGGCATCTTGGACTAAGCGACTTTGCCTGGCTAAAACTATCCAACTGACGGACTCGCTGAGAGCTCTAGAGCAACGTCACAAATTGAACCCTGATCCCCTAGTTCCCCAGTAAATTGCTTCTGTGCGGGGTGAATAAAATCTCTTATTATCCCACCAGGTTGCTAATAAACTGAAGTGGCTCAATCAGCGCTTTTATGAAAAGGGCGATAAGGCCGATAGATTAATGGCCACCAAACTCAGAGCTAAGATAGCGGCCCGGAATCTCCTGGCTATCAGGGACTCAGACGGAGTTTTACACTATGACCCTCAGCGGATACTGGCCGCCTTTCAATCGTACTACACTAAACTTTACAACCTTCCCCAACCCTCTGATCACTTGGTCTCCCAGCAATACTCGCAGTTGAGTCTTTTCTTTCTTCTGCTAAGCTTCCAAAACTCTCTCCACAGGCCAGTATTCTGCTGGGGGATGAGATTACTAGTGAGGAGATTGTACAGACTATAAAGTCCCAGAAATCTGGAAAGGCTCTGGGGCCTGATGGCTTCACGGCTGTCTACTATAAGAGGTTTGCTGGGCTTCTGGTCCCTCGTTTGCACACCCTTTTCAACTCAATCCTGACTGGGGGTTCTTGGTCCAGGGATTCTTTGGAGGCTCGGATCTCTGTCATTCATAAAGAGGGTAAAGATGTCCATGACTGCGCTAGTTATCGCCCTATCTCCCTACTCAATACAGATGTTAAATTATATGCTAAAATTTTGGCTAATAGATTAAAATCGGTCCTCCCCTCCCTTGTACATTACGATCAGGTTGGCTTCATACCGGGCCGTCAGGCCAGAGACAATACCAGGAGAGTCGTCGATCTGATTCATATCATTAATACCAGGAAGGCTCCAGCTATTATTCTCTCCCTCGACACCGAAAAGGCTTTTGACAGGATCTCTTGGAGCTTTATGTCCCGAGCCTTGTCGGCATTTGGCATCTCAGGTAGCCTCCTTGATATTCAAGCCTTATATTCCTGACCCACTGCAAGAGTCATGATCAACGGCTCTCCCTCGGACCTTATTACTATATCCAACGGTACCCCCCAAGGTTGTCCTCTGTCCCCTCTCATGTTTGCCCTCGTTATAGAACCTCTTGCTGCCTCTATCCGGGCCTGTCCAGATATGCGGGGTGTGCAAACGGGGGACTTAGAAAGTAAGCTCGCTCTCTTTGTCTCTTTGCGGATGATGTCCTGTTGACCCTCCAACAGCCAGGGGAGTCGCTTCCCGGACTCTTCAACATTTTACACCATTATGGGCACCTTTGAGGTTACAAAATTAATATTGCAAAATCAAAAGCCCTCCTCCTTAATATCCCCTCCCTGGAGGGACTAGCACTCACCTCCCGTTTTAACTTTCGGTGGCAAAGAAAGAAAATTAAATAGTTAGGTATTTTTGTTACCGACTCCTACGACTGGGCCTCTTTGCTAAAATCAAACCAGAACTTTTCTCCTGGCGATCATTGATCATCTCGTGGCTGGGCAGGATCATTTCTGTCAAGATGAACCTCCTTCCTAAGCTTCTTTATTTCTTTCAGACCCTTCCTGTGAGTCCCCCTTTCGGACCTTTCATCTCTCCAAAAATGTCTCTCTAGATTTGTTTGGAACGGTCGGTCTCCCAGGATTAAGCTGGCTCTCTTAAAGAGACCCACCAGATGTGGTGGTAGGGGTTTCCCGGATTTCAAAATTTACTATTGGGCGGCTCATCTGAGCCAGATTGTAGCCTCCTTTGCCCCCCCTGCGAAATTGTCGTGGGTCGACATTGAATCCGCCTATCTTAAATTTCCAGTTCTTTCTTGTATTTGGGGTCTCTCAAAACAAGCTAGATCTCCCCTTACTTGCCGATGCCCCACCTTATTATTTTCAGCTACGATCTGGGAGACCTGCCGGCCCCATCTCAAAATCCCGATATCCTCTTTTCCTGTCCTACCTCTTTGGGGTAACCCTGCCTTTCCTCCTGTGCTCTCCTCTGCCTTCTATAATCCCTGGGTCTCTGCAGGTGATTTGCAGGGGATCTAATATTTCATGGTGCCTTTATCTCCTGGGATGATCTGCGCTCTAAATTCCCAAGTCTCCATCCTAAATTCTATGAGTATTTCCAGTTACGGCACTTTGTGGGCTCTCTCCTCGGGGGGACTCCTTCCCCCTCTCGTGCTTCCCCCTTTAAAACGTTATGTCTCTCCTCACCTTTGGGTAGGGGCACTAATTCCTATATCTACAGCCTTATTCTTGATGTACTTTTACCTCCGGGAGGTAGGCATGAGAGGGAGTGGGAGAGGGACCTGGGCCCCCCCAGGAGGAGGATTGCTGGGAAACCATAAGGGAACAGGTTGCCACCAGTTCTATTTCCACTTTAGTTAAGGAGAACGCTTATAAAATATACTATAGATGGTACTACACCCTGACAAACTTACTAAAATGTTCCCCTCTAGTTCTCCATTATGCTGGCGGGGTTGTGGCCAGATGGGTTTTTTCTTACATATCTGGTGGTCCTGCCCTAAAATGTCCTCCTTTTGGGACCGAGTTAGGGCCCTCCTCTCCTCCCTCCTTCTGTGCCCCGTCCGGAAAGACCCATGGTCTTTTCTTCTCTGTTACCCTTTGATTGATAATGATAGACAGTCTGCAAAATTGGCTTCCCATGTCCTTGCAGCTGCGCGATGCCTAGTGGCTAAGTCATGGAAACAAGTTGAACCCCCCACTATGGCGGCCTTACGAGCCTATATTTGGTTCATTGAACGGATGGAACAGATTACATACCACCTTCACGATAAGGACGATAAATTCCACCAGATTTGGGCTCCTTGGCTTTACTTATCATCCCTTAGCTCCTGCACCAACTCCTTCCTGTTAAGTGATGTGCATAGGGGGCCTGACTCCTGAAGCTGTTACCCCTGTCCCGAATACCTAGGTAATACTCTCTCCTGAACTTACTTTTTTTTATAATAAAAGAAGATAAAGGGAAGAATGTTCTTTTTTTATTTTTATTATTTATCTATTTTCTTAAGGTGACGACCAGTGCCCCCCCCCCACTCCCTTACCCCCCACTATACTATTATAAAATGTCATTGATGTTTGAATATCCTGAGTAACAATGGTATACTTACCTGTTTCCTCAATGGCATTCTGTTGATGTCTTGCATATCCATTACTTAATTTTCTGTTACATTGTTATTTATTCATGCCTTGCTTTGTTCCTGTTTTGTTTGTTTTTTCTACTGCTGCAATGTACTAATTTGTTGATTCGTATCTGTATATCATTGCGATTTCTCAAAATAAACAGTTAAAAAAAAAAGTTGAGTGCTTATCTCCATGACATTGAATTATAAAGATACCGTCATCTAATACGATGCATGCTGAGAAAATGTCAGAATTATTGTTCACACACACAACGACGATTGGGTGATCAACATTTTCTCCCAAATCTATCCATTTCTAGTGATTGGACAAATTAATTGTAGCAATTATTATACACTTTTAGCAGAAACTACTCCCTACTTTTCAGATCTACTCAGTTTTGCATGGCATTGAAGGATATATCCCTTGTAAAGTCTTTTGCAGTATAAGTGAAGAAATTGTCTGTTGAGAGTTATTGGAGCATGAAGACTGTTTTTTTATGAGGCAGGTTTGGAAGGAAACTGTACTCGTTGCCGTTTTATGTTGATGTGTCACAAAAAAATATCGTGGAATGATCTGATTTGTCTGATGTCCTTCCAAAACAACTGAAATCTGATTATTGTTTTATTCTTGGCATGTATTTGAATCCAATTAAACAAAGCAGACTATGCTAGGTAAGAATCACTAGCTGTCTCCTTGAGATACATTCTATAGTTTTAGCAAACTTTAAATCAGTAGTGGGGATTGTTACTTTGGGTATTTTATAATAAATTGTCATCTCCATGTCTTGGAATTGTGTGGGTTCTAGTTATTTTTTATTTGTAATGGAAAAATTGGGACTACCTATTAATTTTAGCAAGTATGTTTTTTTTTTTTTATTAGTAAATTTTCTTAAATATCTTTTAAATTAGATTGTTAGTGCCACAGCATGTATCATCATAGCATGTAATTCAAGTGAGCACTATATTGCCCTCACAGATGTGCATATGTATGTAGACTTTTTTTTATTGATGTTTGAGAAGCATGTTTTATATTTAGTCTTTTATCTGGTTTGCAGAAAAGGGGGGCACCCTGTTTCTTTTCTGAGCCTCTCCCCTTTGCACCTTTAGTCAGTTATAAATTGATTGAGAATATTGACTTTTTTGTTTTGTAGTTGTTCTTTAGCTAATTATGACAGGTGCAGTCAAAGGCATTTTTACCAGTGCCCATAAAACTGTGGTATTTGCCGGTATGGTTATATTTAAATTATCTGATTTCCTGCTCAGTGGAAAAGACATGTTTACCCTTAATGAACACAGGCCATCTTTAGCTAGTTATATGATTAGATATTGTTGCAGTTGTAACATAAGCTTTACAGATAACTCTGTTCTTAATTTTCTTATTTTTGGACTTTTTAAATACAATAATTGTGTATTTGTTTACCGAGATGTTTGTTTAAATATAATATGTATTACAGTAGAATAGTCTGTGTTTAATTCCTATCATGATAGTTAAAAAGGAAAAAAAAAGTTTGCTGTAGAACCATAAAAAAGGTAATAATTGAGAGGCAGTGATTTCCAGTAGCTGAAGTTCAAAGTAAAGTCACTTCTGGAATAAAGATAACATTATATTAAGAGCCATGTAGAGAACATACTACAACAGTACATTGTACTTCAAATGAAGTAAATTCAGTTCAGTAAGGGAATGTCACAAAGCACCTTTGTTTTAAGGTATGGATTTTCTTCTGGTAATAAGTCACTTGAGTTTACTGTAAAATCTGTTTTCTTCTTCTTAGTAAGAAGGACATGATTACGTATATTTTTGTATGGAGATTTTTTTCTTTCTTGATATTTTGAAGATATCTCTGCTTTGTTTTAAGGTTTTTTGTTAATAATTATTTTGCTCACTTAGAGCCTCTCATAAGGTTTCACAGTTGAACGTTTGTTTTCAGCTAAAGAATGCTTCAAATTTTACAATTCATCAGCTTTTATTCATTTTAAAGCTATACCTTTATGAAAGACAAACTGCTAAAATTGTGCATATTGTGTAAAATTTTATGTTAAATAATTACAATCTTTTATATTCTTTGTATAGTCTCGATTAATTGTGGATAAAAATGTGCAACACAATTGGGTACAAGAATGTATTGCCCAAAACTGCAACCACAGTTATTAATGTAGATTTGTCAAAAAGCATTGAGTGTTTTTTACCTTACATATCATCATCATCATCATCATCATCATCATCATCTATTTATATAGTGCCATCAAATTCTGTAGCGCTTTACAATTGGGAACAAGCATTAATAAAACAATACTGGGTAATACATACAGACAGAGAGGTAAGAGAACCCTGCTCGCAAACGTACAATCTATGGGACACTTAACAACATTGAGTGGTGGTACACCTAGGGGTATATTTACTAATCTGCGGGTTTGAAAGAGTGGAGATGTTGACTATGGCAACCAATCAGATTCTAGCTTTCATTCATTTAGTGCAGTCTACAAAGTGACATCTAGAATCTGATTGGTTGCTGTAGGCAACATCTCCACTCTTTCAAACACGCTGTTTAGTAAATATACCCCCTAGTCTGCTCAGTTTTTTTCTGTGATTTGAAAGAAGTTAGTTTATAAAGAAAATGTGTGTCTCTCTCGCGTGCATACAGTAGATGTTGATTGGTGAGTCCAGCAGAATTTTGTCTTGTGAGTAGAGCCATATCTGAATGTTGTACACTTCATAGCTGAGATGTCACAAGATCAGTCGCTGAGTACTTGTCACTTTATACACCATGTCTTCTTTTGGCATATGTATGTTGTGTATGTCCCTTTCACTTCTATGACACAACCTCATTGAACCAACATAGCACAGTGATCCTAATATAGATACAGACTGTCAGGAACCACTATTCGAGTCCTTCACACTAGGAGAGTGTTTCTCAGTAGAGACTGCTAATGGTACATGATTTAAGAATATGCGTGTCTGCATACATGTGGGATAACTAGTGGTCGGTGTTTTCAGTATCAGTGTTTGAAGCAATAGTTCTCAAACGTGTTTGGTCACAGGTACACAGGCTGAAAGGGAATAAGACAGGCACAAGGAGCTGAATATGGATAGGTAGAGGAAATGCGTACAGAGGATAAAAAGAAAGATGCATAGATTAATACATTATATAATATTTTAGAACTAATTTGCATTAAATTGATAAAGGATAGCAGATACACCAATCTGTAAATAATATGTAAACTATAATGTGTACGTTTATCTGAATAATTGCAGTGAATCTCTTAATATAGGTAGAGCTTGCTTCTTGTTGTTCTAGAGTGAGACAATGAGAAAACCTTCTCTAGAGGATAAAACTGTATCATTGGACATTGTTGTTCTTTTAGAGCCAACATTTTATTAGTAGTGTTGTATACAAATTCTCTCCACATGGCTGGGACAACCATTCGAGCTCATGCTGTCCCAACCTGTCCCAAAATTTAAGGCCATTTTGCACCACTTTTCCTTACCAGTTTGATTATGACAGGTCTAAAATAGGGCTCTCCCAGTGGTAGGACTGTTTTACAATCCTTCTGAAAGCACTGGACACCTCGGCTAGACTATTGCCAGCTGTAACCTATATGGAAATGTTCATGAATATCTATCATAGGGCTTATCTGTCTCCCTACTGCTGCTTTTGTATTGGTTTGATAGACTCCAACTACTGCCCAAAGTGTAGCTCTCTTCGTGTAGATCTCATGCAATGCCTTTGGGACTGTCTTCCATCAAACGGTTCTGGACCCAGATCTGGAGGTTCTCTATAACTCATTTGGTGAATTTTGTCCCTCTATCTCCCGAATGGACGATCTTTGGGATCCTCCCTAATGAGGATATTTTGGATCTCTATTTCCCTGATATAATAAGTCAGAATGGGTTAATCTGGAGGGAGAGAAACACCCTCTCACTGATTGATTCCAGATTGGAAGTTCTACAGTAAAAGTTCTGATTGGCTGTGATAGGATAGAAAAAGGAAATCTGAACACTCCTCAGATGTCTGCTTTGAAAAAGCATTAAGCGAAACATACGTCTTCATGTCTGTGGTGTGTGAGAGGATCTGGATAATATGTGAGATAGCAGTTCACCTTAAAGCAGTGTTGGCTAACCTGTGACACTTCAGGTGTTGTGAAACTACAAGTCCCAGCATACCCTTCCAGCAATAAGCTGCTATATATTGGCAAAGCATGCTGGGACTTGTAGTTTCACAAACACCTGGAGTGTCACAGGTTAGCCAACACTGCCTTAAAGATATAGAACTTTCAGTTTTAGGGAGAGAAATGGACCATATGTAGGGACTTGGCAGCTAGGAGATATTACAGTTTCAATTGCCCCAGTAAGCTTAATTGATTGCAACAATTTCAGCTGGCATGTATGAATGAATGATACTGTGTCTGAAGTACATGGCTTGGTATCCAGTGAGATATGAGATAAGCGAACAATACATGAAGGAATAATATATCTTCATAAATAACTGAGCCATAAGGACTCATTGTGAATATGAACTATAAGAAACAATGGATAAAATCAATTAATATAACTTCATAACCTCCCTAAAGGTGCAATTGAGGAGAACTAATAAGACTATATGTTTTTTATTCATTTATTAATAAAAGTTATAATTTAGATCTACATATGATAGATAGTGTTTTCCATTTAAATGACTTTCTTTCCTCTTCTTTCCTCTTTTAAGATTTGCTGTAACCTAGTTATCTGCATTACATGTTGCGTTTACACCAACCTTGCTAACGTGGCACATGAATTATTTAAGAACACAAAGATAGGACATTATTAAATGGCGTTTAATATGAAGAAGTAAGTCATAATGTTTAATATAGTAGAAAAAAAATAACAAAAGGACATAAAGTAATACAATTGCAAAACCAATTGGTAAAATGACAGAAATAAAAAAGCAACCGAAAACACACAAATTTTCAGTGAATCTCTGGGGAAGGCTGGAAACTGGACAGAACCTCAACAGCATGTGGACCCCAAGGTCTGACATTTTCTCAAGTTATTACATTAGTTTTCAAACATTCACGGTTGCCCATCCACCTTCACTGTGAGGTCACTAAAAGGTCTGGATGTGTGCTAATTGGTTTAAAAATTGGTTTAGTCAGGTATTTCTATGGGGGGAATACAATTATCCGGGATCTGCCTCCGTAACCGGCACGACGGCACTCTACAGAGATTTAGATTTCCTGATTTTTCGTCACAACCCATAGAGGTGCGCAGGGAAATCGGTGCTTTTCGGGTACCGTAACACAGGAAAATGAGTGCTGCCGTACATTGCCATAATGTCTGGCTATTCAACGCGAGGAATTGAATTCCACCCACCTATAAAAATATATTTTTTTGGGGGGGAAAAATGCATAGAATATATATTTGCATATAATGTAAATCAACAAAATGTAGACGCATGTACATATAAAACATCATCATGTAATATAAATGCCTTAGGAACATATTTAATTTTATGTTATTTTACTTGTCTCATCTCATGCTGACAGTTATAGTTGACATTGCTTATGTAGGTCATTCCCCTGATAAAAATCATACAGTGACTTTCTCATATTTGGATTTATTAGAGATAAAGCTTTGATGTATTATGTTTCTTCTAATGTAAATATATAAAGACCTGGAATCGTCATATTGTTTACTACAGGCATAGTATCTGGAGGGTGCCACAAAACTTATCTGACATACTCATCTTATCTGAAGGTCCTATGGTAGGAGTCCTAGGGGTATATTTACTAAACTTGGTTTGAAAAAGTGGCAATGTTGCCTATAGCAACCAATCAGATTGTTGCTGTCATTTTGTAGAATGTACTAAATAAATGATAACTAGAATCTGGTTGCTATAGGCAATAGCTCCACATTTTCAAACATGCAGTTTAGTGAATATACCCCCTAGACTTTAATAAAATATAAACATCCCAGCTATGTGACAAGACACACAATTTAGATAATGCTAACCTGCTCTCAATAAAATATTCCATAGGCCTTTTCAGGGTAATTAATCATTGCATTACTGGCACACATGACGGTCACATGATAGAAACTCCTATCTGGGGAAGTGAACATTTATATTTTATTTTGTTAACTTCTGATAATGCCATAATGACAGTAATATATATTTTATATATCCTCATTTCATTCTTGCAGTTCATACAAAAGACCTGCCGGTTGAAAAAATAAATTTTGAGGGATTACACTAATAAGCTTATTTTGAACCATTTATTTTAAAGTCCTAGTAAGTACCCATATCTGCTTACTCTACTCTAAATCAGTTTAACTATGTGCCTACTTAAATTCATTATAGCTGACTTAGAAACTGGCAACATGTTCTGTAGTATAGTACAGTACTTTGAAAATAACACCCTAACTACGGATTGTGTGCACTTGCACTTCTTTGCCTGTTCTTTTTTGGGTTTCAGACACACTTTGATTACTTTGAATTTGTATACACTTATTTTATTTGCTTAAACACATTAGGTGAAAAAGTGGTCTTTTAGATTGTTGAAGTATGTTGTTCTCATCTTATACTGCTGCAGACAGGGCAATGTATTTAATGAAGTAAATCACTGGCTAAAGATAATGAGATACGCTTGCATAAATATGGCAGAGTTTTGTATGGAACTTGTGAGTGATTTTCTGAACTGGTCTGACATGCACAGCAAGGAAATTGGCCTTCCATTACAGATCACCTTCCCACATTAGACTATATTTTTTAATTCCACTTTAACCCTTACTGTTCACAGCCTTTTTAGCATGGTAGACCTTGGTTTAAAGCCCATATGCCATGTTTTTATGTAGCATATCAGTGGATGAAGCACACCGCTTGCCTGATGGTCAGCAGTCATTATGAATGCTTGATTATTTCTGTACAGCGTTCAATAGAATGTTGTGGAGTGTATACAAGATGCCGTACTTCTTAATTCTGTATACTCCTATGCTCCACATGATCACCAGGCCACCAGCAGGAGAGAGAGCTGCAGGGTCTAAATTGGCCTAGATTACTTCTCAGTGTAAAAAGAAAATTTATACATAACTTTGGCTGGTTACACACTACAGTGTTTTCAGGCGATTGTTGTGCCAATCGAACGATAAACAACTCTTCGGCCTGATTCGACATTCGTTTGTACACTGAAACAATGAATGATGGTTGTTCCAAAACCCATCGTATCGTTTCATTTGATTTTGAAACCAGATTAAAAATCTCATTCAATGGAACAGCGTCTTTCCAATCCTGCAGTGTGTATGCACTCACGACCAGCAGTGTCCATAGATCTCTATGGAATGTGCAGAGTCAGGACCTTTACATCAAATTGTTATGACAGATGAAGAGCACAGATCTGAGGGTTAATCTTTTTTTTAAAAAAAATAGTGTATACACATGAATTGGCGAACTGATTGAGAATTTCTTTAGGTTTTTCAGTCATTGTTAAACTGATATGGCATCGGGAGAAATTTTCTGTATTGTGTACTTAGCCATTGTTTCAGCTCTAGCTGAAGTTGGTGAAGCATCTCCAGTTAGATCAAAAAAACTGTAAAAAATAAAAATCTATAAGTAGTATACTCCAAAATAATTTGACCAAGAGGATAGAACTTAAGAAAAAACAAACAAATCTTAAAATAAAGAACCCCGCCACTCATTTCTAGGCCCTGTAATTTTACTTAAACTAGAAAATGTTACACATATTAAGGGAGAAATAAGGAAAGACATTTCAGGAAACCTAGTTATTTAAAGATTTTGTTGTTTAACCAGCACATGGCAAAAAACAGTCTCAAGTACCCTGACTATTAAGATGTTAAAAGCCTAATTTTGCTTGTACCAGAATAATTCTGTATTTAACACGTAACTTGCATCTAGTGAACACAGGCCAAAAGGAAAGGTAAAACCACATCCTATACACATTGCATAGTGGTCTATTGAGCGCTATGCAGAAATTTCAGTGGTCTGGAAACTAATGGCTGCTGACTGTCTCTGTGGAGCCCTGGCCATTTACAGCCCGGCACCTGGTGTTTGACCGCCATTCCTATGAAAACAAAAAGTCCTCTATTGCCTTAGAATTCTGGATCAAACACTGACCAGGAACAATATTTATATATCGCCTATGGACTCTCTTGACCTGCATGAACATAGTGTACATAAAAGTGATATTGGTGGAAAGGACATTTATTTTTCTACCAAAAAATTGTATTCTTCAAATTATTGGGCTTGGACATAATCTCCATAAGTGAACAAGTGGCTGTCCAGTAGTACCTCTCTTCCATGTAGATATGTGATAAACATATTTTAGGTTTGTGTTTAAATATGATATTTAGTTATAGAGTGCCTGTTTTTATTATACTTAATTTATATAGCGACACATCGTATGCCACTCATTTTATCCAGGAAAAATCAGGGCAAATAAGCCCCGCCCTGGTTCACACAAACCTTGCCCCAACCCACTCTTTCACTACAACTCTCCACCAAACATACCCACTTTCTCGTAAGTCCGCCCATTTTAAAGTTCAAGACTTGGGACAGTTGGGAGGTACACACAGAGAGTGTACACTGCCAGGCTGACAAATGCCATGCTCTTCTCATCTGATGTAGAGAAAGTTCAGGTTTTGAACATGACGAAGACCGTGATACTTCAACTGCTAGGTCAGACTTGGACGGTGATTGCCCAAGCAAAAATAGCAAGCAGAGCAGGGATTTACAGGCAGCAATGAGGTGTTTACTAAGAGGGTCATCAAAGGGCTAGCCAAGTGGAGCTAGAAGCAGAGGAACAATGTGCTTGTAGCAATAGTGGGGCACAGGGGATATAGCAAACTAATTCTAGCATCGATAGTGGGGTGCAGAGCTGACAGTCGCAATGATCCAGCAGGACTTTATGCCTTGTGGAATTGAATCCTGTGTGGTCATCTCCTAATACAGAAACCCCAAATATAATTCCGTTCACAGCACAATCTGGTATAAATGTGAAAAAACTGACATTTTTGTTTGAATTGACATATTATCAGAAATATTTAGCTGAAAACTCATTTATTGTGCCAGAAATGTAAACATTTTTTGGGGCTCACTTTTAATTTGGGCATCACAAAAACTTCAGAAAATCACTTCTATTGGTACACCCAATTCATCATCAGCCAATATACTGTGCTCTGCTGTGATGCCTAATTCACAATACGAAACTTTGATGTGAATGTTACATTTTAAAAATAAGTGTTCCAGGAATGATGACCCAATGCTTGATTGATTGGTCAAGGTGAGGCCCTTTCTCTTTCACTTTTTCTGTGAAATTTGTCAAAAAGTACACACCCAAAAAATGTAATATATTTTTACTTTCTGGCCACTGTGGCAGAAAAATTTAGATGCCAGCTCATTTGTATGGTCATACTTAGCATTATTTGTCTGGTGCATGTAGAATTGCTCACGGGAGTTCACTATTATTGATGTATACTATATAGTGGATGTTTTAGGTTATGTTTTAATCATACTCGCCCACTCTCTCGGAATGTCCAGGAGACACCTGCATTCTGGGTAGGTCTCTCTCACACCCGGGAGAGCAGTTGATTCTCCCACATTCTGCCAATTCTTAGTGAAGTGAGCAGGATGGGGGCCTCCATGACGCAATTCACATCGAAACGCATAATGTTGGCTCTGCCCCGTGGGTCACAGTGACACTGGTGTGGGGCATGTGAGGTAAAAGCTGGTGGACAGCAGTGACATGCAAGACAGGATTGTGGACAGATGACCTGTGAGGGATAAGATAATGAGTGTTATGAGGAATTTCAGAGAAAAGCTGGTGAGTGTCAGTTGAGGATGGGCCGTGTGTGGAAGAGGCGTCTCCATTCACATACCCCCTTTGCCCAGCAGCTTTACTCACACATGCCCCACTCTGCCCAGCAGCTTAATACTCCTTTCAGATTGCTGCCCCTGCAATATCCCGGCTATATGAACCCGGGTCTCCCTAGCAACATCACAAGAGAAGCCCTGATTGGCTCCTCTTGTGATGATGATTTCAACCCGTTGAGACCTGGGTTGAAAAACCTGGGTCTTGCCCTTCACAACATGCCTCCTCCCCATCAATTTCCCCTTCTTACCTTTTTCTCTACCAGTGACTTGCAGCTACACAGGAACAGGGAGAATTGCAGCAGCCTCCTGCACTGTGTACCATGTGACTGCTGCAGCCACATGACCTGGTGATGCCATAGTGATGTCTGAAGGTACTTTAGCTGAAGGGAATTTAGCCACTACCATGTCGTACTCTGCAGCAAAACGGTACCTAATAACTAAACATATAGGTACCCTGCACAGAACGCTAGTCACCTGTAGAAAGAGCTATATTTGTACAGTGAGTTTATACGCAAGGGACTTCCTCTATTACAGGTTTAGATTATGGAACTTCTGGCTATCTACCTATTGTATTAAAAGTCTCCACATGCCCACTCATCCTTGGCTGGGTTTTCTAGTACCACAAGAGTTGGCAAGTCCCTTTCAGGTCTGGTAATGTTCCTATATATTGATATATCTAGAATACCTGGTGACTGGAAAACTTGATGGTTTCTCAATTAACCAGTGATTCAGTATTGTGGCATAAGTGGAAGGGCATTACAGTTATAAGCGAACAGCCTCTTGACAATCTACATTTAGGGGAAAATTCAATTCGGCAGAATAACGCGACCTGCGCACTATTACCGTTAGTACGGTAAAATTGCACAGTATTACCATTAGTACGGTAATTTTAACGCTGATTTTTGCTCGCACCTCTCAGGGCTGCAAGTAAAAATCTGTGTTTAAATTATCGTATTAAAGGTAATAGTACCAACGCCGCGTTAATCCTAGACTAACGTGGCTGAATTGAATTGGGCCCCTTACATTCAAAAAAAATATTATTGGTCACCTAAAGTAATGGCTACTGTACAAGTTTGTAGGCAGAACACAAATAATGTGCACCAGTAAAGTTTCAATTGTTCATCTCTTGTGTAAGAAGTGTGATACTGTTTACTCTCGTGTCAGGAAGTTAATAGGTAGAGTGATTAGTTTTTTGATGGAGTGTTTTTAATAAAATGTGTTCCTTATCAGGCCCACTGAAGGGCTCATGCTCAAGGAGGTATTTCTCCTCTGATTCAATCATTCTGTACTATATGGACCAGAGGGAGAAGAAAATTCAGTATTCATCACTATGCAGTAAGGCTTACAAAAAACTAGCATAACATAGAACAAAATGGTAAATGCACCATTCTGCTCTCTGATGCATTGATCTATAGTCTTGTCTGTACAGAGGTTTGCATGCTTCTTTAAAGAATAGCAGAGTGGTGAGCCTTCATATCATGGACTAGTATTGTCTACCCCCTCCCCCCAATCACTTAAGGCCCCATAGCCACCACACCCCCTGGAATGACATAAGTACCTTCACTGGTGACAAGCATATGTTCCTGAGTCCATGATAACTAAGTAACAAAACACAAAGTAAATCTCACACTGGGAGCAGTCATGATGCTCTCTCCAAAAGTGACCATTACTGTGCTGTATATGCTGAATGTATAACTTATTTTATTGTTATGTAAATGTTTTGTGCGGATTGTCTGTGATATGTAAAAAGTTAATAAGAAAACAAAGTGTCTGCTGTATATCACATTTATGCTAAAAGTTTACTTTTTCAAACAAATCGACTGTGTGCTGTAGATATTTACATAAATATGGCACTATGGGATACGGGATTTTTTTTGAGGAAAGAAGCATTATAGCTCACAATAGACTAAAACATACACATGTCAATATCTTTTGTGTATTTGTTTATTTAAAGCACTAACACTATTTGTATATCAATGTATATTGTTTCACCTTAATATTTTTATTAGGCTGTATGTTCTGCACATCACCTGTTTTGTGCAGTGGAATTAATCTTTGCTCTTTGCTCTCTTACTTAGCAGGAGCCTGGAGGTGCAACACATATTAAACAGCCAAAGGCAAATTGAAGCAATGAGCGTTTTAGTAAGGTTCATCTTGAGGACAGTCATCACGTTGATAAAAATGTGAGAAATTTTAAGAGAATTTGCCGCTCTTTAAATCCTGGTCCGTTCTCCGGTCTCTGCCTGTGTCCAGGGATTATCTGTCTCTAGGCATCTTGTCAATGGCAGCCCAAAGACGGTGTTTTGTAAAAGAATTCAATCCTTACACTACTTGTTATATCTGCAAAGGCTATCTTATCAAGCCAACCACAGTCACAGAGTGCCTGCACACATGTAAGTATTGCCAGCTGATAATATTGTAGAAATAATCAAAAAGCTTCATATTTTCACATTGAATAAATTATGAACCATTTGAACAGTACGAATCTATAGCTTCATATTCAACGTGACTGACATTGGGTAATTTTTAGTTAACATTTCACTATTGTGTTGACACAATCATTTAGTTATCTTTTCTTTGATTGGTGTTTCTTCTGTGCGTACATCTGCACGTAATAAACATGATGTGTAAAATTGAACAGAATAAATCCTCATCCTTGTTCTTTCCAGTATAATAACCTTTAATATGTAAATGCTGCAAAATGCTAAATGGTGTGAGTTTATTTGTAAACCGTTTTAAAGGGATGGTTA
Organism: Mixophyes fleayi; assembly: GCF_038048845.1. Lineage (NCBI taxonomy): Eukaryota > Metazoa > Chordata > Amphibia > Anura > Limnodynastidae > Mixophyes > Mixophyes fleayi. Next base: position 48,519,188 of record NC_134407.1, read on the forward strand.
CGTTTTTGGATCAGACTATTCTCTTTACTTAGCTTCCCTCCATGTAGCAATTCGATAGGGGCTCCTTTGACAATTTGCACCAGACTGAAACATTTGAAGGGCAAAGGAGAAAAGACTTCAGCATTGGAGACTTAATGCTGATGTACAAGTCTAATTTGGACAAAGACCTCACTGATTTATAATCTCCTATCCATAAAATCTCCCTCTTCATATAGTCTCCCAAAGCTGGAGGTTTTCTACTTTCCTGGTTTACAAATTATGTATTCCAGCACTGATTCAGGTAATGGGAAAGAACCCCCATCAACTTGCAATATAGGGGGCAGACATGAAGTAAAAGGGAGGGGTTTTCCTAAGTAGACAACGTCTATAATTTAGTTGCAATTATGAAGTCACTTAATCACGAAAATATGCAAGGTAAAATTCCACTTAAAATGACGCAAATGCTTGTATGAACAGAATCCCAATCTCCTGACTCCTGTTCCGCTATATGCTATACTCACTGCTAGCTGAGACACTGTCACATTTGCAAAAACATAAACACATAAAATGTTTTGCATTGGCTGTAAATTAAGTGAGACTGTTAAAGTATAAGGATAAAGTATTATATACATCTCATTTGATAGTCTAAGTTGTAAGAAAGTAAAATGTAGAGTTGCCGCACAGGAGTGATAGAGGTAATTAAAGAGAAAAGAAACCAAAAGTACTCTTAAACCCAATCTTAGGAACTGCCACAATATAAGTACTAACTATTAAATATAACTTAATGGTAGTAATGAAAATAATACAATTAAACCCAAAATAAATATGTGAGGCTTATTGTGAAGTTTTACGATAATCGAAAATGTATGTAGCTCCCTGTATTCAAAGCACTGCCATTTCTATCTCTCTGGCTATGTCTATAGGCCTGATTCATTAAGGATCTTAACTGAAGAAACTTCTTATTTCAGTCTCCTGGACAAAACCATGTTAAAATGCAAGGGGTGCAAATTAGTATTCTGTTTTGCACATAAGTTAAATACTGACTGTTTTTTCATGTAGCACACAAATATCAACTTTAAATTTCAGTGTACAAATAAGCTATCAAGTATTTGTGTGCTACATGAAAAAATAGTCAGTATTTAACTTCTGTGCAAAATAAAATACTAATTTGCACCCCTTGCATTGTAACATGGTTTTGTCCAGGAGACTGAAATAAGAAGTTTCTTCAGTTAAGATCCTTAATGAATCAGGCCCTATGTCTTTATCTACACCAGCATATTGAGATATATACTCGAAAGATATATATATATATATATATATATATATATATATATATATATATATATATATATATATATATATATATATATATATATATATATATAATGAAAATAATTTCTTCTGTGTTTTTTTTTTTCTCTCCCAAAGTTTGTAAGAGTTGCATTGTCCAACATTTTGAAGAGAGCAACGACTGTCCGAGATGTGGAATCCAAGTACATGAAACCAACCCTTTAGAAATGCTAAGGTATTGTAAGATGTACAATTGGGAATTTGTATATTTAAATCTTTTGAAAGTGAGTTTTTCAATCGTGTGTATCTGTATTATTTCCAACCACAACAATCTCCATCAGTTTTAAAATCTTATAAGACAGAAGCTTGTGAGATATATATCTGCCTTTAATATCTTTCCCAATGCTTATGGCACAATACGTACATAGTGGCATAGTGTTTAGCATTGCCGTCTCACAACATTGGGGTCCTAAATTTAATTACAACCTAGACCCTTGATGGAGTCAGTATGTTCTTGCTGTGATTTTTGTACGTTTCTCCGGTTTCCTCCCATAGTCCAAAAACATACTGTAAGATTAATTGGCTGCTGAAAAATGGTCTGCGTATAAGTGTGTGTGTGTATGCATGTTAAAGAATTTATACTGCCAACTCCAATGTACATGGACCGATGTAAATGATTAAATATTCTATGTAAAACGCTACATAATACGGTGATGGTGCGATTTAAATAATGAATAATAATTAATATAAAGTGTTTCAGTTTAATTGCAATCTGGCGTTAATTATTTGTGGGCATTCCATGGAGGAAGTATTAAAAAAATGTAGGATAGAATGGAACCACTGACAGACAGGTCCTACCAACGGGGGGAGGACTAGGGGAGAAAATTTTCCCGGGCCTCCGACTGGCATGGGGCTACAAAATTTTCCAGCATATTGTTTTTGTGCTCCAATTTTTTTAAACATTTTTTATTTATTTATATTTATCAATTTGCTATTTTGGCAATTTCCAAGTAATAAAAGTTCAACCCTACCGCCTAAACATGTTAATTGGTTCTATTGGCAAGATGGGCAGTAGCACATGCGCTTATTGCTCTTTCTGTGCATGATGCATCTATACACACAGACACATGAAAACGTCACTTGTCCTTGAGATTTGCCGAGGTGAGTGACTCACAACTTCGCAAGGGAATAGTTTGTTTATAATTAGGAAATTGGACTGGACTGTTTGATGTTCAACGCTTACTCGAGGAATTGCAGAATTGGTGTGTTAGGGAGGTTAATTTCATCAATTTTATATTATTATAGTGCTACAAGGTTTTGTTTTTGTTTTGATTTGATTTTAAAATATCATTTTTTTTAACTGAAAGCTTTTAAAGGTAAATAGCATAAATTAAATAACAGGGCCATAACTAGGGCAATGTTCATTTGCCGGGAGCCCACTGCATTCTCTGTAGTCTCTCTCCAGCTCCAGCAGGGCTGTCGGAACCTCAAGGGAGGGAGGGAGAGTGACATCTGAGCATGAGGGCAGATCTAACATGGTTGGGAAGTATAAGCAATTCTGCGTGAGCATAACTCTACTGTATTTTCTCCAGCTGTGGAAACCACACACTGTACCTTGTGGGTGTTGACTGTACTGAATCCTATAAGGAGGCAATTACTTATTTGGAACTATGCAACACATGTACAATATGTTCAGTTCCTCTCCACAAAGGTGGGAAACTTTTTAAAGAGCATCTCCCTGCTTCACTTCATAATCTATCCACAACTAGATGGTCTTTATGCATTGATTCAGTTAAACCAGTTGCACATCATTTGCATTATTTGGGAACGGCATTATCAACAGGGGCGGGCTGGGCCGGGGGGCATCGGCCCTCCGGGCCGCTCAGTCTAACCCCTGTTTGCCAGCCCGCCCCTGATTATCAAATATTGAAATTCTCAATCTCCCTGCAGAAACTCAATCAGAAATTCAGTCCATTAAGAAGTAATTGTTGAAATTTGAATTTGTTTTAACGTCCTCTTTGTGGATTAAGCTACTGTCGCAAAGGGAATGACTTGCCACGACATCTAAGAGTGGAATCGGCTATGCAGCTGGCAGTCTGCAGGTAAAGACTAGAGACCGGGTTACACACAGATATAGCACTGCTCCTAGGTTAAGACATATACATGTATAAGGCTTGTGAAAAAGTAAAAGTATAAAGTGTGATTTTACTTACCTGTTTTCACAGTGGAGAGAAATAGGTGAGCAATATTACTGTCAACTGTTCAGTACCTGTTTTGTTTTTCCTGAAAAGAAAGCAAAAGTTTTAAAACTTGTTGGGCATTGTAGTGCCACATCTTGGTTATTCACTGACCTGCGAGTTGAGTATGGTCCATAGAAAACCTGTGAATACAGGTTGCTGTTTACATGTGTGGAATACTTAAGCACCGGGTGTTTTGCTAATTGCCTGTGGAAAGTGCTGGATAAATTTAAACATCATGTTTTATGTGTGAAGGTTGTAATAGAACAGAGTAATTGTTGCCAGTACAAATTTTTCTTTACTTAGGCAAGATGGGCAAGAAAGTGAATACAATTTGTCAAAAAGAAAGTTTTCAAACAGGTGTAGCTGAAATACAGTCCCAGCAGGAAAATTTGCATCAGAGTTTACAGAGTGGAGATTAATTTGAAAAATCTCATGCAGTCTGCACGCAGTCTAAATTCCCTAATATAGACACACACTCACACACAGACAGACACAGAGAGTGAAAGACTAGGGTCAATTTTGATGGCAGCCAATTAACCTACTAGTATGTTTTTGGAGTGTGGGAGTAAACCGGAGCACCCAGAGGAAACCCATGCAAACACAGAGAGAACATAAAAACTCCACACAGATAAGGCCATGGTCGGGAATCAAACTCATGACCCCAGTGCTGTGAGGCAGAAGTGCTAACCACTAGGCCACTGTGCTGCCCCACATGAAACAAGATCAAGTTCAAGAAATTGCACTTTATTGTTTTTGGGGAAAAGCCAAACCTTATCTTCCACTTATCCTGAAATGAGCAGACAAAGCAGCTTACATATAAACTACATATACCCAGTTGTAATATATATTGTATAGCATTTGAATAGGCTGGGATGTATTACTAAGCTGTGCACAATACTTATTTTGCAAGATATATAGGTGGACAAATTACTTAAGAATAGTTTTGGTTGCATTTCAACTACATCATTTTAACATAAATGTAATGTATAAAGAGCGGTCTATTATGCTCATCTGTATTCATGCTTGAAACATGACAAACTGGGTAAATGCTCAACTTATTGGGATAATATGATGCATAGATTATAAAACCATTCTGTCCTGCTAAATTGTCACAGGCTTGTGTTGTCATACAGTGGTGTGTACCCACTGTACTGGTAGCATTTGGGACTGGCTAAGGCACAGTCTAAATGGTTGTCTGGTCTTCATCAGCTGTAGTACTCCTCTTTTTAATGATAACTTCTGGGCACTCTTTACCTGGTTTGGGTAGAAGATTTAGAATTATCTGACAAAAATGGAGGACATTTACATCCGCAGCTCTGATCCCAGATCTCTATTTAGGAATATAGCCCTTCCAAACAATCAAACAAAACAAATCTCCATGTGGCATATTGGAATATAAAATTTGCTGCTCTTGAAACTGTTGTTGCTACTCAATCATGAGTGGTTTTCTGGAAGGAAAAGCAACTTGCCTTCTGGCATATCTTGCCAGGAGGCAAGTTATGCTGAAATGAGACTATTAATATGTTGCAGTATCTTATACAATGAAACGAGACAAGTTCGAAAAAATGTATGTAAATAGGGATCAAGTGCGTCTATTAACGTATGTCTTGAGGCTATCTGAGGCTTTAGGAGAGGGCATCATGAGTTTCCTTCTAGATCTGAGATGGTGGTATTAACAGTAAGATCCCCCAAAGAAGTGGAAATGGAGAGTTTACGTTTTGGGTGACCAATGAAACATTTTTATTTAATAAATTCTCAAACTGGCTTTACTTAGTGTGTGAAAAATCTGTGTAAGAGAGCAGATGTGATCAATCATCTTGATGCGCTGAAACATACATCTCTAGGTCATATTCAACCCACTTTCTCTAGGTCTTTCCATTTGCCTGTGGATGGAACACAAGAATAATCTAGTGACTAGATTCTAGTCTGTATAGGGTCTTAGAGAATGGTCGCTCTGTTTTTTTTTTTCCACAAAAAAAGACACCAGCAACAGCTGGAGAGGTACTTTTTTTTTTTTTTTTTTTGGAATAAATCCCTTTTTCAAATTCTTTCATATGCTGACATAACTTGGGTTCCAGAACTTACCTCTGGGAGAAGGGGTACCCAGGATGAAGTCAATGACGCAAATAAAATAACTATGTGGGTGTATTGTTTCAGCCTTGCATTTACAGAAGATGTCAGTAAATTCTGAACATTCAATGGATGGAAAAATTGAAGATCAGCGACTGCCAAATGAATGGATGTAGCATCTTTTTATATTAACAATACATGTGTTAGTGGGAGAGGATTTCAATATACTTCCAAGACCATGTCTTGAAAGTGCTGTCAGAGCTGCTTCAGGCCTTGAAAAACTGATTTTGGTTTTAAGTTTTTGAAATGTGTTGTAAGAAAATTTGAGAGACCTTAGAGGTGGTGTCACATCGCCAATCTTGTTTCTAATTTGAGTATATAGACATGAGACCAATTGGTCACGATCTGGCCATTCAGTCGCACAGGCCACATGGCTAGTGGGTCCTTATTGTGGGAGAAAGATGATTCCATCACATTGTATTCACACAGGATAATCTATGATTGGTTTGTGTTGCCTGTAGAAGAAGACTAGTCCATTCACACATTGCACTTCTAGTGTCTGACATATAGTGCTTTGTACTTACTTTATGCCATCTCAATCTAGAGAATTTTCTTTCTTAAAAACATGTTATGTGAAAATTGGTATCAAAGTAATATACTGTATTTTACTCTTTTCATGTCAAGGCCAGACAATACCCTAGAAGAAATCATATATAAATTGGTGCCGGGTCTACGGGAAGGTATGTTTTCTGTGTTTCTGTGCAGCTTTTGAGTTGTAAAATATAAAAATATGCTGTGTTTATATTGTCTACATTGTTCTTGTTGTTAGGAGAGCAGCAGCGAGAATGTGATTTCTGGAAAAGGAAACGCCCACAAGAGAACGGCGAAGGTATTTTATTTGGTTTTATATTAAAATGTAAAATCGTAAAGAAATAAAAAATCACTTATTTTGATTAAATTAAGATTCTTAATTTTTTTTTAGGGCTCTCTTGTGTATTGTATTTTACAAGATAGTACATCTTTAACTCAAGAATTTTAATTTTCCTAACATTCAGACTCCTGATGAATCTCAATTAGCAATTATTGGGAAAAGTCTCATTATTTTACAGTATTTGGTACCCAAATGAGAACAAGTTCATGGCAGTTATTGATTGAGGATAGTTCATGTGTTAATATTTCTTCTTTCTTTTGGTTTTATGAGCTTTATACATGTGAAATATTGTAAGGAAGTTATATTCTTCAATATAACTAATGTTAGGATATATTGGCTTGTATTTTGCTGTATCAGGAAGCGTCTACTTCCTGAAACTAACACGATCTGTTCTTAACACCGTGAAGTGTAATAAAATATGAGCTCCAGGAAGCCAATGTTTCCTGGCGTAGAACTTTTTTTTTTTTTTATTTTTATATGATTATTCGTTGTTTTGCTATTTTCTGAGCATAAATTTGGATGATGAAAAAGCTTATCTAAGATATTACACACGTACAGTTTCAAGTACCAGTTTCCCACCAGTGTTCATAGTAGTCCCAATTTTGAACTTGGTCTTAGAAAGCAGTAATATGGTCTAGTTGGGAGACCAGGAAGAAATTAATGTAGACCACATACATTGATTTCTTCTCTCGACCAAACATTTTAGGGGATTGTAACTTGCTAAAAGCAGATCTCCACACAAATGCATTCATGTCCTCCAGCTGAAGATAGTGACTCTCTTCCTGACTTATTGTAAATCATCATCTAAACGTCTCTGGTTTTAAGGTTTAACCGAGTCAACAGTGATCGGCAAGTTTTATTGGCTGCACATAATTTATAGTGGATGAGTCTGAGCTCTGGTGCAGTAAACATGGCAGGCAATTGGAGAATTTTTACTGAAAGCGTGTTAACGTTTTGTTTTCAATGCTGTATGTATATGGATTTTCACACAAGTGTATAAGCAAAATGGTACAAAATCTAAATCTTCCATTCATACAAATTTTGTTGAGCCTGGAGGGAGCAGAACATGTACTAATAAAATAAATTTTGGTGGCGCTCCCTATTAAGCAGACATTTATTAGGAAGCAGTTGTACTAGGTAACTAGACAGTGGCTTAGTGGTTGACATTGCTTCCTCATAGCGCTGGGGTCATGGTTCGATTCGAACCAGTTCCTGTGATAAACTCTGCACCATTGCTAAATATTAAACATATAATATGTGCAGCCTTGTGACCGATATCTAATTAGTTTAGCTGTGCATAGCTTTTGACAAAAATATTCATTGCAAAAAATATTCTATGCCATAGTTAGCTGTTCACTGCAGTAACTTCTGGTCTATACATAAAGGGATAAGTAAGTCGGCTTTTGCAAATGTTACATATATTGTTGAGCTTTGATAGGAGGAGATTGAGATCCCTAAAACTGTATTGTTCGTACATTAAAATATTCCAGTTTGCTTTGTACAAGTTTGGGGAACATCTATTAAAACTTATTTAGTATTCTATAGCTTAGTACTACCATGTTTATGTCACTTTGGAAATATTTCCTTATTTATAAGTAAAATATTGAAAATGTCACCAGAAGAAAGCATCTTTTTTAAGGAAATAACACCATTTGTTTAGTAGGCAGCCTTTATACTTTGTTATTATGGCTAGAACTGGAAACATTCTGCTTACAAGCCTGAAGGTATTATTTTTCAATTAAACTATGTGTTACAGTTATTCTTTTATAAATAGTCATGTGGAGCAGCTTGTAATTGTGCCAATATTTGTGCAGTTTTGCTTATCTTGGTACCACAGTTGGTTGCAGTAGCAGCTTTAAAACTATTTTGAGAGATTAGCAATGCCCTGTCAGTATTTGTTTCAACCTCCTAATTAGGTAAAAGCCTTCTTCATTGGGGTCACTTATCGGACCTTCAAAGTATTTGTACTAAACCACCCGGGATGTCTTGCAGACAGCAAGGAGAGAAGAGCACCATTAGCCTGGCTCACTGGGTAGTTCCAATTTATCACATTCTAGGTCTAGTGTATGCAGCACTTGATTGGACCAGGTGCCATGGCCAATCCGATTTAGGTGGTGCATACACTGGACACAATTCTTTCTATGTGCTGCAGTAATCAAGACTCTGGCAGCTCTCTTCTCTCAAGACCCTGCAAACAGGTTGTTGTGTCCAGTTATCTGACACCCACTGAAGTGCTCCAAAAGTAGACCACCCATTAATAAGAATATATCCATACAATATGTTTATTTTTTCCCCATTCAGCTCTCCTTTAGCGAGAACTATGTTTTCAATACATTTTATTAGTGATACTTAATATAGTAGGAACATCCTAATGCCAACCACTGCAGGTTGTCATTTCATATAGGTACTAGCTGTAGTGTTAAACTTAATGGCTGCATTCCAATGTATTTTTTCTTTCCTGGACTCTCCTGACACTCATGGTTTGCTATATTTGTTAGATATGTAGCAAAAAAATAACTTAAAAAAAATTATTATCGTAGCACCGTGTTAGCCAGAAAAATCTATGTGATGTTAAATACTTTCGTGTCAAAAAATACAAAACTATTATAGGAGTGATACCTTTATTGGCTAGCCCAAAAAAATATTATTATATTTGCTAGCTTTCAGAGCACAGAGGCCATGTTATCTTAATGATATATCATCCCCCCTTCCTGTACAAATTTCTTGATGTAACAGCTCTTAAATGTTGTGCCTGTTTCTTAGTCATTCATTTGTAAAGTTGCCTGATGCAGGGGCCTCTGTGCTCTGGAAGCTAGCAAATATAATAATAATTTCTTTGGTTAGCCAATAAAGGTATCACTCCTATAATACCTTTGTCTTTTCTGACACGAAAGTCTTTAACATCACATATATTTGATAGAGAGATGTACTGCAAATGTTCCATATAGTTTTCTTTCACAATATAGTATAATATTGTAAGCCGGGGAATGTAGAACTATTTTAATTAGTAGAATAATGCAGCTGCTGACAGCTGGTAATTACGAGAAGTGCAGAGCATGCAGCAGCCGAGGATACTGCTGGAACATGCCTATTGAAAAACTAATGCTAGTAAAACCCATTGGAAAATTATCAAAAAAGCATCTAGAAAGTACAGTCTGGCAATCCATTCAGTCTCTTTCTATAAAACATCATAAAGATGAACAACAAAATGGAGACGCACTGCTTACTGGCCAATGAACACAACATATAAATGGTGACATAATGGCAAAGCATAAAACCTATTTGACAGAAGTTTGAAAATAATATTTTTAGTATTATAATACAAATTATATAATCTCTATGTGCGTACAGCGTGCTTTATTAACATATGATTAGTACTGTGTGAATCGGTGAGTTCTGTAATATGATGATCACAAACCTATACATTTGAAGGAGAATTTTTTTTTTTTTTTTTAAATATGATGGCATGAAATGTACACCCCCATCTAAAGCGAAAATGTTAGGCATAAATTATTAATATTTGGTAATTGGTGACACGGAAGGGGAGCGAGCAAGTGGAGAAACAGAAGTGAGCACTGTGAAAGCAAACGGGCAGACTGAGACTATATAATTCTTTACTGAATGAGGAGATCTCACATGCATAAGATCAGTTTGTTGCTGCATTTTTAACAGACGAAAAATAAAGTAGGAACTATGTCCTAATAAAGGGGCATTAATGAAAGAGGAGGTAAACGTGTTTTAAAGCGTACCATCGCCAGTACACAATTGAAGGTCATTTTATGCTGCATGCCATAAAAATACATTCCCAGAACGGAATTTAAGGGTGGGATGTTTCAAACAAAAGACCGCAGTTGCAGTTTCAAATTCGTTGTTTTGGTTTTACAGATGGACATCCACATAATAAAAGATTTAAGGATGACGAAGAGGAACATGATGATAACAAAGACTATCACAGAAGCGACCCTCAGATCGCCATCTGTCTTGACTGTCTACGTAATAATGGCCAGTCAGGCGATAACATAGTAAAGGTAATTCCTGATGATTTACACGGTTGAGCTGAAACACTTTACAGTGTTTGGTTATTTTACATGCACCTTTATTGTTCAATATACATTCAATGCAAGTTCAACTTTTTCAATTCTGAAATATTTTCACCACTCAATTTATATTTTTTGACACTTATCTTCTCATTTACAGTCATGTTTCTATTCATCAAATTCCCCTTCTTTTCACCATCACATGATACAGTTCTTGTTTTGAATACCATGAAAATCCTGAAAGTTGCGTTTTCTTCATCTGCTTATGCAGAACAAAGTAATGTCTGGTGATCACTATGAGGAACGTATTGTCTATATTCACTACATAGGTTCCAAACTCTGGACAGATCTAGCTTTCCGCTGTAAATGTAGAAACATGTAAGTCAAAGTAGGACTCAACAAATATTTTAAAATTTAGGAAGCAGTCTTAACATTTTTTATGGTATCCACTGAAAAATAGCACCATACACATAGCTCTCACCACCATTACACAGCACTCACCCATTTTTACAGACATTACACATTCGTCAATCCACATCATTACTTTTCTCTATGCCCACCTCAATCATCTTCTTCATAACACTCCTATATTGTCCCTTCTAAAATCCATTCTCTATGTTCCCTCTCACTTCTCAAACACCTCCTAACCATTCCTAGAGCTTGGCCACTTTACATTTGGTTGTATCCCCCTCTTCACGACTGGGCTGTCCATTTTCCTTACATTTGAACACAGGTTACTGAATATACCCACTACCAAACCATCTATTGAATGCTTATTTCATACTACCCTTCTCCCCCCAACTTCCCTCTTCCTTCCCCTTCATTACCTCCACCTCCATGCTTGCTCCCTAAAATCTGTTAGCATGATGTTATATAGCCTTGTATATGCTGCCTTTTTCAATTTATCTATTTGTTACACATGTGTCCTTTCCAAATAAAACATTAAAAAAAAAAAAAAAAAATTCACCCCATCCTCAGCATCGTTTCATTATCCTCTCCTCATAATGCCTTAATCAACATGTCCCCTTCATTACTTTCAGCATCAAGTCCCCCTTATCACCCTGCCCCCATTACCTCCCCTTCATTAATATTATAGCAATAATTCATAAGATACCACTTATTCTGCAGCGCTGAACAGACCACATTATATGCATACAAAACAAGTCGTGATCATAAAATAGAGCAATTGTAAAAGATTACACTAAAATCATACAAGTTCAACTTAAACATAAAATCGAACATGACAGCACATGTAACAAGATGGACAAAGGAGGTGCAAACATGAGACAGAAGGAGGAGAGGGCCCTATTTGTGAGAGCTTACAGACTAGAGGAGGGGGAAAGCCAAGTTAATATGAGCTAGTGGGAGAAAGAAGGTGCAGAGGGACTAATATCAGGTGGGAGTTGGAAAGGCCAAAATGAAGAGATGACTTTTGAGAGAGCGCTTAAAAGATTGGGGGATAGTTTAGTAAGGTAGGGAAGGAAGTTTTATAGGTGAGGAGCAGTGAGGTGAGTGAGGTGATAACCAGAGGGCAGGAAAAACGTAGGTCAGAGGCATGACGAGATCAGAACTGTGTGAAGTAGAGGCGTCAGTGAGAGCTTTGTAGGTGAGGGTGAGCAGCATGCCTTTTGAACAGGCAAATTGTGAAGTTATCTACAGTGAGACAGACAGACGAAAGGAAGAGACACTAGGCGGGTGGAAGATGATGAGCTCGGTTATGTTAGGTTTGAGGTAGTGTTGGGATACCCAGGTGGAGGTGAAGGAATGACAGTTGGAAATGCAGGATAACAGTGACTGGGAGAAGATATCGGAGGAGAGCTATATGCTTTTTATTTTCCTCTGAGTGCATTGTGACACAGCACCACTCCGAGAAGGACAAATACTCTGATTCATGCAGGGCAGAGCTCCACAGTATATAGTCGTTCTGGCTTCATTTTTATATGGCCTGGGATTTGTTGAGTCCTGGGTTAAAGGGACTCCTTAAACGCCTGTTTAAAAAAATGGTCTACTTATTGGTACACTGACCTGTTTTTTTAAAAAAAAGTCTTAAGTGGTCTTTTTTTTTAAATTATTATTATTACTTTTATTTATTTTAATGTCTGCTTTTAGGGAAAATGTTGATGATTTCTTTTCAGAGGGTGAACAGTTATTAGCAACCTTCAGTCTCTCTCTCTCTCACCATCCTATCTCAGTATAGCTCGGCCAGTTAGATTGTGTCTGTAAAAGAAATGAGTCAGAATTACACCTGTTGAATGAGGGGATTAGAGAAAGTAGAAAACTTCTGGACTGTCCCTTTTATACCACTACATACTCATTGCATTGGTTCGATTTTTGCATTCCTTTTTACCATTTTAATACCTAATATTTTTACTTGTGTTTCTCATTTCCAGGGATTGATGAAAAGATTCATCCGTTGTTCAACACGAATAACAGTTGGGACTATTAAAAAGTTTTTAAGTTTAAAATTAAAGCTACCAAGTACATACGAGGTAAGATCCTCAAACAAATAACTTTTGTCATTACGTACAATGACCTACATTTGGCATTACATTTCACATGCTAAATAAACTTTATATTGTAGAAGACAATGCCAGGGCTTTAATGATTTATCCAGTATGTTATTTTATTATATTTTCTAGAATATTTTACCTACCATTTGTATTTTTCATTTGACAAGCCAATCTATATTTAGTTTCCAAGTTGAAGAAAAGTAATTTTGTGTATATTTAAAATAGCTGCCGTTCTTTAGCCTATATTTGAAAACTTTGATATAGGAAAGATTCTCAAAGACTTCACAAAGCCATAGTACTCCATATTTATACGGTCAACTTGGAAATGAATGTAGCTCGTATTTGGTGTTACAGGAGTGGCAGTATGAAAAGGCAGAGTATTTTGAATAGAGGCTGTGTGTGTCACTTCAACAGTACATGATACAAGCTTAAGTCACAATACTTGTATGCGAGTGTGTGGAGCCACTGCAGCATTATTCATTTACCTCCCCATGAGCAAGATTGTGCAGTCTAAAAAAAGCAGATTTAGATGTAGGATCAGCAGGACTACAGTATTTATAATATAGATTTGTACAGCACTAAAATATACAACATTATTACAATAAACAGCTTTTTGTGGCTGCGTCTGTCCAAGTCCATGCTGTGTATGTACGCACATGCTTGGACACATTCCCAGTTGCCTTTATTCTTTTCTTGTTTCTTACCTGAGCAACAGACCACTGTTGTTTTTTTTTTAGCAAAATGATTTGCTGTTCAAACTGAATGTTGCATTAAATCCGCTACCCTCTTATCGCATAAGAACTGTAGTTGCCCTGAGACCAGCTTCTCTCAGGTTCAAGAACCTATTCCGCCTGCTAAGCCATTTTGCCAGTCCCTAACTATAATTTTGTCACAATATTTTCCAGGAGTGCAAAAAAAAAAATTGCATTTGTGCCACAACATGGTTGTCCAGGTACGGATTTGCATCCTTTAGCTGTATTTGTTTCTAACTAAAGCTGGGTACCCACTACAGTAATTTCATGTAATTACCATGCAGATCACATGATGAACAAATGTTTTGTCAGATTTTGCACTGGTGTGAACCCTCCCATGATCATGTTTTATTGCACCAAAGCACATTGTATCATTTGATTTGGTTTTCTAATATACCTAAAAATCACGATCAACGATGGAACGATATCGGACAAATGTGTTAGTGAGTGTGCTCTCAGGACCAGCAGTGTAGGGGGATCTCTATAGAGCGCGCAGAGTCACGATCTTTTCAGCAGATGGTTATGAGAGATGAAGAGCATATATCTATAGGTAAATAGTGCAGGTGTGTACACATAAATGTGCATGCTGAACAGGACTTTGTCCTTGGTAAAATTTGTTATAGAAATCGCATTTAGAGTAAAACGCAATTGTGTGTACCCAGCTTAAATGAGGCCCATGGTGTGTGATGGCATGCAGACATTAGTGGTGACTGTCCATTGGAAAGCTGTTTTTAGTGCCAAGAGAGTGAATTTATTTGTTACAGGGCCAAGTTATATGCTTGCAATTTATCAGGTTACAGATGCATTGTTAATGAGTGATTTAAGGTTTTGGAGACTGAGGGCCTGAGTCATTAAGGAAAGTAAGGCAAAAAAAAAGGAGTAAATGTTCTCCGGCACAAACCATGTTACAAAGCAAGGAGTGCAAATTAGTTTATTACTTTGCACATAAGTTAAATACTGGCTGCTTTTTCATCTACCCCAACTATAAATCCGTCCCCAGATTTGATCTCCCCCTCCAATGCAACAACATTTCCCCCTCCAACGTGCAAGGTTATTACTTTTTTATGCTTTGCTCTCCTTAATGACTCGGGCCCTGAGCGTCTGATATAATGATGGGAATTCAAACCCAGGACTTCAGGAGAGAGCAGAGGTGATCAGAGAAGGTGATAGTGCTTTGAGGGAAGGTTAGGTTGGGGGGAGTATTTAGAGGTATGGTATGATGTAAGAAACTTAAGGCCTGGTAAGTTAAGTTACAATACACATGTGGTACTCAAAGTAACTTTTATTTTCCAGCTGGATGTACTATGCAATGGTGAAATCATGGGAAAGGACCACACAATGGAGTTCATATATATGACAAGATGGCGACTAAGGGGAGAAAATGTAAATATGATCTCTTTTTTTGTGCTTCCTTTTTTTACAAGCTGTTACAATATTCAAATACTTGGTTAAAAGGCCAGTTCAGTGCCTTACAGCCTTCGCAAAAATATTCCCCATTCCATGGGTTGAGTGTCGAGTTGTTTGTGCTTTAGACTTGTGAAACAAGTCCCTACAGTTTCTTTTTCAATATGGTGCTAGCGGTTACGTGAGGCTTTTTGTTATATTTAGATCATTAATAATTGCATTTTTTATTAAGAGTGTTTATCATGGGAACAAGTCAGCTATTGTAATGCTTTTGCAAAATGATTGTATTTTAAGGTGCTGTGTCATTTCCACACCATGGAATCTTGTCAGTCATGCTTTCATTCTGCACTGCCTCTTCACAGTACCTTCCCGATCTCTAAATCAAAGCAGGATTCTGCAATGTCCATTAAGTTTACTTCTCCTAAAACTGATAAATATTAGCATAAAGCTTAGGGGATAGAGAGCTCGGTCACTAATGCACTATTGATGATACAGGTGAGATCAAAAGAAAGCTGGCCAAAAAGTCAGTGGCATAGGCTTGTGATCAAAAAAGGCTGTTCGATCAATTGAGATGTCTAGTATGGTAATTTTGGTAATTTTATTTAATTTTTTTATATAACTTATATATTTGTGGTTTTGCACGTGTGTGTATGTGTGTGTATATATATATATATATATATAATCATTCAAGTGATCTCTGTACAACAGAAGAGTATCTTAGTGATCTATATAGAGTAGAGATACCATGCGATGGCAGCCCTGTTCTGGAGGCCACTATACAATGTAGGCACCCCCTAAATCTCTGGTGGTTGTACAATGCAGCCAACCCACCCACTTTTGCTTTCCTCCCACTTCTCTGAAAGTTTAACACTGTAGATTGTAGCTCTTTTATTTCAAGACAAATGTAGATTACTTCCTTTGCCCTGCATTATTTCTCGGCGTGCTGGAGAGAAAACTTGGCCATACCAGGAGTTTGTCATACATGATAGGCAGATCCCAGCATTCTGATTGGTGGCTAGCACGACATTCCCCAGTCAATGTGTCAGGACCTCCAACACTGATTGATTGGTGGATAATGCCATTCATTTACCAGTGTAATGGACTAGCCTTCACTGACAAATAGGCACTAGCTAGAGGAATAATTCTCCCCTGCTGGGCTGCATTTAGATGGTGATGAATACAGTTGGGACAGAACTGGCAGTACTTAATCAAGGTGTAGACCTGTCTCAATAGTCGATTCTATGGAGTCTCAGTATGTCAACAATATTACTTACATTCAAAACCTGAAAAGAGCATAGATTCATGATGAGGAGTAACAGTAAATTATATAAACAAAAGATTTCAAGGTGGTGAAAAGCACACAAAATGAAATGTTCTATAGCAATGTATAATGATAGAAGCCCATTGTAATGCAAAACTTATTACCACTAGTAAACTGTATTATTATTAATATGTGAAAAATTGGAATAAAATGGTAATTGTTTTGCTTTTAACCACTGTATCATATCTGTGGGGTTTTTTTGTTTTGTTTTTGTTTTAAAAGGTCCCTGCATCTTCTAGTTTTTGTTTCAGTGATATTGAGGGGCTGTACTGACAATAATATTATGCTCCATTTTAACAAATCATTTTTGCTTTATATGTAATGAGGCAGATACTTAGAATTATGTATAGTGTTGGGTCCACACAAACATAATAAAACAGGTTTTGGGTTACTTTCTGGTTTGTTCTCCCCCCCAGAAATTGCACTGGAAGATACTTTTTAATTTTTCCGTAAACTAGCCTCCAGGGAGGGGATTCAATTCAACGTGCTGTGTTTCTGGGACAGTCCGTGGAGACGCATCAAGGTGATGATCTGCAAGAAATCCTCGCTTATTTTTTCCCACTCCCCAGAGAGGTGTGCAGAAAAATGATCGGAGATTCCTTACCGAAATAGGCGTCTGTGTGCGCTGCCGGACATCGCAGTAATGTCTAGTGACACGTCGCATTGAATTGAAACTCGCCTTATAAATCATATTCCGTTCATTGGACTATTGTTAGTTCTACCGTGGTGTGACTTTTATTGATTGACATAGGGGATTACCAGGTCTCTTAAAAACCAAAGTCATCTTAAATGACCAAAAGTAACCATGTGCAGCTTTTACGGACAGGGAAAAATATACCCTTTTCTTACCCTTACTCTTTTAGGGGTAATTGTATTGGTATGCAGTCTATAGACAGAGAATAGTAACGGACTAGGACCAATGTGAATTAGCAGTCATGTGATCAAATGCAAATCAATGAACAACAAACATAACATAACTAGTGAACTAGGCAGTATCTTCAGGCTTGAGGTGACTTTAACTGTACTGGATGACAGACATTACTATTCTCTTCATGTAGTAAATCACAGGTCAGTACGCACTTTGCGGTCAAAATCCGTTCAAATCAAAGTGATCGACATTCTGTAACTTGTCCATTAAGGGACATAAATTCTGATACGTGGCCGTATTTTATGTAAAATCACACTGCGCATGCTCAGAAAAGGACTATACGTCAGTGAGCACAAGTTCATCCAATCCACCTTTGACTGCAAGGGACTCTTCTGAAAGCCTGCGATTTCATGGGCAGAATGAGGGAGGGAAAGGGCAGGGCCGCCATCAGGGGAGGTACAGGGAGTGCAGCATTATGGGGCCCAACAGCAGAGAGGGGCCCCACCAGCCCTGGGCTCAAACAAATTTATTGAGAGGGGTCCTGCGCAGTGAGTTAAAGGGGGTAGTGGGTGCCATTTCTAGACAGCAGCTGCTCCTGAGATGTGAGAGGTGGTGTGGGGAGACATCTGCATGTAATTAATGATGCATCAGCGGGCCCCTTGTAGGCAGCATGTTTGCCACCACTACCAAGATGTTGGGGCCTTACAGCTGCCACCATTTGCTCCAGTCCCAGCCCCCAGGTCCCCGAGGCAGTGAGGCTCCCTGCAGCATCGCTGACGTCATGTAATTAATAATGTCACAGCGCTGTCAATAGAGAGGGGACGGAAGGAGACAACAAGATGTAGAGGGGTAAGTAAACTACTGCAGGGATTAGATGGAACTGGAGATGGGATGTGACTCCAGAGAATGGGGGGGGGCAAATATTGGGTAGAGAATAATGTAAAATGAGGGGGCCCTGCCAATTACATTTGTGCTGGGAAGGGGCATATGCACGAAGTCAATGTACAGTAATGGCGTTCTAAAAATGAACGCATTCACATCGGGCAGATTCAAACTCTGGGCATCTCTGAGGTACATGATTTTCACTTCCACCAGCTACAGGGTAGGTGTAAGTGCAGAATCATAGTGATGATGGTCATATATGCATGGTAGAACATCTGTTTGCAATCAAGAGCAACTGTAAAAATGCATTTTATGTGCAGTAGACATGAATAACATCCTGATAAATATATTTCACATTTCAACCTTTTTTATTAATTTATTTTTATGCTTTCATTAATGATTATTAACCCTTCTTAATGTATTTAATAATATTTTTTTTAATCTGTGCTTTCTTATGGGACTTTATATACACACACACACACACACGCGCGCATTGAGCACTGGGTTGTATTTGCATATGACAAGTGGCATATAGGCAGAGTGTACTTGCACCGGTATTCAGCTAGAGACATATCTTGAGATCCTCTTCTTGTTGCATATGGGCGTGTCTGCTTGCATTTTCCATCTGTTTCCAGCAATTTGCGTTCACTTTGCATTTCTTAATGAATCAGACCCTTTATGTTTAAATAATCCTCTCTGGCTATAGAAGCAGCTCTAGTGGAAGGGAGACATATAACTCCAAAGGGATTTTTGTTATGAAAACTTCATGTAAGAACCTGCATATTCATGGTGTTTCTGGAACATAAAAGTTGTTCCATTGCCTTTAGAAAGTTGGAATCCTATGTAGTCTAATTGCATTTGTGACTTTGTCAGAAATAAATACTGTATCACATCTTCTTCAGCAATGTGTTCATATTTTCATCTAGTGTTTCGAAAGTTACGTTTTTTTATCCAAAAGATATTTTGCAAAGCACTGGTTTCTACATGCAGTTGTGGATGTCTTCTTCTAACAAGCACATAATCTCCTTCACAGTTTCATTGTCAGAACAATTCGACTTCACTACATATGTCCCTCAGCGAAAATGTTCCTGATGTTTCAGAGACATCCACAACCGTATGTATAAGTAAAACTTGTTTTTTGTTCACTATTTATTTATGTTGACCTTGATTATGTAAAAGTTGTTTTTTGTTTCTCTCTCTAAGTGGAACTAAACCCTCATAAACGAAAATGCAAACTTTAATATTGTTTAATGGGGATTATACACTCAAAGAAAGTCTTCATTTTATTTTATACTCAGTTAAGGTTATTCTATAATACCGGTTTTGCTGACTGATGGCTTCCACAAGGACCAGTCAATGTCATAACACATTACTGCTATATTTATTGAGCCAAATCTGTAACTTGGGTTGTGGGACAGACTTCTCCAAAAAATATTTTAGTGTGTGTTGAGCAACTTCTAAATTACTTTCTATTTAACCAAAACTGTTATAACATTACACTGTATCATTTAATTTTAAAAGAAAAGAATGGCTTGGATAGTAATGGATTGTGTACTCATAAAAAAAAAAAAAATTTGGTCAAACATGTCCGGTCCTCAACCTGTTACAAATCCACTTGTGTAGTTTCATAATCCTTAAATATGGGAGCAGTAGAAAAGACTGCATTATGTATTTGTGAATATAACAACATAAGTGTTTATGTGAAAGAGGCTTATGTTTTAGATCCACATTTTTTTTTATGCTAATATAGCGCTTAAAATTTTGCACAGTACTGTAAATTATTGAGATGCAATTTCCCTTCTCATCTGTAGTTAGTATCCCTGGCGCTATAAATAGTTTGTTTTCCTAAAATGTGTGGCCTACATACTAAACAGTTAACTTATAATATTTTAGCTGTTTTAAAAATATTTAAACTGGAGTTTACGCTTTATATTTATCCCTTTCCAAGCCTGTATAAAGGTATAGTGATATCTTCATCTTCTGTGCAAGTATCAAGTGTTTCCCCTCCCATGTATTGGCAGACATACTGAGAGTAATCCTGAGATCACTTTTTGCATCATCCGTTAAATTATAAAAGCCATTTTACAACACTGGATCCTGATTGCTTCTGGATGATCTTATGAGATTGCCCAGACTAGATAAAATATCCTGCGATTTTAGAAAAGTGACCCATTCTGTGAATCCTATATATACAGACTTGTCATGTTACTGTAACTGGGAAAGAACAATAAAGAGAGGTCATTATTTTATCACATCTATTTGCAACATAAAAGTAAGTGATGTGATTATTGATGCTCTTTATATTATGCTGAAAACTGAGATGACCGGTACACTTTAAATGCAGGGAAAAAAAAAGTTTTAATTGTATTTTTACCATGATGAGTCCTAATTATTTGTGAAATATTCAAAAAAAAAGTTCTGTAAGGTTTATTTTTATTAGAAATATATATTTTTATTGTTTATTTATGATCCCCCTCTTCCTCTTTATTATATTGGTTGGTATTTCCTTATGTCCTGAAATCCTCTATAAAAGAAAATTGTACAAACAGTTTTTTTTGTATGCATTCATTGTAATTATCCAAATCAGCTCACTATGTCTGTTTTTATAACTAATAAAATGCCATTATATATTTCATGTGTTTACTCTTACTTTTGTATAACAATTTCAATGCGATTTGTAAGTAGGATATGCCTGACCATTATTTGCATTTTTATTTTTTTAGTATGGTACCAACACTTTCAAAAATGAGATCCAATTTAGCAAAACCGATGTCAAATTCAGAATGAGCACCACAAAGTTACCCCAAAATCACTCTATTATGATTGGCAATAAAATAAGTATTGACCAGTGTTATCTGTCATCTCGCCCCACTATATCTGTGTGTGCACAAAAACCAGCAGTGTAAAAACTTGTTTCAGTTTATCAGGCAATAACTTTTGAACAAAGCATCTCTAATATTCAGGACATATTGTTTCAATATGAAGTGGCTTAGCCAGTGGCTAAAAGTACTCCGCTGAGCCTGAAAAGAGCCATGTAATGTCTTCTAACAAAATAAACTGCAGCATCATTTAATATCACACAACATTATGGTGACTTGTTCATTGATGTTACTTCTCCCTTAACAATTTTCTATGTATGGCTTTACGTTAACATATATGACCTGCAGTGGCCATGTGGGATATTTGGCACATTTCCAGAAAAATTACTCCTCCCATAGCTCCATGCCCAGAATGGAAACTTTGTCATGCATATGCTATGCCACCACACACTCGGATCGTCAGTGTGGTAACGTCACACAGAATTAATTATAGGTACCAAACTGAAAACATGCTTCCAGATCCTTTCCTTTTTATCGCCATAGCTTTTTCTGTGTTAAGAAAGTTTTAGGGGGCTTTTAAAGTGTTCCTCTCATACAGCTTTGAAAAATCAGTCTGAGTGGAAGCCTAAATGCATTTAGTTATTAACCCACATATTGATTTTGAGAGACCCAGCCATATACAGATGCCCCTCCTCTTTCTATAGTGCTTCCTACTAAAATGCTTACATTAACTGTTGGTGTGGGCTTAATATTCTGCCAATCCTGTGATTATTCAGAGCCAGTGAGCTCAAAGGAAGCACAATGAGCAGGCTCCTGTCAAAATATGGTATGTTAACTCTCATTAAAACTCATTTAATTTTATGTAAGTTTAAATGATAATGACCCAATGTACTTCCGAATTCTTGTTTGTGCTTTCTCCAATTTTTTTTGTTTTGTTTATTTTAGTCTTACCCCATGGTATTGCAATATCGACCGAGAATTGACTTTGGTTAATTGTTGGAACACACACACAGAGAGAAAAATTAAAAAGAAGAATCCTGCACTATATGTTTACTCATCGACAGATTGCACAATGAATGGATGTGCCTAATTACATGGACTGAAAGGACACCATCTATTTTACAGCATGCAAATATGGATGTGGTCTCTCTCCAACTTGCCAGTAGTTTATTTGTAGTTATTGTTATAAAGTGCCAGTCTGCTACAAAACCTCTGCAAAACCTAGCATTGGTGGATGTAATAGCGTACAGATACGTTTCGTTGTATTTTGGTTTGTGCCATAGATTTTTGCATTGGCTGTGCTTTTTAATTTTTTTGTGGTTTTCTAATTACTAAATATTGATAAAATAGTCTTG
This sequence comes from Mixophyes fleayi, assembly GCF_038048845.1. Taxonomy (NCBI): domain Eukaryota; kingdom Metazoa; phylum Chordata; class Amphibia; order Anura; family Limnodynastidae; genus Mixophyes; species Mixophyes fleayi. The sequence goes on from NC_134407.1 coordinate 48,541,646, forward strand.
GTTAGTAAAATAGTGAAAACTGTAAGTTTTCCATGCAGAACTGTAACTGACAATAACTTAATAGGGGGAAAAAAAACTACACAAATACTTTTACCGGAATATGATGCCAATAATAGTTTTAAGCGCCCCTAATGTGAGTAATTTTATTTTGTAAAATGTCTAAGCAAGTCATCGTCATAGATGTTCCACCAATATACCTAGTGTTTAGCGCCATTATTCCTGCTCCCAAATTAACAGTCTCTACAGTTCCCTTTCAGTGCCATTGTTTTATTTAAAAATACAAGAAAAAAGAGGCTTCCTGTAAGGTTTGTCAAAATTATGTACATACCTTGTCTAAAACACCTAGTTATGTTACCTACCCTTTATTGACTGATAGGAGGATATTTTTATTTGCACTTAGATAGGAATGCCTAAGAGAAAAAGAAAAGAGATATAGAACATTTGCCCATTTGCCTAATTTTTGCCCCGCTTTTTTCTGCGCTTCTTATACCTACTTTTTTATTTTTAGCAAAATTGTTAATACTCATCTGTCTTCCACTTTCTGTTTTTAAATAATTTATGAAATTAAATAATACAGATATAATGCAAATAGCAAGTCAGAGCGCCATGTAAAAAATGTCTTGGCCATAAGTGAAGTTGTAGTATCTGTAGTCTATAATTCCCTTGTACCTCAGTGATAATGTATTGCATAGGTATTTTTATTTATGCATTATGCATTGTTTTATATTGGTGCATCTCCTATATCTTATCTAAGCATTTTAAAAGGTTAGATTGATAGCACCTATTATTATTGTAGAATTGTAATATGATACAATGTATTGTTTATATATAAGAAATACATAGAGATGTGTATATGCACTGTGAGCATTTAGGAAAAATGTTGTTATTCCTTGTGGTGTGATATTTTCTTACACGTGTTTCTTTGAAGAGGAAAAGTAATTGTAATTTGCTGACAAATATGATTCTAGACAATGTTGAAGATGCCTTTAAAAAAAACGTAACCAAAATACCTGTATGATCACTAATAATTACATGAATTGTTAAATGACCAAATGTCTTGCACTACCGCATTTGAAGAAGGGACTTGATGTCAGGAAGTATATTTTTATAAGTTTCAGTTAAAATGTATTTTTTACCTGTCAAAAAATAAGTGAGGCTGTTGCATTCTGTCAGTTCCTTTCAAATATAAATTTTGTAACAATGCTCAAAACTAAATGCATTTTATAACAAACGGCACATTTTGTAAATAAATTGTCTTCAAGAACTGAACATATATCAACATAATTTAAACTGATTTAAAAATAGATTGTTGGTGTAGTCTCTGTGTGTATATTTTTTTTGCATTCCTAAAAACCAGAAACCAAATCATATTAACTTAATCTTCTGCTATTTTGAAACGTGTGTGTATCAAAGCTTGTGTTTGTGTCCTATGTACATCCCATTTGTTTAATTTTTTGAGCCATACCACCCAAGTCCTTCCATTGGTAGTAGAACTTTTTAGAACTGACAACCTGGACAATCCCAACATATTTTTTCAGTGTGTGTGTGTGTGTGTGTGTGTGTGTGTGTGTGTGTGTATGTGTATGTATATGTATATGTGTATATATATATATATATATATATATATATATATTTCTCAGATTTCCAAGGGGGAAATCGTTTGATTCAGATCCTAGACTATCAGTCACAGGTGCATATTCAATTTGGATTCACGGGCGCGATTATGATCGGCTGCACGAGTCCCTTTAGCGCAATTTTTTTTTTGTACACTTACATAGTTCACTAATTACTATGTAAACATCTAATTATCCCACATATGACATGTTCTGTCTAATGAAAGATTATCAAAGAAATTCACTTTCCTCTCAACAGATAAATTGTGTTATGTACCCTGCAGAAGATTTACTCACTTTGCAATTTCATTCCAAGTACAGTATTAAAGTATTCTTACTTAGTGAAAGGAGAAGTGTATATTTTTAAAACTGCACTTATAGAGTTTCCTAGACTCTTCAATGGCAGCATACACCCATGAGTTACTCCCTCCTTCTCCAGAGTCAGGACAGGAATAAAAGACACACCTGGAAGATATTTAAGGATATGCCTCAATTCTTCCTGTTTCTTCCTATTTTCTCAGAGCTGTAACATAGCTCAGCAAAACAACTTTCTGTAACAATTTAAGGTGCTGCCATGGAGGAGTCCAAGAAACCCCACTATCCGTTACATAATCCTCCGTTTTCTCTTCCATGGCATCACACACCAGTAGGTGATACCCAAGCAGTTACAGTGCCTATAGAAAATCATCATACCCTGTCAAAATCATTACCATTTGTCACATTACACTATGGAAATTGAAACAAATGAAATCAAACATTTTCCAGCTTTATTTACAACTTTTGCCTTACAACATTCAACTAATGAACAAAAAGGCAACAGTTCTGAAAATTGATAAAAAATTAAAAACTAGAATAACAGGGTTAGAAAAGTAATCAGTCCCCTGATTTAATACTTTGTAGAGCCACCTTTTGCTGTATTTACAGCCATCAGTCTGTTTGGACATGTCTCTACCAGCTTTGTGCACCTAGATTGGGGAATGTTTGCTTAGCCTTTCTTGCAAATTTGTTCAAGTCAATTCAGATTTGGTGGTGAGCGGTGATGGACTGCTCTCTTCAGGTTCATCCACAGATTTGCTGTCTGATTTAGGTTAGGGTTCTGACTTTGCCGGTCAAGGACATTCATCTTCCTATACTTAAGCTTTTATCTGTGTTGGCTGCCATCAAATTGACCTTAGTCTCTCTGTCTGTGTGTGTGTGTATGTTAGGGAATTTAGACTGTTAGCTCCAATGGGGCAAGGACCAATATGAATAAGTTCTCTACAGCGCTGCGGAATTAGTGGCGCTATATAAATAACTGATGATCTGCAGAGGCTTGCACATTTATGTGTATACAGATGTCCACCCTGCTGCCCTGCAGAGCTCTTCAAGTGATGCAGATTACTTCTCTACCCAAGATATTGCCATTGCCATTGCCCTCGTTGAATACACCATAATTCCTTCTGGCACAACATTTGTTTATTTCTTTTTATTTTATATGCTTCCTGTGGCAAAATAGTCTTGCTAAAGATGCCATGTTGAGAGGAATTGGTTAGGGCAATCATGTAAGATGCTAGTCATGTGTTGTGAATTATGTAATCTAGCAGCATTGAGAATGTGGCTAGGGAGTTTCGAAATAAATTTATGAATGTCGGGGAAGACGAGTTAGAAGAAAATAAGAGAGATGGAACGGAAACCAGCAGAGATCAGAAGCTGTCGGGTAAGTAGTTTTCAGTTTGGAAGGGACTAAATACCAATAAAATAAGAGCTTGTAAGAATTTTCTTTTATCTGAGTGCAGAATGAAAATCTAGCAATTGCCTCTCGGATCTCTGTCCATTATTCATCATCATCATCATCATCATTTATTTATATAGCACCACTAATTCCGCAGCGCTGTACAGAGAACTCACATCAGTCCATTGGGGGATTACAGTCTAAATTCCCTAACACACAGACTAGGGTCAATTTGTTAGCAGCCAATTAACCTACCAGTAGGTTTTTGGAGTATGGGAGGAAACCAGAGCACCCAGGGGGAAACCCACGCAAACACAGGGAGAACATACAAACTCCACACAGATAAGGCCATGGTCAGAAATTGAACTCATGACCCCAGTGCTGTAAGTCAGAAGTGCTAACCACTTAGCCACTGTGCTGCCCAGGATCTGCTTCAGGATCAAAAACCTCAGCCATATCCTCCTTACAGTGCATCTCATGCAGCTCTATGTCAAGTAAATGGTTATTCATCAACAGCGCATAAAAGCCTTTAGAAGTTGATCTTTTGACGCAAAGACTCCAGAAGAGATGGGCGGTAAGGAGATTGCGGGTCCATCTGGTTGTTGAATAGGTGATGAATTTGTAGATATTGATAAAAGTTGAGGATGGAAAGTAAAGACGATCGCTGAGTTCAGGGAAGGTCGAGAAAAATCCCATTGGAACTATATCGAGTAAAAACATGTCATGCTTAGTCCAGTGGGCAAACGATTTGGGATTAGTACCCGGTGGGAATGCTGGATTGTTCCAGAGAGGGAACATTCGCTTCGGATTGTTTATAAGCTTGAAGGTACGTGTACAATAATTACATATTTCGAATGAAAAGCAAACTGTAGGAGGGAGAGTGTGAAGAGGGGGGTGGTCTTTTATATCAAGCTAGAATAAAATACTGGAAGAGAACTTCCGCTTCTGTGTCAACCCACAATCTGGTGTGGGGGTGTGCGTGAGCCAAAACTGCTTGAGTAAGATGCGATGATAAATAATATTTATGGAGACGGAAGACCTAAGCCACCATTTTTGCATGTCAGTAAAGGACTTTTAGGCGGACTCTTAGGCATCTACCTGACCAAACAAACTGGGAGATACTTGACTGTAAGTGTTTACCTTTTCTATTTTTATCTGTCACCATCAGATCTATGCTCTCTCCATTTCTTTTGAAAAATTGACTACTCGGTTCCCATTCCCCTGGGTGAATAATATGTCTGCAGTGGAAACCTGCTATGGTATTGCTGAAACCTGTGTATGCACGCCAATCCTTTCAAATTGCTCTCTGCCCATGTCAACAATGGACTTATCTCTTGCATCATCTTGTTCCCCCCTAACAATTAACATATGACACCACTGCTTGATTGTCTGATAGTATCACAACCTGCTTTCCAGCATTTTGCTCCATGAAATAGAGACAGGTCTCGGACAAGTGCATTTTAGAGGATTATTACATAGTTGATGACGTTTAAAAGAGACACCAGTCCTTCCAAGTTCAACCTATTTTGGTTCTCCTGCGATCCCTATCTTATATTTGAAATCGATCCAGATGAAGCAACCATTAATCTGTTGCAATCCACTAATATCCTTCATTTTATTTAACTGTCATAATCCTGGATTGCTTATAAAGTTTGTAACCACTTCTTACTACTTCTAACATCCACTCATTAGTGTAGGAATTTCATTAGTCTGCCTCCTACTTTCGTGTCTTCTGGATGGCAGACCTGGTTGGCATCATTGTGTAAAGGTCTGAAGGACCATCGGAAATACTTACCCCATTGCAGATGAAAGGACTGCCTTGGAGCTGCTACCTGACAGTCTCATTCTTTAACTCTTCCCTGGCCTATATAATCTAGCTTCTCTAAATTCAGCCTGTGAGCTTCCTCTCACGGTCCTAGTATTGTATTGTCTCCTCGCTGGTCTATGTTGTGGCAACCAACTTGACCTTCCCCCAAACATCATCTGCATTATGGCATCCAGCTTTTGGCCAAACAAATATTCACCTTCAAACTGCAAATATATGAGCTTAATTTTTTTTATTTGCTCCATCTTGGCTGCACCTCTCCAAGTCATTTCCCCATATTCACAGTGCTCGTAAAGATACTGCTGTGGACATTGTCAGGTTCAAAGCTGCTCCTGCTACAATATGCACTTTCTTTGCTCCTAAATCTATCTGTCTATCCATATAATCTTTAACAGTAGTATTTACATCCTCTAGCAAAATGGTAGTCTCTTTCGAGATTCTGACTACTGCTGCATCAATCTTAGCGAAGTTATCCCTATTTCTTGCATCCTCTACCACAAACAGATACATCAGAGTGCTTCCATTCTTCTGCAATCACACCTTTAATTATCCTGCCTTTTCTCTTTGTCTCCTGAAAAAATACATCTTGCGATTGTCGTGGTTTCTCTTTACTTTATCTTCAATGTCCATAACCTTATAGATTGACTTTAACAGACTATCCACCAAATCAGTATTAAAGTTGCACTTTTCTGACACCACAACTGATTCCAATTTAGACCTGCCTGATGCTTCTGAATGACATCCTCAAATTCTCACTGACAACAGACCTTTGTTCTCTATGACCTTGACTGCCCCACTTTCATTCATTTCAACATTTCTATTATCAATGCATGAGGCACAAATCTTCTCATTATATCCTTCAGGTAGTCCCTTGTCACACACAGGGCAATAAAGTCATTTTAATTTCTATCCATAGTGTCTCCAGCATCCTCGTCTTTAGAATCCATAGAGCTATAATCAGAATAATCCCCATTTCAGTACATGCTAAAAAACATCATAAGTAATACGGACTAAGGATCCACCCTGCGTTCTTAGACTGAGACTGTTTTTTTTCTCCATGGTGCCGTTCGCTGTATGCTCTGGAAACCAAGAGCTGGCACTACTGCAACGCCTCTCCTATTTCTGCTTAAAAATAGGTACATACTCTGTGCACAAAAGATATTCACAAACGCTGTTTAAAACTGCATTTTTGCTGGGCTTTCCACTCCCAGTCGATTGGTAATACAATTTAAAGTAATTAATGTTTTTTGTGTTTTTAGCCATTGCAATCTAGTGCAGATCCAGTTTGTATTCTAAATTTTATATGTGGTGTTTTGTTTGCAAAATGATTTAAATAACCTTTTTTCATTGGTTACAAAGGTTTGAATAAAACAGTACAGTAAATGTTCTTCTGATAAATGTATACAATCTTTAATCTTTATTTAATATGGCTGCCTACCTTGAGACACTGCCACCATCCCTGGTATCCACCTTGTCCCTTTGCAGTCATACCTTTATCAATATCTGTGCTTGTGACCATTGCATTGTGAATGAGGACTGGTGCCATGGAAAGACATATTCAAACTCTTCTGTGAAAATATGTAACTCCCCTTAGTCCCTCCAGTCAACTGTTTTGCTTAGTTGAAGGGCTGTGGGTATACTATCCATGCCTGCAGAGCAAGATCAATATAATTAATTTTCATACCCACATAATGTGCATTATAATACACCCTCTGCACTGTCACCAATATCCTGGCATAATGCACACCATAACATTCTGAGGTTTGTTCTAGTCTAGAGAGAGCACGCACTTCTCGTCCTACCACCCCATATCAACACTTCCTATGAGCCACCGCGGCTCGCTTCTACTCACTGCCCCTCGTCCCGGCCGTCGTCATGACGACCGGGACGTCACTTTCGCATTTGTCCGGCCGTTGTCAGGACAACGGTCAGACGCTTCTGCAGCCCGTGGCACGTCCCGGCAGGCAAAGACAGCCGGGCGCGTATTCAAGTAATTGAGATGGTTAGCGCTGCGACCCGGCAAAGTGTTGCTCGGGCACATGTGCAGTTTACGCTCCCATCAGCTGGGGCCCATTGTCTGTTTAGGAAGCCTGCTCCTGATTGGTCATTATCTGTATTTAAGGCAGGTAGAGCTTAGCCTTCCTGCCGGTTATAGCGTTCAGTTTCCTGGCTAGTGACCTGCTGCTTGTTCTGTGTTCCTGTACTGCTGTACCTCTGTTTTGACCTTTCTGTGTATGACCTTTGGCGTGTTATTGGATTGTGATTATCTGCTGGTGACCCTGAACTTTGCCTGTGCCTTGGATATCCTTTCTTTCAGTCGGACCTGACCCTTTGCCTGGACCCCACTCTGCTGATTGCCTGTGCCGTTTGTCCTCGGCCTGTCCCTGACTTCGTTTCCTCGCGCTGCCATCTCCTTGCCGTGCTACGGTTTAAACCATAAGCTTGTACTATGCTGAGCGTTAGACCTGGGGGCATTTGAGTACCTGCGAGTACATCAAGCTCTACGGGAAAGGCAGCTGCTAAAGGCGAAGACCTCTACCACCTGTTCTACAAGCTTATGACTATAACCAGTAGTCGTGACAATAATATACAATACACATATACTCAAAAGCTTGGTTCAGTGCAGCTTAACCAGCATGTGAACAATTAAAAACTAAAATTGTGCTATAGCAGAAATGCAACCAGGTTGTGCAGCTGACCTTCAGTGTAATAGTGCATTAAATTTTGCACAAAAATAACTTTATTCCAACAACATAATCTACAGTCATGCTTACCCAAATCAAACAATATAAACTACCTGTAATTGGCATATAGGGGTATCTCCCTGGCGCAATATAGATATATGTTAATGAGATCAAGAAAAAACTCTATAAAGGATTAACAGTTAAATAGTACAATAATTACTATATATATATATATATATATATATATATGTGATCACTCCAAATATAAAATGGGGGTAAGTCATTGTACTCACTTCCCAGACCATCGATAATCGCCAATCTCCTACTTGATTGACTGCGCATCCACTTATACTTTATTCTCTTAAAGGATTATTTAAGTGTGATCTGGCTTTGCCAGCCCTGGTCCTTCACTTTAATACTGGTGTTTGGACCTTTGCACATTAGGACTACTTTATGGGCTTCACAACTTTTGATATGGAAATTTATTTCCATGTTGCAAGACAGCGATATTATCCTTCACCATTATATAAAATGAGGATGCAATGCTTGTATCGATTTAAATCAAGTTGTGATTTGATTGTTTTTATATTTGGAGTGATCACATAGATAGATATATCTCTATATCTATCTATCTATATATATACACAAAAATACATATTGTAATTGTACTATTTAACAGAAAATCCTTTTATAGAGTTTTTCTTGATCTCATTTATGTTGCGCCGGAGAGATACCGCTTTTTTCTTACTATTAGGAGGTTGGGTCCTTTCTCCTCCAGCTATTTCAGCTTCCCCTGGCTGGGTATCATTGACATTAGGAAGCGGCACAGTTCTCCCATATCTCCTTGTTGTAATTGACATATGACTATATAGTTATAATTTTGAACGTCACACACCAATTAAATATTGTGCCTGCAAAGCAAAAATTGACACCAATTGCACCGTGCTTCTTTATATCTACCAGATCCTGTTCTCAAACTTCTCTATTCTCCCATCCTACAGCAAATACCATCTCATTTAGCAGCTACCCTTTGCCCAATGCACTTCCCCATGTGGGTTCCTTACCTAATTTCTATGTAGGGGGCAGTATGACCTAATGAACAAGTGTTGTTCCAAATCCAGAAAGTCCTGTGTTTTCAAATGTTATAAATGCAGCAGGACTCGATCAGTGTGTGTACTGTGCTGGAGGCTGCTCTTTAGCACCATACACCTTGGATGCCGGCATAAACCTATTTTGTCCATACACTGCTCCCGTTTTTATCTAACATTTGCAATGATCTTATCTGAATTATATAGAAATGTCAAAAATATCTGTTATTGTAAATGTGTGACAATATGTAAGCCATTTGTGATTAGGAAAGTGTATGTGCGTAGGGATGACATTTCTATGGTTGAGGCGGCTTATGTGTATCTCTGCAGCTCTACACCTACGGACTTATCCACTTCCAGTTATACTGAAGCTTTCAACTAAATTCACCTACACCATAATAACCCAGGTATGTTAACCACAATAACATAACAAACATATTCCTCACAAAAACCTCTATTCCTAGATTTATGCCACATACCAGGTAATGGCATGGTCAATTTTGCATAGAAATGCCACAAAATTGAATGTTTTAGAAGTGTAACTAACAAGTAAAGCAGCACGTCTAATATATCTTGTTTTTATAGCCTTCCAATATATTTTGGATTTTATTGCACAAAACAATATATCTATTAGTCATTAAAATTGTTTTACTTTGTGAAAGGTTAATTTGATTGTATACAGCTCATGTATTTTGCAGGAATGCTGCTTGTACCTGTTGCCACATTCAGGCAGGGTGTTATCAGTTGCGCAAGGCAAGATATGCTATATGCATGCACATACAGAACTACTGATTATATGAAATATACTGTACAATTGGCCAGTTATAGCGCACAACACATTCAGTGATTGTATTAGGATAACATTTTTCCTATTTATCAGATCTGATTGTATGTTTTTATTTACAATGCTCCACCACCCACCCACACACACACATTTAATTAAAAGCTAATTGTATATTTGTATTTTAATGTGTACGGGTAATATTATAAGTTCTACACTCAACCTGTAATATTATAGGTTCTACACTCAACCTGTGCTTTCCTGCCCCACTAGAAACATATAAATGTATATTGCATCTAAATCCACTGGCGGCTCTTACAGCCTTGGGGCCAGATTTACTAAGCTGCGGGTTTGAAAAAGTGGGGATGTTGCCTATAGCAACCAATCAGATTCTAGCTTTCATTTATTTAGTATCTTCTACAAAATGATAGCTAGAATCTGATTGGTTGCTATAGGCAACATCCCCACTTTTTCAAACCCACAGCTTAGTAAATCTGGCCCTTAGAGTTTCATGCAAAATGTGACCTGTTATGTCAAGAAAAAAATGCCTAAAGTCTGTATGTACAGCCAGTTTAACAGGTGTAAAAAAATGTTCAATACCTATTATTTTATTAACCATCTTTGCTTCAACTTACTTTTTGTATTCTGCATGGTCAGTGTTTCAACTAATAAAATATATATTTCAGAGCCATAATTTATTTCTTAGAGTGCTCATGGTGAAAATGAATACCAGCAGTTTAATTTACAAATTCGGCCGTAGACGTAAGAATATTACCCCACAATTTCTTTTTTAAAGCATATATGTGTTTGTGAAGAAATGCGAATTTACAGTTCTTAATACTAGTCTGACTCTGGTGTGCTGTTTAATAACATGTTATGTAACGGCTTTTATATAGGTAATAGAATTTTTCCTAACATTTTCCTTAGAATGAGAAGTGATTTATGAGTCCAGTTTCCATTAAACAAACTGAAATCTGCTGGCAGTCTGTAATTTGAGCACCTCCTTTTTATGGCAGAGCTCCAACAACCTCATTTGGAAGGTATGTCGCTGCATTTATAATTTATAAAAGTGTTGGCATTAATCCCGTACAGCAACGTAGGAAGAGAAAATGTTCTCATGCAGTTCAAAAACATTGCACACTTGATTTTCCTAGCTACTAACTTTTACAACCATTTGTATCCGTTTATAATGTTTTCCTAAAATCTTATTTTAATGGGAATTAACTTTCAAATAAGCTTTAGTGGTGAAACCAAAACACATTGGATATATTTAGTTTTAACTGCAAAACACAGACAACTCGGTGTAGAGTTTTTAAAGGCGATTTTATTATTTTCTTATATTCTGCATCTATAATATGGAAAATGTGTGCTTTTGCTTTTTTTTCTTGCCTTTTGCTTCATTGTAGACTGAAGTACTGCCTCTTTGCGCAGTGGTTGGCATCTGGTACCCATTCTTGCCAAAACATGGCTCTCTTCCTAATTATTATCACCGTAAGAAGAATTAAGTCACACAGTGTATGTAGCAGATTAGTCCACGATTGGATGGTGATGTTTTCTACTAAAATTGTCCAAGCAGTCATAGGTTCACCTATTGTTTAGGTTGTGTGAAGACTTTGGGCCTGATTCATTAAGGAAAGTAAGGCAAAATAATGAGTACGTTTTTTCCTGGACAAAACCATGTGACAATGCAAGGGGTGCATATTCGTTTGATTATCACAAATGCAGTACTTAACAGCAAACTAGACTCCTATCAGTGTAATACCCATCATCCAGCTTGACACCCATGAACATAAATGAAGCGGGGTGTAATGGAAGGAGGCAGAAAACAGATTCAATATCTACCTTTGTCAACAGCCCCCCCCCCCCCTCCCTGACCAAAATCCTGAACCATATTCAACACAAACTCTTACGATACTGCCCTACACAAACAATGGTGTCAATAACCAACCCCCCAAGCAGAAAGGAAAGGTGCTGGATGAACCTGAACTTTCCAGCTGCTTTCTTGGGAACCATTCCAACGGGGGAAATCACCACATTTACAAATGGAGGATCCAAGAACGGGCCAGCCAATACGCCCCAGAAAGACCTCCCTACAAAGTTTTCCTGCCACAACTTCCGGAAATGTCTACGCTGATTTCAAATTACACACAGGAGAGGACTGAATAATTCCCTGTAATAGACAAGCAGAAACCTAAATGAAAACCTGGCTGTAAAATTTCAGCACTATCCCTATCAGTGTATCTATCCAGCCATCTACAAAGATACTCAAATCGAATCGGGAAATGTGCCTTACTTAGCAGTGACATGGCTCTTTTCTGTGCTATTCCCTGTAAGTTGCGGATGCGTCCCTCTGCATTGAAACTGCATGAAACTGCATGCTGCCCTTTAAAACAGTGGGAGTTGTTTAAAGCATAGCAGTTGGCATTCCTTATCAGGGCCGTGCTAGGGCTCCTCTGCATGATGATCCTGCACAGCAACGTGCCTTCTGCACCAGTTCCGCCCTTCTGGTAAGCCTTGAGCCAGACCTCCATGTCCTTAAACCAGATGAGACTACTCGGATGACCATTGTAATGCACCCTGACTTCCATGTCATAAGCAAGCAAAGTACCGGACTTAGAGATCATGTCTAGATCATGGACCATGTATATGTTCTTAAACATATCCATGGACTTGTGGGGCCTAGTGTCCAGTTAACAGGCAGCAAAAACATAGATACCGCTTAACCAGTTAGGGCAAGTGTCATATGTAAGCTAATTATTAATATATAAAACTGCAAATAGGTGTGTGTGAGTTACTTCATAGTATTAACTTTGAGGCTCATATGAACTTTGTGTCCAGCCATGGGTTAAACCAGGAACCCAAATCTAAATTAATGTATCACTTTGATTCTTTATAAACTCTTTTGTTCTGCCCAGAACTGAGCCTACAGACAAGTGCCTTGTGCCATTTTATGACCCAGGTCGTAAACTGAGATATTTGAAATCCCTCTTTAAGGTTACATCAATAACATCTGTGATATATAAGGACCGTTATATGCGACCAACAAACATCTCGACTGTAAGAGATAAGGACACAGAAAATTTTAATATCATATTTTCTGAAATATACTTACAGGTGCCATGTAGTATGCAAATGAAGGGAAACTTTTGACCTGTTGTGTGTAGGTAAAATCATCTTTGTCTCTGAAGTTCTGGTGCGAAGCTAGGCCTGTATAAAGAAAAGAAAAGTCATAAACAGCTAATTTGCATTTACAAAGACTTTTTAGTTCTAAAATCACAGTGGAAGACAGGCTGCAACATGTTAAAAAGTTTTTTTTAACCCTAGCAGACCTGTCACTTCTTGGGAGCCAATTTCATATTGAGAAATGTCCTTTTCATTTCTACTTCTCCCAGCAAAACAGAAATCAGATTATTTGTAAGTTTTATCATGTCTGTGTTTTATTCCTTTTTATTTTACAAGAAACTATTGCATTATATATTTGTATGTCATTTTCTTAATAGCTTTTATCTTTATGCATTGTGGATTTATTTTCCATATTAAATTACACTTAATAAGTTCAGGTCTCTGTGTCCTTATGAGTTTACATGTCAGACTTGGCTTGGTTTTAAAATGCTACATAATTCAAACGTGGCTGATCATTTGGTTTATGATAACTCTGATGTACGTAAATTGTGATAGTTTAGTTTAAATTAAGAACCGAAGGCTTCCTGAGTAAGATTGTAAGCTCTTTACCAAAAAAACCTTGCTGGTGGCATAATTGGTAAGGCAAAGTTAGTTTGTGGCATAGTCAGGGAAGGTTTTAATTAGAGATGGGCGGGCTCGGTTCCCCGAGAACCGAACCCACATGAACTCAGGCTAACTGAGTACCGAGCCAAGCAGGCTCGGTACTCTCCCGCCCGGAATCCAAATCGAGGCCGAACGTCATTGTGACGTCGTCGGGGCTCGGTTCTCGCGATACTTGAAAATTTTAAATACCTGCCTCCACAGCAATCCATCGCCATTTGACAGAGGAAGAGAGCAGGGTGTAGTCACAGGCTGATTAGAGCAGGGACAGACAATACATTTCTGATTCTAATTCTGCTAACAATCGATAGAGAAGAGAGGAGGATAGAGGAGTCTTTTTTTTTCAATATTTGGCACTACAAGTGCTTTAGGGGTATCCCCTATTTTGCATTCATTTTTGTGGCTGTCAAAAGTCATATTTGTCAGCAGTATCTAAAACAATTTGTAGCACTACAAGTGCGTTGGGCTCATAATGGATTCTAAGCAGTCCACATATGAGCAGAATCAGCAACCAGGTTCTGTCACCAGTCCTGATTGTAGTGTTCCCAGTATGTCATCTGGGAAAGGAGATGTCAACTACACAGTCTTTTGAAATCAGTCAAAAAAACACACACCAAAAAAAAATTACCCTGTTGAAGCGCAAAAGAAGTGTAACTGAGGAAAAGTTAAGTGCCGATAAAAAAAAAATTGCCAACATGCCATTCTATACACGCAGTGGCAAAGAGAGAATGAGGCCTTCACCTTTGTTTTAGTGGCAGATCAAAAAATGTTACTGAGCCTAAAAGTGGTGCACAAGTACTGTTACGCGTGAAAGCCGAGCTGTAAGAAAACAGTAAGGCATTAGAGGATAATGTATGCTGTGAATCAGAAATGACACCAATCCCTGGGGAGAGTCCATATTGGCACTATGCACCATTTCATTCTCACTCATGTTGAGGAAAACCTCGGATCCCGAAGAATCCCCACTAGAATTGGAACAATTAGACAAGTCTGATCAGATGACCAGATTAAGGGAGTTAAGGCAGGTAAGGGGATTCTGAACCCCCATTGGAAACCATTGCTAGTGAGAAAAACACCAAGCCCCAACCCCAGGAAAGGAGGAGGATAAAAACTGTACAAAAGGTCACTGCAATAAAAGGGGGTGCAGGGTAAGCCGTATGGATGGTAGGCCGTGCAGCTTGCCAAACGGCAGCAGTGTGCTGGTTGAGTGCGCACTGCTGACCCAGCAGAGAGGTGGGTGCACTCAATGAACGAGTGCTATCCATCTCTACCCTCAAATTTTCCTGGGAAACCTCACCACTCGTGGTCCCAAGGGTAGGAGATGTCTGCGCAAATGGAGGGGGAGGGGAGACAATCACCAGAGAGGATACCCGCTGGGGAGTGACATGGTAAACGAGTGAGAGGGGAGGATGAGATGGAATGAGCAGGGAGAGAAAGAAAGAAAGGGTTGTGGAAGCAGAAAAAAATGGATAAAAGCACAAACGAGAGGAAAAAACACAGGATGGGAAAAGAAAAATTGACAAGGAAAAGCAGAAAAAAGAATCACAGGAGGAAAGAAGGATAGTGGGTTTTGTTTCCTGTCTTGCTCCTCTCCAAATCAAAGAAGGGACAGACAGCATCATATAGCTCAAGAATGGTGAGGACCTGTTAATGCTGAAGTGGTTTGAGGGCTATTAAGTTAATGTAGGGGTGAATTTGGGGAGAAGGAGGGCTATATATTAAATGTGTGAATATGAATCAATTAATGTCAGGGATAATTGTGGGAAATAGGATATCCATTGCATGTGACTGCTATTAATTTATCATCAGGGATGTTTGGCGGGAGGGAAATAGATTTATTTAATAAATGGGAACACTATTTCATTTTGGGGCTTGTTGCGGGCAAATAGGCTATTTATTAATTAAATGTGTATGCTATTAAATTAACATCAGGGCTGGTTGAAGGCAAATATGTCTATTTATTAAGTGTGAACACTAATAATGTTATTTTAACTTAATAGTTGGGGCTGGTTGCAGGGAGGGAGGTCTAATTATTAAACATGGGTGTTTAATGATTTAACGCCAGGGTTTGTGGGAGATTTCTATATTTCATGTACCTGTCTTTTTCCAAATAGGGCTCCAACACTTCAGATAAGACGCAAATGTGCTTAAGAAACCAGTGCCACAGGTAGTGAAAGCTGCAAAAACAGGTAGGAGAGGGCAGGACAGCCAGTAAAGAGGAGGTAAGATGTATTTTAATTTGACATGACTCTTGTACGAAGATATGGGCACATGATCAGAGTGGACAGATAATGGACAGTTGAAGGGTCACAAGGAATACATAAGAGAGTGGTGAAGGAACACATGAGTGGTGGGAGACACAGGATGGGTAGCCTTGCATTATTTAATATATTTAACATTATACTGTAAAAAATGAATCTAAAATTAATTTCACACTATCAAAACCTGCAAAAGATTCTGGGGGCCACCAGACCTGGAACGTTTCCGGCACCTAGAAGGCTAACATCTGAAGCAAAGATCTTTTTATACTTAATGTGTTAAATTTATTCTGTTAATAATTTGCTGAGTATTTCAGACAGACTTCTTATTAAGCTAGCTGTCACACAAATTCTGCTCTGTTTAGCAGGAAATGTGCATCATATAACCACATCTGAAAAAGACATTTAAATACGCCAATTACAGAAATGTTTTCCTCAGACTCAGTGGAGTGTTTAATTTATATTGTATATGCCAAATTAGGCTTGTCTGAAATATTAACTTAAACAAACACTCTGGGAAACCTAACAAATATAAAGCTTTCAGTTACTTTACATTTTTTTTTCAGTGTCCCCAATATTTACACTGATCATTGCAACCTGAGATCAGATAAATTCATTTTTTCCACTATCTACTTGTATTTTAAGTGGATAGTTTTCCTGTATTAAATAAACTTTATAAAGGGGTTTGTGGGAACAGAAGCTTCCATAGTGCTCAAGACAATAGATAAACATGAAAGCAAGCCCATCATTCTCACAGTGGGTTTAATGAATATTCTGCCATCATTATACTAGGGACCAGTAAAATTCAATGAGGCAGGAAGCGCAAAGAACTTCAAAGAAACTAGTACCACCACTTTGTATTTGTCACTAATTCCTAGTGAATTAATAAATATGTGTAAGTGACAGGTCTACTTGAAAAATATCTTCATGAATAGCAACAGCAACACCTAGAAGCTCCATGAACTCTGAAAGTAAAAGCCAACATATTTTATGCAGATATATAGTTGGAATTATTACTCTTAAGTAAACAAATATAGCCCAATAAAAATATATCTTAATCTACCTTATTTTTTTACCAACAATTTCCCCAAAACAAAACATAAACTGGGTCCTTTGTCTATGTATGTATCTTTCAGGGGTACTTCAGTTTGAAAACCACAGGTTAGTGAAAAACATGTAACTGCATATTAAAATAAAACCCATTCTATTTTATGTGTCCATACCATTTGTGTTCATAGTTGTTCATTGTGGTGTGGGTTTTTTGTGTTTTCTTTGCGCTGCTTAATTCATTTTTTTGCACTGCTTAATCCATTTCCGTGCATTCAGATGCTAGCTGTTAAGAGCAGTTATACCAGTATTGTGCTGTGTTTTTCATGTTCATGTCAATAGTATATTCATGTATATGGAGATGTGCACTAGATATATAGAAACTCAGTAATTGTTATATAGTCTGTTAAATTGGAAAAATATATAAATTCATGGAGCTCAATGTTTTCTACATTCTTGGGCCTTGTTCTCCCTGGCATCTGTTGTGTGCGACATACTAACATTTTGAATGCTAGAACAAATCATATATCAGGGTTTATATGTGGAAAAAATTGATGACAAGATCCCTTACCCACTCTCGTTGTCACTGATTTGGGAGGATTGTGGCATTTTTTAAAATACTGCATGCTCCATTCCGTTTTCCAAATGTATTCACTTACAGTAAACATATGTGACCTCCCATATACAAATAAAAATCAACTGACAACCGTTTGTGTGCAACATGCAGTTTGATTGGTGTTTGTACCTGCATTCCTTTTAATACAAATCAAACACCAGTTGGTGTGAGGCCTGTGTTGTGGAATAATAACACTAGGATTAATTCACTTCGTCAATCACCACTGTACATTTATATCCTACTTGTAGCAATCAATACATTTATTGTAAGAAAGGTATCATATTCATTTTAAATCAAATTATGGAATCTGTCATCCTCACCTCCCTTCATTTCATAGCCTGTCTACTCTTACAAAGAAGAATTTTATGCTAGCAACGAAACCACCTTTCTTTGTATTGCAGTCTTTGTGTTCAAAAATATGGTAAAAAGTACAAATCGTATAACAACAATTGTGGGTTTTCTCTATGACAAGTGGTGGAAGTTTGCCGGTATACAATGGAATGCCATACTGCTACTTCTCCTATTGCTTTGATTGTAAAACTATCAAATTCCATTCACTTACATTTTCCATGCCACCACGTCTAAATTTCCACTTAGACCCCTGTGTATGTCCTAATTAACTCCAATACTTCCAAGAAAAAAAGTGTAAACAAATAGCTTGACACAGGACGCACACAGCAAATATATAGGAGTCCCATTATGCCCAAGGAGTTAAAGTTCCAGCACAGGCTTTGAAAATTTCAGCTGCTAGCACTGGGAACAATCTAATTAACTTCTGTTATCATCCATCATGGGGTGTGAAAGGGTCAGAAGAACACATCTACCCAATTCTGTT
Source organism: Mixophyes fleayi (assembly GCF_038048845.1). Taxonomy (NCBI): domain Eukaryota; kingdom Metazoa; phylum Chordata; class Amphibia; order Anura; family Limnodynastidae; genus Mixophyes; species Mixophyes fleayi. Next base: position 48,559,887 of record NC_134407.1, read on the forward strand.
TAATGAGGGGGTGTGACCTGCTATTTACCCATAGTGTTTTCTGATGAAAACCCTGTACAATTTTGTATATGTAATAGGAAAACATTAAAAGTGGCTATTTAGAGTGCAAACTTTTCAATAAAATACTGTTCAACAGGGAAGCCATTGTATGTCTCAATTAATGCTATATGAACAAAACCGTATTAACTTGACCGATGAACCCCAATAAGGAAAAAATTATTTTTCTTGTGACCGTTATCAAGTGGACAAATTATCTTTGTACTCCTAAATGAAACCAATAAAATCTATGCCTTAATTTTTCTCTAGAAGTTACTGTATCTAATAGAAAAATCAACTTGCTTTTTTAATTTCACCAAATACTCTCCTCTCTGTCCTATATTTACTTTTTCTATTTCCCATACTCAATTAATTAAGGAGCTATAATGAGTGAGAAGTAAATGCCTAGCAACATTCCATGATGCTCTACTTGATTACTTGAGAGATCATACCTATGTAGATTTTATCGCAATCACATGACAATCTATATATCGTTTTCACAGTCCAGTACATATAGCTCTGCATTTGGAAAGATTGGGTACCATTGGAATTTTTAAAAAAAAGATTGGTTTTAAGTAGCTGCATGCTTCACAATTGCAAAGCAACATTTTTTTTATGTCCCTCTGTTTAATGGAAGTACAGACTGTTATATGATGATCAACTTATTCCTTAAATTACATGACCTTATCTCACAACAATAACTTTTACTAGATAAGAATCATTCTAAGGAAATGCCAATGAGGTTTTAATGAACCCCTCACATTATTCCATTGGTTGGTAAAGGTAGCTATAATATATACTAATAATCTCTACTTGGGTATTAGTGGAGTGTATTGGAGTATTACAAGCTTTACTCACACCTTGTTTGATAAAATTGGTATAGCCTCTTTGCCTAAGCACATCACCAGAATAGACAAGTCCAAAAAGATAATGATAATCTTTAATAATCCCAAATTAAATTATTAAAATAATTGACCTTCAATTATTCTACAGAATGTAGACATTGTTTGGTGATACAGTCCCATATGAACAGGATGTCGTCAATAAATCTTATGCACAATGTAATCTAATTAGTAAATACTTGATTAGCATCTGAGAAGACATACTCCCATATACCAAGGGAAAGGTTTGTATAGCTGGAGTATTTGTAAAATATAGAATTAAACAAGGGCAAGGTACTAGTGAAAGGTTGTAGAAAAAAAGTTCAAGTATGAGCAAATAGATTTTAACAATCCCCCAATGCCTGCCACAATGGTGTGGCCTGGTGGTTCCTTCAGGTGTTTATACAACTTAGGCAATTGTATAAAAAAACAAGTATTTATGCTCTACATTTGATATAGTGTGAGGATAATGCATCATCAAGAAATGAGATCCATAACCCTCTTCTAAACTTCATTTGGATTAGTTGGGAGTTTTAATAATTCTTCATGTCTTTAAATGGTCTCTCTGCCTCTTTTAGTCTTTGACATCCACTCGTTCCTTTCTAGAAAGATTATTCTTGACATCTCTCTGGCAGACCTCAAATATCCCTAAGGTCTACCTTATAGAATCAAAGAACAGACCTTCCATGAGGGAGTAAATTGTGTTTTTCTCTAAAGTGTCATTTACCAATGCAATATATATTAGGGGAGGTGGTGACCATACGTTTCTATTCTTCCAGCAGTGAGAACAAATCATGGAAACAGCAGCGATCCTCAAAGTTCCCAAAACAGGATCATTGTATAGTATGGCACTTTCACTGTAAAAAAAAAAAACTTGGTCAATGACATGTCCTACTGAACAGAAATAAATATTTCATGAATTCAAAGGTAACCAAATTACCTACTGATGCAAATGGAAGTCATTTAATATATCCCAATGTTGGATAATGAAGTCAAATACCTTTGATGAAATACAATTTTGTAGATGTGCGCCTAAATATTGTCTGTGTGTGTCCTGTTCAACCCATCCTGAGCTCTTTAGTTTACACTTGCCACTTCACTTTTTCATAGGCTGTTTTATTGTTTTTCTGACTGACATGTATTAGCTGTTCATTTTGGTCAGGTTTGCACTCATACTTAGGGTTATAACCAGGACTGGATTAATAATAGGCCTGATGGGGCTGCAACCCCAGGCCTCTCCATAGAAATAGGCCCAGGCCAGCCAGGACTGAAGAAAAAAAAAGAAATTTTTTTTGTGTGAGGGCACCTGGCACGGGGAGAGTGTTGAGGCTTCCCTGTTTGCCAGGGGGCAGTCCTGTCATTGGAAAGCAACAGGCAGCCAATCGCAAGGCTGCCTGTTGCTGAGTGCGGTGGGGGCTGCTTCTACAAAGGCTGTGTGTGATTCGTGCTGTGTGACTCGTGCTGTACCAACTTCCACCCGTCCCAGATGGAGGTCAGCAGCATTCAACACAACAGGTAGGAATAATTTATTTTTAACAGTGACAACAGGCCCAACAGGGAATATATGACAACAGGCCCAACAGGGGATATGTGAAAACATAATATGCATGTGTCAATGGCCCGTGTGTATTAACATAGGGATCAGTTCCTTTTCTTACAACAAAATTATCAACTTTTCAATGGAGATTATGCCCTGGTGCCACTGACAGTTAACTGTGTTTGACTATTTATATTTTGAAGTCTGCTCAGATGTATGAACACTTGAAGAAAGAATAATTAAATATAACAAATCTTATACATTCCCCTTTGGCCATTTGTGGTGTTAGGAGGTATGAAAATGACCAACAACGGATAATCACATTCTCACACATTAACTGCACAGTTTGTATCAATAAAAATCATATTTTGGACTCTGTATTGGGTGATGGTCTCATTGCTGCCCTATGTATTGTTTAGCGGCTACAAAGTTGCCCTCTGTATTGTGTGGCAGTGACAAGGTTGCTATGTGTTGTATGGCGGGCACAAGGGTGCTGTGTATTGTGTGGTGGGTACAAGGGTGTTGTGTGGTTTTCTTCTGATCTTGTGCAGAACGGAGGTGTCGGGTTGGAAGATATTTTGAGACAAGTGAGTAGATGCATGTGGTGCAATTTTGTTGATGGCCTTGTATGTTAGTAGAAGAATTTTAGATTGGATTCTTTGAAATACAGGCAACCAATGTAGAGACCGACAGAGTGGTTTAGCAGAGGAAGGATGATTTACAAGGAAAATCAATCTAGCTGCTGCTCAAACCCCTACAATCTAGATTGTAGGGGTTTGAGTCTGATTTGCAAAGACCAGTAAGGAGGGAATTGCAATAGTCAATGCAGGATATGAGTGCATGAATTAACGTTTTTGCAGTGTCCTGTGTGAGATGTACGTTTTTTGGAAATGTTTTTTATATGTATGCTGCATTATGTAAATATAAAGTTGATGTGGGGAACAAAGGATAGTTGTGAGTCAAGGATTGCATCTAAGCAGCGAGATTGCGGGGTGGGATTTATAGTCGTGTAATCAACAGAAATGTCAGGCAAGACGCTTTTGTTGGTGGGTGGGAATACTATTAATTCTAAAAGACAGAGTTTGAGTTGGTGAGAGGACATCAAAGATGAAATGGCAGAAAGACAGTCAGTAACGCGAGACACAGATGGTGAGAGATCAGGAGAGGATAGATAAATTTGTGTATCATATCAGAGATGATATTGAAATCCAAAGGGGCGTATTCGTTTTCTAAGAGAAGCGGTGTAGATAGAGAATAGCAGAGGACCTAGGACTGAGCTTTGTGGTACTCCAACTGATAAAGGAAGCGGAGCTGTGGTGGATCCAGAGAAATTAAAACTGAAAGAACGATTAGCTAGGTAGGGTGAGAACCAAGATAGGACAGGGTCTTGAAGACCTAGGGATTGTAGCGTTTGTATGAGAAGACAGTGTCAAATGCAGCAGAGAGATCCAGGAGAATTAGTAGAGAGTAATGCCCTTTAGTTTTAGCTGTGATCAAATCATTGACATCCGTGGTCAGGGCAGTCTCTGTGGAGTATTGAGAGCAAAACCGTGACTGAAGAGGGTCCAATGGGTTGTTTGAAGAAAAAAGGTGTGTGATCAATATAGATACATACAATAGACAGTGTTTTTATATATATTTATACTTCAAGCAGCTCATCAAGTTTAAATTTTTTTATTAATTTTTCAGTTTTCAGCACCATGTACTTTGTTCAATGATAAAAACCTGAAAATTAGCAAGCTGATAAACACAATAGCAGTCTATTCATGGCACAGATGATAATATGCAGGTGTCCAATAGCCACGGCGGAGCGTGACAAGGATAAATACAATAACAGTCTTGTTATATGCACATGAACAGACTTGCAGCAGGCTGTGAATCAGTAGAGGCACAATAGAGAGAAAATAAAGTCTTTGTAATAAGCACAAGATGATACTTGCAGCAGGGGAGTCCCACTAGAAGTGCTTCAGCACTGGGCAGAGAACTGAAACTCCTACACAGGAAAGACACAGGGTCAGGATACACAGGAGTCCAAGGAATCAGGCTAGCAACAAGTTGCACTGACAGTGAGCAGATGTCAGTGCAGAGTTTAAATAGAGCAGGTTAGAGTGACCCGCCCTGAGGGTGAGTCATGTGATGAACAGAAAAACAGAGCAGACAGGGAAAGTAACAAAACCTGGTCAGGATTGTTACACTTTTAAATGCAGATGATAGACATGCCATACTCCACTTCTGCTTCAGCCCTTATCATGAAGTGGTTCAAGTGGCATGTATACTTTACAGAGGGAGCGGGTGAAAGTAGAGGGTCATCTTCCTCCTCTCTCACCCACTTGCTCCTGGCTTTACCTGATTTCCCCCAGGAGGATTAGTGGTTACCCCCACGGCATCTTTTGGATGTTGTTTATTGCAATTTTTACGTTTTATTGTGTCTTTTCTATTTTCAGAATGTGCGGTTTTATATTTGTTGTAATACTCATTGAGCAACCACCCCCTCCCTATCTGCGAGGAGGTTCTCCCTGTATTCCCCTTGTTGATTCCCCTTCTTTTTTTCTGTACCCCAATATTTTGCAAAAACTTCATTAAAAATTATTGGTGAAAAAAAAGCACTTTATAAGTAAAAATAACCATTGTATTTTTGTCTTACATGGTCAATAAAATAACATACCTTTACCTCTCAACTGTCCCGATTCCAGCAGGATAGTCCTGATTTTAGGGGACTATCTTGATTAGCCAAGAGCTTGTCCCAGCATAGGGAACACCTGGGATGTATTTCCACTCTTCACTTTATATACATGCAGTGTAAATCAGTTAGTGTTGCACTCTTTATATAAGGGAGCATGGGAGGGAGATGTAGGTGGCTTGAGGGAAGTGCAGGCTATGCCCTCCATGGTGCTGACCACGCCCACACACATCTGGCCACACCCACACCACTGGCCACACCTCCGGTGGGTCGGCACTTCTCACAACAGGCTCTTTATAATTTTCAGCCCTAGGCCCATGTGGCCCTGGTTATAACTGAGTACTAGTCTGTGTCTGTATTTTTGCTCTTTTGGGAACATGGGAACAGAACTGTTGCAGTGTGAAGGATATTACATGCAGGTAGTGGCTGCTATAGCGCCTACACTGCTGTATCACCTTGTTCTGGGGCGAGACTTGCCACTAATTAAAGAGGTCCTCGATGAGCAAATCCGGCCATACATGCTGGCAACTGATACACCGGTCAGAAGCCTGGTCTTAAAGGATCTGCCTAGGTACCACAACATCTGGACCTTTGGGAGTGGCCAAACCGTAATACTAACCTCTATGTCACGGCAAGACTTTAGTTTTTAAGTATATCCAAAATCTTTTAGGATTTATGGGTAGAACTGTAACAAAGCCAAAATACAAAAACGTTTTAGAACCAAAAACACATCTAAAACCCATACACGGGCCAGCGCACGTCTCCAATAGATAGAAAGAGAGTGCAATTAGGATTTATGGATATTGCCGCACTATATGTAAGGTGGAGATAATGCAACACGGGAATTGTATTGAATTCTGAGATACATATACACACGCACATAAATATATGAGTATACATGAGGAAGATATACAGAATTATCAAGAAATTTGTAATATAAGTTACTGTACCTACACAAAGACTGTCATCTGTGTTGAACTTTTATATGTACTGTGTGTAAGTTTGCTTTTGAAATCATTATTACATTATCATACAAGTAAAGATTCTATCTCATATACATATATATATATATATATATATATATATATATATATATATATATATATATATATAATGCGTTGTCTTGATACAGGAGGTATTCTATATAGATCTCTGTGGGAATTGGTAGTAAATTTAGTTGAAAGGACTGAAGTAGTCTTGTCCTAAGAGGGAAAGTATAAAAGTGCAAGTGGATAACAAGTGTATGTAGGCACAGAATATGAAGATAGCGTGCACAATTAAGATGTAGCTGTGAGATATTTGTCACAGTGCTTGCTGCTTGACATCTGTGTTGACTTTTTTAAAATTGCTTTGAATGTGTACATGTCATTTTTCAGTTTGGGTGTGTTAACTTTCTGATAAATAGTGTAACTTGTACTTGTAGGGGCTTAATAGTTGAACACTGTTTGAAAATCTTTTGATATTGATGTTAATGACATTATCATATTAACCTTGTATTTAAGTGATTAAGTGTCTTTCACTCAGGAAAACTTTCCCAGATGTAATGCTGAATATAGAATATGCAAAAAACATACGACAGAGACCCCAACTGACCATTTGCTACCATGAAGGAATGAGTTTTAGGTAAAGTCGTGTGCACTAATAATTCTGTTGGCTAATTTTCATGCTATGATGCCAGACTGTGGTACCTTAGGCCCACCCATGAAGAAGTGTGACATGATTTGTTTAATGTATAGGAACTTTTCTGCAAAAGTTATTCACTTGAGGAGTATATGCCACAAAGAAGGCCCAACAAAAGCAGCAGAGTGTCTATTTAGGCAGCTATGTACATCATTCTATGCCAACATTTTCATATATGTACCACTAGAAATGAAAGTTTGTATTATTATCCAGCATTATTCATTCCCTCGATGAGCGCTAAACAATTGCAGGAGACTTTTGAGGAACTGGATGGCTGCCATGTTTGACAGATCATAAACTGAGCATCCAATACTATAATTTATGATAGGGAATCTTGAGATGGAAAAGACATTTGCTGGAATTCCATCTATGGTACCCACTCTAACCAAAGACTGTTTTTCATTTAGGATTCAGTAATAAGGAATATTTTTAAATATGTAAAAAAAAAAATCTATTTACATCAGCTAGTATAGAGATAATAAAGTTACAATCGTTGCAAATGTACAAACTGAAATCTTTGGGTTCACAGTAAGTAACCCTTTTTTATCAGGGCATATAACAGTAGATTGTGCAGGATTGCTGATATTTTTTAAGCAGTGCTTGACTGCCACTATCTAAAAAAAATATACTCCACTTCCTGACCCTGGTATTTAACAACTCAAAAGCCTCTCTCCATTTGTATTGGAGGACAGGTACTCCAGCCTGCATCAAACTGAATGCAGGTGAGGTCTCCTTTTTTATCTGGCCCTCCCTGCATAGTCCCGACAACATTTCTCCTATATTACAGGCCAGCAGATAACATCTGAAAATGAAAGAATGGTCCATTTTACACTATTTCAAAATATATACTTTAGGTAGAGATCCTCTTTAATGTCACCCAAAAGTTTAGAACTGCTGAGGGTCTCTATACTAATATACTTATTGAATAAAAATCAACTATGCCAACAATCTTCCTTTCCTCCATTACCAATAATATTGCCAAGGCTTAATTGAGGTTAATGTGAAATCAGTTCATAGGGGCCTATTTAAGAATGTTAATTATCATTACCCCTGTTAATTATCATTTCTTATCACAATCATAAGGATTGATAGTACGAGGCAATTTCTGAAAAAATCATCCCGGGACAGCACATCCAATAACAGGCTGCCCTGACGATGACTTTACTGTAGCATTAACTCCGGGGTCTGACCCAGAGACTTTAAGGGCAGGGCCATTTTTGGTACTTAACTGAAGATCCTTCTCCTGCGATGCTCTCCCCCATAGGACAGAATGGCTAACGCCATTTCCAGATGGCCAGTAGCCATCAGGCTCATGCTCCAAAATCCATTGGTACTTTTTCTAGTCTCTCCCAAGACATGTCAAGCAGCTTATCAAAGAGAATAAACTTTTTGAAACAAGGAGTCTCAGCATTGTGGGGCTAACAGAAGCTAAGTTGGCCCTCTCTTATCTAGGCTCCATTTGAAGGCTGGTGGGTCCAAGGTAAATGCCTGTTTGCCTCTTTAGTAAAACATACCTCTATAAATGGGTCACCCTCCACTAAAGTGAAAATGTTTTTGCTTATTTATTTTACTTTTAAAAGCAAATTCTTGAACAGATTTTAAAGGGAAGTGTTCAATAATATCCAAATTTAGTGCTGAGATCATAGGGAGCAGGAGAGTGAATGGCTTGTTTTGTACAAATATTTGGCAGCATTTTAGAATTGTTATTCTTGTCTATGTAGCAAGCTGGGTGTGTTGTCTGTCCCAAATGAATTGCAGCTTAATTTTCATTATGTTTAAGCCCTTGCTCTTCCCTCACTTGTCACATACTTTTCTCCCGCACTGTTTGTCATACCAGTGATTTTCATATACTCATCACTAGATATTTTTAGCTGTGTGTTCTAGTCTAAATTAAAAACCGTACATGGTAATTAAATCCACACATCAACTCTTGAATGAGTCCATATATACAGCTTTAGCTTTAGATACATCTCAAGGAGGTAGAATATCATTAGTGCAATAGTTAAATCTCTTAATACAATCCCTATATATTAACTTAGTCACATATATAAACTCCCATGAACAATGTGAAGTGGAATATTCCCTGGATAAGTTTACCACCTTCAAACCAAGTAGTAACCTTGACAATCTACATTTATACTAGTATCAGAAACTCCTGCTGGAAGCATTTCTGATATGCAGTGCATTATTTTATAACCATATGCTTATATTAAAGGTCAAGCTTACAAAGTGATTTTAGCTTGCCCTTAAAATATACTTTCAAGATCTGATATGGTATAAGACTTCAGTAACCGATAAGGATGATGGATTCTTGGAGCATGAGTAACATGCTGAGGTCATTCTGGATGCCATGTATAACAGGTGCAATATTTTATTTATATTAAAGAAGCACATGTGGCAGGGTGCTATAGTACAGGATACTGACATTCTGAATGAGGAGGAAATGACATGCCTGGTAGGCATTAAAAAGAAAGAAAAAAAATCTATATAATTTTCTTTATTTCAGTGTGAATTGGTGGTCCATGCATTCTGCTGTAGGCAGAAGTTCCAGCTCAGTGTTCAAGCAGCCATGTACCCTGCTTGCTATAAATCTCTTTAAATCCTTGCCTGCCAAACAAGATTCTGCTTCCTTTCTCACAGAGCATAAGATTCCCTGTCCATGTGTGATTCTTTCCAATGAACAGAACAATTAAGAGCTGATAGTGTTCATCTTCGGCACTTCTCAGTGGTTTTTCATGTGCCCAGCAGCTTAGTGTCCAGTGCAACAATAGTGACACCTTGTGTGCAAATAGTCGGATGAGACTGATGATGGATAGATTGTCTGTAGTAAATATGGCAACAGACTGGCCAATCTGGCCACGTGACCTGAGAGTCGGTCACAGGATCATCACATATTTTGGCTACACAAATAAGTGGCTAAATAGAATGAGATGTAGTCATACTGGGCTTAGGATGAGTAGCTTCATCGCTTCCAGTTTCATGGCACTGGATGGTTGGAAGATGCCCCCCATAGACTGGTCGATAGTCTATAGCAGAGTGACTTGTCTAGGCAAGGATGATGGCCCTTTTGAGTTCAGCTGAAATCCTGGTAGTATTAAAAGGAAAAAAAAAAGCATAACAATTAAAAATTGCCTTACAGACTGCTCATTCAGCACACACTGCTATAATAGTTAGATGATCCCAAAGTTATTTTGTGTTACTAATGTCTGTCTGCAGAAGGAGGAGAACATGGACTGTGTAGGTTGAAGGCCTATACCAATTGCCCAGCTGAAGTATCTGGGTGACAAAGCATCCCTCTTATCCTCTGCCCTTGCTTGGCATTCAGAAGAAAACGCACCATTTCTACAGGGGGGTTTCCAATGTTTGCTGCAATAAAGTCTTCTTATTGCTGGTGTAGGGAGCCAGTTATGGCACTACTAACAGCCATTTACCTCTAACTCCAAAATGCTGTCTGCTCCCTGCGGTGTGTGGTTTGCTCTATCACACTTAGGCCGCGTGACATGATAGTGATGAAATAATGCACACTCCTTCTTTCTCACTGAACTCCATGCAGCCAGCTTCAGTAGAATGCATCGAGGGGTGGAGATTTGAGTGTGAGGGGGGTACTGGGCAAATGGAGCACAGATGGGATGAGTGGTCAAAAGGAGACAAACATACAGACACATGGGGATAAAGAAAGGATGAATACCACAATTTGGAATTAGAGACACACAAACACATAGCAGGCAGAAAGAGATACACAGGCAGAGAGACACACGACCTTGCAGATGTTGGGCTAGAAAAACTTAATTTAGGTTTTTACGTTGTGCATTTGTGGAGGTGTGCCCTGCTGCCATGCCCTGGAAGAGGGAGAAACTGGAACTTCAGAAGAAAGAAGACAACTCACTGTTCCAGCGCCGGTAAGTCTTCCTCTTCTTCCACAGGTCCCGGCAGCATAGGGCAAGTGAGCCAATTGTTGACCGGTCGGTGGCCGGATAGGTGAGCCAATCCTGGTAGCTTGTAGGCTGTCCTGACGATGACTACTGATGACGATTGTCTTAATTTTACATTTGGGAATTTTGGGAGTTATGTTAAGGCTTTAAGTGCATGTGAGATTGAGTCATCTGTGTCTTGATACATTTGCCTTTGTAATGTGTGCAGGGAAGGGGAGTCATGGGTAAATATTGTACTTGCCCACCTTCTCTACTTTACTAGCATTTGATTGAAACCTGTGTTAAGGATAACACAAGGGTATGGGGAGGCTGGTATGCAAGCTGTTGTTGCAGGTACCACATGGAAGACATGAAAGTACTATTCTTACCAGGGTACCTCCACATTATATTTGTATAACTTTGTTTTTAGCTGAAGGGGTACAGCTCTCCAATAATGACTTATCATTTGTTTATGGGGATAAATGAGTATACGTAATAGAAATATTGTGGTGAAGTGGTTGGCATTGAAATGGTGAGGAGGATAGTTAGTACCTTGCATATGTATCTATCTGCTGCCCTCTGTTATGTGGCTGGTAAGGGTAGTGGTATTGATTTTAGAAGAGATACATATATTGTGCCAAGTTCTTGAACTCATATTTCAAATTTTTGCTTTTGTAATAATTGAAAACAAATGTAAAATAGTTATGCAGTTGCTATTGTATGAAACGTTTTCAGTGTTCTTTTTAATATTACCTAGAGAAACTTGCATACAGTGTGTATTATTTTCATATACTTGCAAGACAAAAATGAAGCAACATTATGCACACATGCTCTTGATGATAGCTGCAATGCCAAATTCCTCTAACTCTTTTACTCCTTTTAACCATGTCAGATGCAGGAACAGTAACTGCTCATTCCTCTGTTCCCATCTCCCAAAAACAACAAAAAAACCTTTTATTGCTCCCAGACAGTAAATCATTTTCCAGGAATGTACAGATATTATTCTTCTGCTGGTATTCAGATATTATTCTTCTGCTGGTATTCAGGTATTATTCTTCTGCTGGTATTCAGGTATTATTCTACTGCTGGTATTCAGATATTATTCTACTGCTGGTATTCAGATATTATTCTTCTGCTGGTATTCAGATATTATTCTTCTGCTGGTATTCAGATATTATTCTTCTGCTGGTATTCAGAATGAGTGGAATCCACATTCCAGGAGAGGCCGTCCTACAGGTTATAATTTGTATCTTTATGTTGCTTTAAAGGGCAACAATACCATGAGTTCTACAGTAAGTATAGTTTACATAGTTTACTGTATACTGTTTTTGCAGTAATACAATCTATACAGACAAAAATGATGATACCATTATACATGGTATAATATATGGTATATATGATGACAAGTTTATAGGCTACAATAGAAAAAAAGTCACACATTCTTAATTAGTGCTTTTCTCATTGGTGGTTATTAAGCACTTACATGTATCATATACATGTATTATACTTGTTTGAGCCTGTAATTTATTATACACTGCTTTCCCACTATCCTAAAATGTTTGTTTAGCTATTTTATAGCTATTCAAAAATGATCACTAGGATAACATGATATATCATGTGTTAGTTCTCAAGATATTTGTAAAAAGATTTTAAACTTGAACTTCATTCCTTAAAATCCCCCACTCCAACACATAGAATTACAGGGTACTCTCCTCAACCCAAGCCATGTACTGGATACCTCCAAGCCTGGAGTGAGCATGAGGGAGAATGGATGTCAGGTCAGAGCTGATTGGATAAGATGTTCCTCTTGTGGCTTGCCTGATCAGCATAACGAGACACCCTGCCTTCAGCAATGCCCAATTTAAACATTCTATACACCCCTTGTGGACACTGTATCCAGTCAGCTCTGACCTGACCCCCATTCTCACTTTTAAAATTCAAAAAATCACTTGTGAACTGCAAAAGTGTAAGACTGCAGTGCAAATACTCTTCTGTGACATCACACACCTACTTTTGAGTGACTGCAGCTGCTTTTACAAGACCATCCACAGATAAAGGGTGTTCCTTACTAAACATGGATTTAGCGCATGAGCACGTCTAATTTTGCACAATAGTGTAGACACAATTTCATATGAAGGGATGGGTTTATTTAAGTTAGATGGGAGGAAAGAGGGTACAATTGTATGGGTGTTCCCTGCTTTACAGGAGATCATGCAGCCTTGAAGCTACTTCCAATTCTGAGGTACCAAAGATAGTGTCTCATTCCTGTACTTATAATAGACTAGCAACCTCTCCAGCTGATTTAAATCATTAACGTTGCAGTTATATTATATCAACTCGCTGCCATCTATTTGTATTACTTACCATTTGGACTTCTCAATTTCATTTTAAAGGGGTAAATAAAAGATGTAGAGGTGTTTGTATTTACACTTTATTTTGTGACTTATTTATTTATAAAATTCAATACAATATTCTCTGTTGTGTTTATAGCATTTCATTATATTATTATAATGTGTCCAAATAGAGTAATGTGACTTTAAATTTGCTATTAACACTGTCCAGCAGTATCCTGTACTTTCCAGCAGAACTTCAGCTCTAAAGTGCATTTCTTGTCACATGTCTGTTACCAACATCATAAATAGCTTCAAACGCATACAAAAGCCACATATAACAAAAGCAGTCATGATGTCTTTTTACTCTCATGATTAACTTAAGGTATAAATGATGCTAAACCAAGCAGTGTTTTAGGAGGAAAACATAAATGTTTAAATTAATAAATGGGGTAGTTCTAAAGTGGTAGTAGGCTGGATTTTTTTTCTACTGTTTCAGCCCATTGAATCTTCCATAGCGTCCTCCTCCCTGCAAAAGTATGCGCTGAACAGCGTATATAAGTTATGGAAGGGGTTAAGATCAGAGATGCCTATGATTCTACTAATTGAGGGCAGTGGAGATTTAACATTTTATTGTTGAGAGCAGCTTTCGTTTCATCCAGTGCATTACCTCCTTGAAGACTGCAGGTGTCACTCCTGCTACTGCTGTCTATGAAGGGGGTTAGCTGTCAGATACAGCAAATGCTTACTGTATTCAGCAGTTAAATTTCAACAATTATATCAGCCGGCTATAAAAAGTAATGATGCATTTAAAATCATACTTCTAAGAAAAGCTTTCCCGTACCTGCCCATTGCTGTGGGTACTAAGAGCCCAATACTGAGCCTAAATGGCTCCTCTAGATGAACTCCAGGGGATATATTTACTAAAACTACATGTTTGAGAAGTGAAGATGTAGCCTATAGCAACCAATCAGATTGTAGCTACTATTTTGTACAATGTACTAAATAAATAATACCTAGAATCTGATTAGTTGCTATAGGCAACATCTCCACTTTTTCAAACATGCAGTTTAGTATATATATCCCCCAGGAGTGGATAAGTGTCCATTGACAAGGCTGAATCCTGATGAAACAGAGCTTGATGGGAGCTCACTATCCTATAACAAGACTGCAGCTGGGCCAACAATCTGGGCATAAGCCCTTGGGTGTTCAGATTTGCAATATATGTGTTGAGTCTTGATGATTGTTTGACACTGAAGCATTAGGTTTAAGCCATGATCAAATCTTCATTCTTTCATCTGAGGAACATGGTCAGAATCAAGCATTTAATTCCCTCAGAAAATCTTCCTACACTCACACATACATTTGTGTCCTCCCAATGCACTCTACCAGGGTCTCCCAGAAAAAGAATTGTACTGCCTGCAGCTGGTACTAAAATGTAGCAGCTAGTCTGCTAACCAGTCCCATTACTTTTACATAACACTTGTTCTTCATTCCCTTCACTGGCTGTATGTAATATGGCGGCAGTTTCCAGATTGGCCTATTGACCCTATATTACCAGGGTCTTAGGTACTTGAAGCGGCTTCTAAGTCCCTATACTCCCACATATTAACTTCGATCCACAGATGAAGTACTACTAAAATACCTAGAATCTCTCATCCTTCATCTGGGTCGTGAGCTTTTAGCTTTGCAGCTCTTACTCTCTGGAACTCTCTGCTTCGCATAGTCCAAGAGGCCCCAACTCTAGAAATCTTATAAAAGTCAAGATTAACCGGTTTACTCAAGCATTTCATTAATGCACCTTTATTTTGTAAAAAAACAAACTAAAAGCTTAGCTCTCTTGTCGGTACTCAGTTATATGTTTTATTAATCTCAAAATGTAAAACACTTTGGGCCTGATTCATTAAGGCAAGTAAAGCAAAAAACTGAGTAACTTTGCACCTTGGCAACACCATGGGGTAAATGTATGAAGCTCCGGGTTCTTCAACACCCGCGAGTTCGGCGTCTTCAGCGCTTAAATTTAAAGCGGCGCTGCCTTGTAAAGGAACAGGTACAGGCACTAATCAGGGAAGGAGGTAACTCCTGCAGGTGAGGTGGAATGTTCAAAAGGTAAAACAGAAATACCTCTGGTGGTAGAGGTACTGGAAGCCAAATATCAACTAATGAATCCTAACAGTAAGTTCTAAATTTTCATTAAGGTCAAAAGAGCTCAGTGTTAAAAGAATGTACCCAAAATACGTATTTTGAACGTATCTCCACAGCAGCGAGTAGATTCTCTATTTATCTTATATTCTGGAAAAGGCCTTTGAGGAAGTTCATAAGTCAGGTGTCTATCTTTGAGGTTCAAAAGTAACTCCTTTCATTTGAATATTAAAAGCCTCCACTGTGGAGCAGTTGCATTTTAACTGTAGCAGTTGCCCCTTTAGATATAATTTTCCAGGGCTTAAAGTGAGCAATTCCATAATGGAGACAATTAGCATGTTTTTGATTTTTAAGTTAAGCACTTTAACTCCCTCAGGTCTTAATGAGGCCTTTGAGATGGCACCTTTTATCTGAATATAAATTTTATATCTATATCCATATTTTGTTCTAATGTGCTGTTTTCCGATCATCTTTATTTCCCCTTTTTTATATTTTATTTTTTTATATTAACTTGTATGTTTTAGGTTATGAGGCTTGTGCTGAATCTTCTGTAATTTGTTATTGTTTGTTTATCATATACTTCATTTAAATTGTATATGTATATTCTTATTTGGATCTCCTGATACGTTTGTTGATAATATTGACAGATTTTCTATCTTAAATTAGGCATATTGTATTCCCTAACTCAGTGGTTCACAAAGTTTTGCAGTTCGCGGTACCCTTAGTTTACATAATTTTTTCAAGTCACCCCTCCAAAATAATTACAGAGCAGTCCCATTTTATAAGAAGCTGGGTCAAAAAACTTAATAAGACAGAAATACTTATTTAGTTGTATGCAAAAATACACATAAATCCAAGGGAAGATAATATTTTTATATATTTTTTTCAATAATATTTCTGTCAAAGAATAATTTACAGATAACTCACTCTATGCCCCTGCATCATCTCCACACTCTGTTCCCCTCTGCATCCACACTCTCTGTGCCCCCTCTGCATCCACACTCTCTGTGCCCCCTCTGCATCCACACTCTCTGTGCCCCCTCTGCTTCCACACTCTCTGTGCCCCCTGCATCCACACACTCTGCCCCCTCTGCATCCTTGCTGTGCCCCCTCGTTCTGCCCCCTCGGCACCTTCACTCTGCCCCCTCGGCACCTTCACTCTGCTCCCTCTGCATCCTTGCTCTGCCCCCTCTGCATCCTTGCTCTGCCCCCTCTGCATCCATGCTCTCCCCCCTCTGCATCCAGGCTTTGCCCCCTCTGTATCCCGCCATGGCCAGAAAGAGAGAAATAAAACAAACAAAAAAAACGTACTAATCCGGCGGCACCCGGAACCCAGCATCCTCCTCTCTCCTGCCACTTGTCACTGAATGTCGGGTGTGATGACGTCACGCACGATATTCAGTGAGAAGCGAGGAGGGAGGAGGATGCTGGATTGGTAAGTTGTTGTTTTTTTGTTGTTGTTTTCCTGTCCATGGCACCCCTGTAACAGCACCGTGGCACCCCTGGAAGCCGCGGCGCACCGTTTGGGAACCTAGGCCCTAACTGCTAAATGCTGTTCTAAGCTTAATTTGTGCTCAGAGAAAATGGCGCTTGTGTCCCTTTTAATACTACCAAGAAAATGTCATTTGATGTTTATGTAATGCTATAATAATTTTTTACTTAGCTTTTAGATATGATATTTTATAATAGTTTAATGGTGATGCTGAAATCTTAGATGTAATATCGAAATTGCTGCTTGATGTTTGTATATTAATTTGTACTACAAAGAAATGGTCGCATTTGTTGTTTTTAATATCACTAAGAAAATGTTGCTTGATGTTTTTCTATTAATATTATGTAATAATTTTATATAGGTTTTAGATATATTATTGTGTGTAATATACTGATTTTCATAGGTTAGATTTAATCTTGAAAATTATTACTGCTTCGGGCTAACTCGATAATGGAAGTAACATAACATATCCTTTAGAGCGGATGTATTTTTTTAGGCGATGTATAGGAGCAGATGTAATTTTTGCCGTTTATGTTCTTATGATTGGATCCTGCTAATGATGCAGACTATGCAAATTGTGACTTTTGTCTATTATAAACATTCCTTTTGATTAAGACGGAACAATGAAACGTGTTAAGGATTTGTTTGGAACATCTCATCACTTCAGCATAGTAAACAGATTTTTGTGGCCTGAAAGCTTCATCCTTGGAACATTTGCAGGAAATTGAGTCTCTTTAGATAATCTGTTACCTTATTTGCTCTATGTACAGTCATTTGTTTGTCACTATTGATATTATTGTTTTGTTTTTTTATATTTGATGTGGTGACGTCCCTAGATTTGTGGATGAATGCTGGGCATAAGCACTATCGTATTCTTCTTGTTTTGAGTTTTTAGCATGCAATTTGGATTGATCAATTTTGAAGAGAAGCTGCTGAAGGAAATGGTCTACTCCTATATCAGATAAGCTACATATTCTTCATCCTTTGGTTCGTGGCTAATCAC
This sequence comes from Mixophyes fleayi, assembly GCF_038048845.1. Lineage (NCBI taxonomy): Eukaryota > Metazoa > Chordata > Amphibia > Anura > Limnodynastidae > Mixophyes > Mixophyes fleayi. Next base: position 48,577,579 of record NC_134407.1, read on the forward strand.
TCCTTGTTTAATTTAATTTGAGCTGATAATTATACTACACTTTATTTTGGCGCTACTGTTCGTAGTGTTTTAGATATTAATTACTATCTATCTAGAAACAGTGAGAATGGCTAAGTGTTATCCATATAACCCATTCCTAAGAATAAATAGGAATTGTACAAGTGAGAGTATATTAACAGATCAATGAAAGGAAATTGAATCTGAAAAAAGGATATACTGATCAAGAATTAGAGTTTGCTAAAAGGAAAGTTTTGAAAATGAATAGACTGGATTTATTGGTCCCTAAGAAAACAAAATCTTCACAAGAACAGGGACCCAAAACGCAAAAAGAATCTGAGTTTGCATTTGTGACCCAATACAGTCCCCACTATAAAAAAAAATAGGATAGTTAATAAACTCTGGAATCTTTTGTACAAATACCCAGAGTTACAGCAAATTTTACCAAACAAACCTACAAGCTCCCACTTTAAAAGAAACATTAGTAAAAGGATACCTTTAAGAGTATTCAGAAAAACATATAATACAACAAAAGGGGTTTTTTTAGATGTAGTGACTGCATCACTTATAATGGGATTATGTATACAATCAATCAATTCATCAATTACAATGTAAAAAAATCTAATATATGTTCTGGAATGTCGGTGGCCTACTAGATGCACGAAAAACATCAAAAACTTAGAGGTATATCAGAACATTTATAATATTAAAATGGGAAAGACACACACTCAGTCTATTTCCATTGTAAACAAATACACAACTATTCTGCTAGAAGTCTAGTCAATTTTTGACTAGCACTCCCAGCAGCAGCAGTTGGACTAATGCTCAAGAATTCTGAGGAATTCTGGATAGTGGAGGAATCATCTAGCCGATCGCTACTGGGGATATTGATGAGGAAGGTGGTGTGGGTGTAGATTTCAGGTGTCGGGATCTAGCTGAGAGAAGGGACCTAGATGATGCTCGACTGTTTGTTGTTTTTTTTTAGCATAGGTTTCAGATTTTCCCAACTGCTTGCCATAAACTCGCTTCAAATGGTGTAACATGGATGAGATTTCTAGATGGCTAAGGTCTCTACCTCTACTGATTGTAGCTTTACAAACGCTACAAATGGCTAGACAACATTTGTCAGGATTTGGGTAAAAGTAATTCCATACATAAAAGGTGGATTTTTTGGTCTTATGCCCAGGCATGACAATGGTCTTCTTCTTATCTCGTGCAAGAACTGTTTCCACTGGTGCAGGACTTACACAAACAACATCATCCTCATTAACATCTTCATTAGCGCCATCGTCAATTACACAAATATCCCCTTCATCTTTTTGAAATTCCAAAGTGGCATCCTAAATTTGTGTATCAACGCAACACTTGGGCTGCTCATCCACACATCTGCAGAAATACTGAAAGAAGGCTTCTTTATGGATACAGTACCAGAAAAGTCAAGCTTACACATAGCACTTGTCGATAGACTCTCCTTAGGGATTTGTATAATTTCTGAATCTGAACATACAGTTTCTCCTGATGCCTTACTGTAAAATGTCATGTTGGCAATTTTATCTTTTTCTGCAGTTAACTTTGCCTGGATTACAGGTGTTTTTTTTTCTTTACCAAGGTAAAAGGTGTTTTTTTACAATTTTGTTTCCCTGACTTAAAAAGGCTATGCGCTTTAACATAGGCTTTAGCAGATGACGTAGAAGGATTACTATAATCATGACTGGTGTCAGCAGCTGCTTGGTGCTCCTGGTCTTCTGTGTACTGCTGTGAATCCATGTTGATGTCAATGGAGCCTTTGAAGAATACTGCCAGCCCTATAACTTGTCTTTCAGCACTGAAAACTGCCACCTCTCCTGTTGCTGTGTGAACTATAACTCTGTAGAATGTTACTGGAAACTTTGAAGAACACTGCTACCCTTCCTCTTTCTGTTCTAGCTATGATGCTGCCCAACTGCACTGGAGACTGCCAACAACCCTGCTACCCCTTCTGCTTCTCTCTGTGAAATGACACAGGATCTCCATGGAGGGCGGTATTTATAGAATCCAAAACTTGCGAGATCCGACAAACACGACAATGACGTTTTGCCTCATTTTCAGTTCCGATGGCGCAGAAAAGTACCAAGCCGGCTCGGTACCCAGATCGGCTATGTACAAGTGGGCTTGTTTTTTCGAAAACCGAGCCCGGGCATCTCTAAATCTTATATTAGATGAATTATATTAATTTAGAATAATATTCAAAAGAGGTTTATTTAATGAACTTAGAACTTTATATTTATCCATGAAATGCAAATAAAAGCAACATGGGATGCAAGTCAAAAGAAAACAAAAGAGCTCTTTAGTATATACAAAGAAAAACCGACTTTCGGTATAAGAAGGAGTTTGGAGCACATACCGGAATTCCATTACAACGAGTGTTGGAAAGCATAGAGTATCTTTCTACTTCCAGTGGGCGATTGATTTCAACCACAATTATATCGTTATAAACTTATTTTTGGAAAGGATGTAAGTAACTCCTGACTTATTATTATTATTATTATTATTATATATGAAAGGTATATATAACAACAAATATTTGCGTTATTATGGAGATATAAAAGTTGGGCAAAACGGACATAATTAGATCCCAGCACCTGCAATCTACACCCACAACACCGTCCTCATCAATATCCTCACTAGTGGTCGGAGTTAGTCCTGCATCCAAGTTGCTAAGGCTTAGATGACTTCTCCGCTATCCAGGATTCCTCAGAAGATTTCTTGAGCATTAGTGCCCATGCTGCTGGGGTTGGATCCTTATCCCAGAAGCAGACCAAGAAGAAGACTACTAGTAGTTTACAATTGACTGTTAAACAATCCTTTGCAAGAGAAGGCAAATATGAAAGCTGTCACCCAGTCACAAAGCGGATCACAGACGCCATGGCAACTATGCTAGTATTACATCTGCGTCTAATATCCACTATTAATGCAGATGGTTTTAGACAGTTAATTGAGGTCTTGTGTCCCCGTTACCAAATTCCATCACAACATCATTTTACTAGAAAAGCTATTCCTCACCTGTGCAAGAAGGTTCGTAAAAATGTAATTATTAGGCTACAAAATGCCATTCTACCCACTGTACACTTAACCACAGATATGTGGACAAGCAGAACTGGGCAAACTAAATATTATATGACTGTGACAGCCCACTGGGTTGGTGATTCGACTGAAGCAAGAAGTGCTAACAAGGTGGAATTCCACCCTTTATATGCTTCTGAGGATGGAGGAACAGCGATAAGCCATTAGTCTTATGAGTTCATTGGTTTGTTAAACTGTACCTACTACCCCACCTGTTTCTGTGTGAGTTTGTTAAACCTTTTTAACATATTTCCCAAGAACAATTCCATCTTGCATTGTTTGACATTTTGGCCTTGGTCTATCATCTTTTGTATCAGTCGACAATTCAGGTTTCAACAGTATTATTAGGTGGCCAATTCACATGGTGGACAGTATGATTAGGTAGACTATTCAAATGTGGACAGTATTATTATTATAGGGCTAGGGATATGGTTAGGGAGAGGTCTAGGGATAGGGACAGGTCTAGGGATAGGAACAGGGTTAGAATTAGGGATAATACGTCTACATTTGAATTGTCAACCATTGCAATACTAATAATACCGTCAATGTTATTATAATGTCGACTTTATAACTTCGTCTAATCTGCTGCCCATCAATCATATTATTTCTATCCAACATAAGGTTGGGTTGGAGTTCCGTAGGACAATTCTCTCTTGCACCACTTTTCTTTTCTGCCAGTGCTATGTGGCAATGTTTCCTAAATGTGCTATGAACTGCTGTGTGTTTGTGCCATTACCAATCGACAGAGCATCCAGGCAGCTCGCTACAGTCTTAGAGTTCATTGACAGCACTGCTAGCTTACCTGCCTTAAGCCCAATGTTAACTTGTTTTGTGGGGGCACAAACAAACTAAGCACAGCACAACAGGGAACCTTGTCAGCTATCGGCGTAAGAGGCTACTTCCTAAAAATGTGTAAAAGATGATGTTAATCAAAATGAACTACAAATTCCATGAGGAAGGCCTTTACCGCCAATTACATCAAAGTACAGAGACTTCTGTAATGGTGGATTCCATCAAGGATGATTTAATATTGTGTGAGGATGATAACAACAACATCTTGCCGCTGTAGAGTTCATTGACAGCACTTTTGGGCTTAAGGCAACAACACACTTCAGTCACAAGTGGCACTCCTTGTCTCTCGAGTGCTTGGTTTGTTAAACTTTACATGTCCTTTTTAATATCTATCATTATTCCCAAGGACAACTCCATCTTGCACCACTTTTATTTTCTGCCACTGCTGTGTGGCAATGTTTTCTACATGTGCTATGAACTGCCATGGGTTTGTGGTGTTGCTCTGGCGATATGAAACTAACTGCTCGCTGCAGTCATTAGCTGAAAGTGGATGAAAATAATATTGTGCCCTGTGAGGTGTTCAAAATTGACTGGAAATGACTGGAAATTAGTGTTATTGAGGTTAATAATAATGTAGGGACAAAAAAAAGAACACAATTATGTGATTTTAGCAATTGTTAACAAAAATACAGATCCAAAACCAAAACACGGGGGTCAGTGAACATCTCTAGTTGAAAGACAAGATTAGGTACATTTTGTGATTTATAACTGTTGAAATATAAAGTAACATTAGCTGAAGAGCTACACCCAACATCTGTCTCTGGCAAAATATTTAAGGGGCATTAAATGTATAATAACAAAATGCTACTTTAACCCACAAAAAGCCTTGAAGCTGTCAGTAATTCCTGCAGAAATAATGAATGTAGTTTCCTGGGTATTTGTTCTGTCAAGAAAATTATTTTCGCTTCTGTTTTAAACTGTGCACAAAATATGATCTACTTAGAGAATAGATTGCAACTTTTCTTTAATTATGACATTTATTTAACTAACTAAGCAGCTCATTTTCACTCCACACAAAATCAAAGCCAAATCATATAAGCTTGAAAGAAGCTTTCCACAAGGTGGCACTGTGCACACACACACAGCTAAACAGGGACTTTGATCTTCAATGTTCCACCCAGTCAAATCACAACATATATTTCAATATTATCTTTTACCACTTATTTTACATATGTTATAGGTAGTACATGAATAAGATTTTCCTATTGGGCCATTAATCACTTTGTAAGGCACGAGTTACAAGCATCACACATAACATACATGTTTAACTGTCTGTAGTTAGCACCACTTTGGACAATAGTGATTTCAATGATCTGGTCAACTTGAAAACATTTTCAGGAATTCTGTCAATCTATAAAAGTTTTACTTTGCCTCAGAAATCTAATAAGAACATTTTAAAGGAAAAAAAAATCAGGTAGCCCAGTGATCCAGGGCAAGTTAGCCCACTGAGGGACTAGCCCAGGGGGGCAAATGCCCCACTGCCCAGTCAGCCTGGTTATAAGTGTAGACAGTCAGAACATTTATTTAATTTCTATGTCTCTAAAATATGTAATTAACGAGGTGCAAACAATTTCCACTTTTTCACCTTTTAGTAACGGCTCTCTCCCAGGAGGATCCATCGTGACAATAAAATGTACATACATCTGTCTGTGAACAAAAACAGGTGCAATTAAGTGAATCACCTTTGCTATACACTGACACCTCTGCTACACACACACACACACACACACACACACACACACACACACACACATTGTTGCTTTCATCTCAGGCCCATTTTAGCTTCCTATTACCTAGAGACGCTCGGTTTTCTGAAAACCGAACCCACCCAAATTTAGCGGATCCGAGTAGACTCGATAGCCGGCTCTGAACTTTCACGCGTCCTTGGATCTGAATCGAGGCAAAACGTCATTGTTGCGTTGTCGGATCTCATGGGATTTGGATTCCATAAGTACCTACCTCTCCAGGAGATCCAGTGCCATTGCTCACACAGCCACATGGGTAGCAATGTTCTTGTCACTCTCCAGTCTCCAGTGCCATTGCTCAGTGCCATTGCTCATACAGAAACAGGAGGGGTAGCAGTGTTCTTGTCACTTGACAAAAATTGACTGGAAATGACTGGAAATTAATGTTATTGAGGTTAATAATAATGTAGGAACAAAAAAAGAGCCAAATTATGTGATTCTACCCACAAAAAATAGGGATTTTAAAGGGCGGTTTTGCCAAAACCAGAACACGAAGTTAATCCAGATCCAAAACCAAAGCACAGGGGTCAGTGTGATTTTAACCAAAGTCCTGAGATCGAGAAATAATTCTGAATCCCAGACTGCTTTTTTTTTAGGTAACTGACCTCTGTGGGACTCTTTTATTGGTGGACATATTTGCGTTCTGAAAGCACATAAGAAAAGATGTGCGCAAAGATAGAATTTGATGGCAGATAAGAACCACTTGGCCCATCTAGTTTATAGTTGATCCTTATTTCTTTGTCAGGATATCCTTATATCCAGGGCTGCCAAGAGGAATTCACAGTACAACAAATTCATGGGGCCCCCTTATAGTCGAGGCAGCGCCAAATTTTTCAGGGCTATGGTCATAGAATTGGGGGCATGGCAATGCGCCATTGGGGCGTTGCTAGCACATAAAAATCACTAGGTCCTGAATTCACCGACCCCTCACATATGTCCAAGCACTCCTGACTTTCAGGACATCTAGCACCACAGTGTAGTATAGAAAGAATGCAGTGTGTACAGAAAGAGTTCAGTCTTGGCCTGCACCTTACATTGGGCACAACACTCACCAAAATTGCCATTGTCCCTACTAGAATCACAACATTTCACACACTCTGCTGCTCTCTCCTACCTGTTCTTCTTATTTTCACCTGCTGGTGGCTGCTGGTTTCCTTAGTTGCGGCTTGTCTGGATCCTGGAATGTTGGAGGACCTATTTTGAAAAAAAATTACAGCCAGCCCCGGCGTTGAATCAATAGCACCCACAATTAATAATTAGGCCTTCCTCCAGCCCCAACATTAAAATAGTATTCACATTTAATAAATAAACCTATTTCCCTTCCTGCAAACAGCCCCAGCAATACCTATTCCCTGCAACCATCACTGCCATTAAATAATTCATAGTCACATTTAATAAATAGACCTCATTCTCCCCAAACTAACCCCAACATTCAATAGCCCCCAAACCACCCCATCTTAAATTAATAGTCCCCACTATTAAATTGCCTCAACATCACCCTACAAACAAAATAGCACCCATTAATTAGCCACCACATACCTCACACTCACTACATTGCAACAAGCCCCCATGTGCCACCACACACAGATTACTGTGCCCCTTCATCACAACTACACTGTGCCCCCTTATGCTCACACTGCGCCCTCCATGCTGCTTTCCCTTCTTCTTTTTCACTCTGTGCCTCTCTCCCCCTTTTTTTTTCCTCTGTGCCTCTCTCCCCCTTTTTTTTTTCCTCTGTGCCTTTCTCCCTTTTTTTTCCTCTGTGCCTCTCTCCCCATTTTTTCCCCCTCTGTGCCTCTCTCCCCTTTTTTCCCCTCTGTGCCTCTCTCCCTTTTTTTCCACACTATGTGCCCCTCTCCCCCTTTTTTTTTTCACTCTGTGCCTCTCTGCCCCTTTTTTTCACTCTGTGCCTCTCTCCCCCTTTTTTTCACTCTGTGCCTCTCTCCCCTTTTTTCCCCTCTGTCCCTCTCTCCCCCTTTTTTTTTTTCCTGTGTCTCTCTCCTCCTTTTTTCCCCTCTGTGCCTCTCTCCCCCTCTTTTATAGCACTGTCCCTTTCTGTTTCCCCCTTGCCTCTCAGTTTCTTTGCTTACCTTTTGTTAGCTTCTTTGTTTTCTCTTCTTCTCTTCTGTCCTCTCTTCTTTCTTCATGCTAGGTCCTCTCTGCGGTGCTCCTCACTGACTGACGGGCGTGACTTGATGATGTCATGCCCGACAGTCAGTGTGAATGGAGCAGAGAGGAGAGGAGGGACGCCGGCACCGCTATCACGTGAGTATGGCTTTCTTTTTTTTTTCTTACAGCTCCCCCCACCAACGAACGAGACGGACCCCCCACAACCCCCACCCCGCACGGAAGAGAAAAGAAAAAAAAAAGATTGCTGGAAAAAAAAGGAAAAATTTTAAAATTAGCAGTGGCCAGGCCCAGGTAAAATGTACCCACCCCAACCCCCTCTTGGCGGTCCTGCTTATATCTATCACAAGCATGTTTAAATTGCTCTACTGTATTAGCCTCTACCACCTCTGATAAGAGGCTTATTCATTACTCTTTCTGTGAAGCAATGTT